>NC_056053.1:15949687-16549687 GCF_004379255.2 Salvia splendens | reverse complement strand
AAACACTGGATTTTGTGAAATAGCAATAGCTGCTTGGTTGTCCACATGTAGTATTGTTGAATTGTTCTCCTTCATGCCTAGATCATACAACAATTTACTTAGCCAAACAACATGTTTAGCAGCTGCCGTTGCTGCTACAAATTCAGCTTCTGCAGTGGATTGTGCAACTACTTCTTGCTTCTTTGTGCTCCATGAGAAGCATCTTGATCCCAAAGAGAAACAAAAACTTGTTGTACTCTTCATGTCCTCTGCCGAACCACCCCAATCACTATCCACATAGCTAACCAGCCTCATTTCTTGAACTTCCATAAATCTCACACCATAGCCTTGAGTTCCTTTCAAGTACCTTAGTACTCTCTTTGCTGTTGTGAGATGTTCTTCATTTGCACAGTGGAGAAATCGAGACAGAATACTCACATCATGTTGAATATCGGGTCTGGTAGCTGTTAAGTACATCTAGCATCCCACCATCTTCCTATATTCACTTTCAAGTTCTGACTCATCCTCGCTTCCCCTGCTCAACTTCTCCTTCTGATTCGCGGGAGTTGAAACTGACTTGCATTCACTCATATTGAAACGCTTCAGCACTTCCTTGGTATACTTCTTTTGAAATAGAAAAATGTCACCTTTCTTCTGATGAACTTCCATGCCTAAGAAATATGCTATTTTTCCAAGACCAGTCACTTCAAACTCCTTCATTAACCCATCCTTTAGCTTCTAAATTTCATGCTCTTCATCTCCAGTAACTAACAGATCATCCACATAAATGGACACCACAACCAGACCACTCTTATTTTGTTTAAAATAAAGAGTCACTTCACTCAAGCTTTTCTGAAATCCGAGCTGCCGAAGATGAGCATCAATCTTGTTGTACCACGCCCTTGGAGCTTGCTTTAAACCATATAAAGCTTTATTGAGTTTGTAGACTTTCTCCTCCTAACCTTTAACAATAAAACCATCAGGCTAGTTTACATAAATTTCCTCACTTAGCTCACCATTGAGGAAGGCTGATTTGACATCTAACTGGTAGACATTCCATTGTTTCTGAGCAGCAACAACAAGTAGCAGTCTGATAGTATCCATTCTAACTAGTATACACTCTATAAGCCTTAGATTGTGAGCTATAACCCATAAATATTTCGGCCTTCCCTCTATAATCTAACATATGTCTTCCAATTGAATGAGTAAGATAGAAACATAAACAGCCAAATATTCTTAGATTACTGACCTTTGGCTTGTAACCATGCCAAGCTTCAAATGGAGTGAGATTGGTAAGTGCTCTCATTGGCAATATATTCAGCAAAAACACAACAGTATTCACAGCTTCTGCCCAAAATGGTTTGGCCAGTTGTTTCCCATGGAGCATACATCTTCCCATCTCCACGATGCTTCTATTTTTCCTTTCACTCACTCCATTTTGTTGATGAGTGTAAGGAACAGAGAGTTGATGTTTAATACCAGCAGCTTCACATATTTCTTTGAATCTGTTGGAGGTGTATTCACCTCCATTGTCTGTCCTCAAGATCTTGATTTTGCTGTTTGTCTCATTCTCCACCTCATGTTTGAACTTGAGGAAGACACCATCGACTTCGCCTTTCTGTCTCAGAAAATATACCCAACAAAATCTTGTAGAATCATCTATGAAAGTCACAAAATACATGCTCCCATTCAGAGACTTTTCTGGCATTGGACCACAAATATCCGAGTGCACCAGCTGAAGCTTTTCCCCCACTCTCCAGCTTGACCTCTGAAATGGCTTCCTTGCAAGTTTCCCTTGCAAGCAAGTCTCACTGATAAGGCTAATTTCATGCATTGATTAAGGTGTTAAATTCATGCATTTACGGGGTCTAACACATTTTTTTAAGCCAGGTGTGTAGAGAATTCGCCAGGTCCAGGAAAAAGAGAAGGACGTTTGCATGGCGCAAGGAAATGGCGATAAAAGTGAGCATTGTGTAAAAATGACCAGACGAAGGAGATCAAGAAGCCGAAGGGCAGAACGGAGATTTCTGCGAAAGCTTCTAGAAGATCAAACCCGCACCTATACAAGGAAGAGTTAGTTGTCGAGGGAGGAGACTTTAGACAGGGAGCTCTCGTCTCTCGGCACTGTTGGCTCTCTTAGCTCACTCACCATACTCTACACACTTGTTTTATCGGGAACTTGAGGGGTTTTCGGGTTTCAATTGCTGTTACGTAGTTGGGTAACACCGTCCTTGAAGAGGGCAAAGATACAATTTATTGCTTTCGTTTTAGTTTGTTATCGTGAATTTCACCGAGCTTCGTCGTTCGAAGCTCGACTCTGTTTTCTGTTGAATTTCCGTTATCTATGCAATTTTCTGTTTCTGAATTTACTTTGCTGATGTTGATTTCGATCATGGATGCATTTGATTTTGAATTTATCATAGTTACTGAACTGGATGTTTGATTTCTGCGTTGGTTTACTGAGTTTGAGTGGAAGTATTAGAAGTTTGTGTTGATCGAAGCAGATTTGTTGAATCGAAAGTTATGGAGTTAATTTTGTTGGTTGTTGGGTTCGGAATGCTTGGATCCGGAGTGGATTAAGCATCCGACGTCTGGATCTGAAACATAGTTGATCGTGGTCGATGCCTAGTTTTCGTTTCATTCTGTCTAGTATATGTAGATCTGTTTTATTTCCGGCTAATAGCAAGTTTCTGACGTCCGCGCTTTTACATTCTGTTTGAATCTGGAAATGTGCTCTGTTTTCTTCATGTTCGCGTGTGATTCAGGTAATGAAATGCAGGTAGTTGTTAGTTAAAACCTTAGTTTGTTATTTGCAGCTTTTATTCCGTACTTGCTGTTTCTGGACGATGGTCCCCGCTGTTTACTCACTTTCTGTCTAGCTAGATTAAGAAGCTATTTGCTCGGTCTAAGAAGTTAGTTTAATATCTCGCAGTTATGAGGAAGTTCGATGTCAGCATGATGTTTTCAGTTTCCTAGGTCTAGTGTTTAATTCGTTCCTAGGTCTAGTAGTAGTTTTACCTCAACCCAAAATTGCGTGGCCGCAGCCATTCACCATTTCCAAGGTCTTCTAAATGCTTTCTTACGCGTCCATCTTCGTGGGATCGATCCCTGCTTCCCTGTACTAATTCATAGTATAGCGGGTTGAGGGTTTTGAATGCGGAATCAGTGTGTCCAACGACTGAGATTTCTGATATCCTCTGAGTTCTTAGACCTCGTGATCTAGCGGATTCTCTGAATCTGAGAAGCTTGACCTAGCATTAAAAGCACACATGTTTCCAAAGCGAGTTTCCCTCACAATCATCCATTCTTCCTTCCAACTGAGGCATATCCTCTGCAAGACCATTTCTTTGCATATACTCCATGCCTCTGCAATGAAAATGGCCAATTCTCCTATGCCATAACTCCTCCTGTTCACCTTGCACACAAGTCATGGCTTTGTACCCTCTCTTTGCAGGATCAAATGCAAAAACTTTATTTTGCATTGGAATTTTGAAGAGAGATTTTCTTTCTTTGCTGGAAATGACACACCTTTGATTTTCGAAAGTCACACTCATTCCATTTTCCACCAATTGTCCTACACTTAGAAGGTTTTGGTCTAATTTGGGAACAAAGTAGACATCAGATAATGATTTCATACCTTCAGTTCCTTCAAGCAATACATTGCCTTTGCCTTTTACTTCTAGAAATTCTTCATTCCCTATCCTCACAGTAACATCAACAACTCTGTTGTCGATTTCAGTGAAGATAGCTTGGTTTCCAGACATGTGGTTTGAACACCCACTATCCATCAACCATCATTCACTTGTAGTTCTAGTGGCATGACACGAAGCAACAAACAATTTTTCCACTTCTCCTGCAGCAGCCCGTGCCTCTCCTTGTGGTGAGTTATTCCCCTTGCATATCCTCTCAATATGGCCCATCTTTCCACATTTTCTGCATTTAACATCTGGCCTCCTCCAACACTTGAAGAACGGGTGACCGGTCTTCCCACAATGTTTGCAGGCTTCGTTACCACCTTTTCCAGATTGAGATCCAGCAGCATCAGTGTTGGACATTTTGGTGTCTGCCTTCTTCTTCCAGTTACTACCATGCTTCACCTTGGCTCGCATAACACCTTCAATAGTTGCTTCACCTGTCCTCAACATCTTCCTTTGCTCTTGTGCTTGAAGAGCACTCACAACTTCAGCAAATAATATCTCCGAGATCTCTTTGGTGTTCTCAAGAGAGGCTATCGTTGCTTCAAATTTTTCAGGTAACATAGGAGTTTCTCAATTAGCCGTTCATCTCCTAGATCAGTGCCTAACACATCCAATTTGTTGGCTGTTTCCAGTAGCTTATCTGCAAACTCTTGAATTGATTCACCATCCTTCATCTGCACCCTTTCAAGTTCCCTTTTCAGATTCATCGCCTTCATGGCTTTGATCCTTTTGTTTCCTTCGTACTTCTTCTTCAAGAACTCCCAAATACTCATAGCAGAATCTAGATGCATGATTCTGTTAAATATTATGGGAGTGACAGCAGCATAAAGACTGGATCTCGCCTTCGCTTTCCTGATAACACGTTCCTTGTTAGCCTTGATTTGGGTTACTGTTGGATTGTCTCCCAAAGGAGGTACTTCGTAGTCAACCTCCACAGCCTCCCACAAGTCAGCCCCTTCCAAAAAGGCTTGCATCCTTATTTGCCAGATCTGGTAGTTGCTCCCATCCAGAATTGGAGGAGCAACACTCATGACTCATGCAGTCATCGATCCAGTTTCCATCGCCCTTAAGATGCTAAAGACTCTAGATACCACTTTGTTGTTTCAAACTCACCAATCTCACACTCTCTTCTCTAATATATCTGCTTGAAAAAGCAGAGAGTATAGCTCTAATTAGCGTTGAATAATAGAGAATAAAATGAGAAAAGATAAAGACAGGGAGATGATCAAATGTGGAACTTCAATATATGATTTGTGATAATCACTCGATCTTAAATACACAGAAAAAACTAGCTTAACAGTAAACACGTACTGCATCAGCAACTAATCCACTAACACACTAACTAAGCCACTAAAAAGACTCCTAAAAAATAGCAACTGACTTGACTCTAGAAAGATACTGCAGAGAACAAGTCAAAACTTGCCTTTACAGATTATTCGACTAACTTGAAACAGAAAATACTAAATTTGAAATACTAAACTTAAAATTCAAATCCATGTCTAATTCACTTCACCACATATCTCTTCCTTGGATTAGACCCCTGGACACACTCCAACTTCATGAATGAGTTGACTGAACCTGCTCACAGCAAGAGGTTTAGTAAACACATCAGCAATTTGATCTTCTGTTTTGTAGTAGCTCAACTTCACTTCATAATCTTGCTACACTTCTCGAAGATAGTAGAACCTTAGCTTGAAATGCTTAGTCTTGCCATGAAACACTAGATTTTATGAAATAGCAATAGTTGCTTGGTTGTCCACATGTAGTATTGTTGAAATGTTCTCCTTCATGCCTAGATCATACAACAATTTCCTTAGCCAAACAGCATGTTTAGCAGCTATCGTTGCTGCTACAAATTCAGCTTCTGTAGTGGATTGTGCAACTACAAATTTTAGAGGAATTTATTATGTTGATTTGAAGTGAAGGATGAGGTGTGTATGGTAGAGATTGAAAACGAGAGGGTGATGAAATTGAAGGGGGAGGAATTCTCATTTGAAGGCAACTATGAGAATGCGGAAGTGATGGAGATGGTTTGGTTAGAGCAGACTGAAACGGGGATGGTGATGAATTTGAAGGAGAAGGAATCCTCACTTGAATGCAGCTTTGAGTTGATGAATTCAACATCATTCGCAGCTCAAGAAATGAAGACAAAATTCACCTCCCTCAAGTTTAAGGAAGAGCTTCATTCAATTGCAGCTCCAGAAGATGGATTGCTTAAGGATACACAAGGACGCCTTAGAGATATGAATGCTATGATACCAGATGCTATACACACAACTCCAAAGGTGCTGCACAAGTGGATTGAGGAACCAAGGCATCGCACGACACGAATACTTCAAGTTGCAAGGGAGCACTTCTATGAAATAGAGAGGTGTATGTTGTATTCGATGAGAATGATTGGGAATGATATTGACTCTCTCCGTTTTGCTTCTGGTACTATCTTCAATGGGGTAGTTGGTTTGGAAGTCATTTGTCATTACGGGTACAAACATAGTGGAAGTCATGTTCAAGACCATTTGCAACTGCAGGGTGATGGCGGAGAACTCAGTGAGAACAAGGAGCATCATGCAATACATACAGCTTCAAGGAGTTGATCTCGTTCGGAGGAGAGGGGGAAGAGGAACTTCAAGCACCAGTTAGTTAAACAAGAGCCGATATCTCAGGTTGTCTGCCTAGCTTCACCCCTATGTCTCGTTACTAAATTTATGTCAAGTGGAAGGGTGTTCGACGATCTGCAAAATCGAAAGAGTATCCTCAAGCTTCCAAGCAGTTTGAAAATTACAATTGATGTCATTGAAGGAATGAGCTATTTGCATCAAAATACTAGGGGCTTGAAGGTTGCTAACCTTTGGTTGGATAAAAACAAAGTGCTAATGACTGTTAATGTTGCTGTTTTTGGTGTTGCTCAAGTGCTGGTTCAGCTGGGAATTATGACTGCAGAAGCTGAAATTTGGCAAGGATTTGCATCAGAGGTTTTTAAGTAGAAGCTATATAATCACAGAGACAATGTTTTTATCTATGAGGTTATGCTATGGATGCTTCTAACTGGAAAGAGTCCATATGCTCACAATTGGGAGCATCATCCTATAATAGTTGTGGAGCCTAAACATCACACTGAAAGAGTCTTGCGGATTTTTGAAGAGCTGGAACTTGAGGTCAAGGTTTTTTCCGGGCTGAGAATTATGCAAGTTAAACTGGCCAAAGTGGCAGTAGCTGATGGGAAGAGCTGGAGCTGTGACTCATTATGTAGGGGTGTAAAATGGTCTTTGCAAAACACCTTCTTCACAACTGATGTGTTATTGTTGCCGTTGGAGAATTGTGATATAGTCTTGGGATTTCACTGGTTCGAAAATTTGGGTACTATTCAGTGGGACTTCAAGAATCTGTCTATGGAGTTTAGTTATCAAGGCAAGAAACATGTGCTGAGAGGATATGCTCAGGGTCAGTTACAGTCCATTTCAAGTAAGATCTTGGATAAAATACTTCCTCAATACAGTGATGTTCAGTTTTGTTACTTAGCTGTGAAGGATGAGCAGTTGCTACAACTGCATTCACTTGACTGCTTTGAGAGTAATATGATTGTAGATGATGTTATGGCTCTATTTTTGGAAGGCCATGAGGTAGTATTTAAAGATCCAACATCTCTACCTCCGTTTAGAGATCATAATCATCAAATATTGTTGAATGAGGGCACTCAAGATATAGCTAGCAGATCCTACATACACACTTCAATCCAAAAAGATGTGATTGAGACAGATGCTCTTTCAAGAATTAACACTTCTAGTATTGTGATCAGCTTAGGAAGAAGGAAAGGTGGGTCAATGCTAAAAGAATCATTTTAAGTTTTCGAGGTTGGTTGTTCGAAGTTGGGCCAAAGAAGATTGTTCTTCCAGCTCTGGGAGGCCATTCTCAAACTCGGGAATCATAGGAATGGGGAAATTGAATCAGATCCGCATAAGATTGAAGAACCAAAGCATCGCATGGAGCGCGTCTTTTGGGTTTTCAAAGGAATGTTTCAACGATTTGTTGCGGGAAATATTCAGATTTTCATCCTTGAGGGCAAGGTTGATTTCGGGTGGGATGATTTGATACATGAAAAGGAGTGAAGAAGAAGAGGGGGAGATTGAATAAACTATCTACCTAAGTAGTAGTTAAGTAGTTAAGAAGATTAGTGGAGAATGAGTTAATTGAGCTGTCAATTAGTTAGCTGATTAGTTAGCTGAGCTAGCAGCTTATCCCAATAAATAGGGTCTGTAATCGCAATTGACATTTTATGCTTAATGAAATGAAATATATCCCTCTCTCTTATCTCTTTCTCTCTCTCAATATGATGTAACTGTCGGTGAGCATCTCCGGTCAGGTTCCGGTGCCTTCTTCGGTGGCTGTTCAGATCCTAGCCTCCCTAGTCTGTACCAGAGATCGAGATCATCATCCACGAAGCGGGCGCCGGCTGCGGAGGGGGAGACGACACCGACGAGGCTGTCGGTGTTCAAGAAGCTGATATCCTGCACGGTGGTGGGGAAGGTGAAGGAGAACTTCGCGATCGTGAAGAAGTCGGAAAATCCGCTGGAGGATTTCAAGAGGTGGATGATGGATATGAGATCTGAGATGATCCATTGTATTTCATTTTCTCTTTTTGATATGATTTGTTTTATATTTTAAATGAAAACTTATTAAAATAACTAAGGATATAATTAGGGTATAAGTAATCATACTTAACAGTTTTAATAGGTCAAAATCGGGTTAAAAACGTTGATCGTTTAAAAATTGACTACTGTTAGTTTAGGACCAATTGTGATCCGAGTTGAAATGTTCGGGATGCAAAAATTCAAAAAATAATGTTTATGATCAAAATCGTAAAATGAGCATATGTTCAGGACCAATTTTGACTTTTACTCTATAGTTGAGTGAGCACATTTGCTCGCTAAACGATGTCTTTTGAAAACCATATTTTGAAACCTATGACTACCAAATAAAAAAAGCCTAATAATGACTAGTAGTAAATGATGTATCTAAATCTAAATTCTAATAAATACAAATTCAAATACTTGGTTGTTTGCCTTTGATGAGTTTTTCTTTTGAATAATCCTTCACTAGAAAAAAGAATTATTGAAGCTGAACACATCGTTTCCGTTTGTGTCGACGGAAAATCAAATTGAATGATAAAACCAGTGATGAAATGAGATGTCAAGAAGCAGAAGAAGACAGATTGTTTAGCTGCCAAGCAGAGGCCATCATGATCGGCCTCCCTTTCCACCCAAGCTGAAGGCACCCCTTTTCCACTGTCAACGTGTATCCTTCACTCCCATACCCACCCACCACCCCCTTCACCTCATCCAAACACTCCAACCCCACCACCTGAAACCCCGCCCTCCCCATCTGCCTCCGCCACTGCTCCGCCCTCTCGTGCCTCTCCACCCGATCCTCCCCCTCGCAAGCCACCACGTTGCATATCTCCTCCCCCATATGCCACCTCTCTATCTTCATCCTCTCCCCGCTCCCCCTCGCCAGCCTCCACTCCAGCGAGTCGAACACCGCCGCGTAGTAGTGCAAACACTCCAAAAACCTCCCTAGAAAGAACGGCCCGTTGTGGTTCGCGTCCTGCTCCACCACCGTCACCAAATCCGGACCTATTGCAACAACAGAAGAAAAAAAAATCTCATAACATCAGCGTAAAGATAGAACTGAAACCACCGCACCTACCTAATTTCTTAACAAATAAAAATATATAAAGGGCAAATTGCCTGTAAAGTTATAAACTTTTAACATAGTTTGGTTTTTTTCGTGAACTTTAAATGTTGCATAAGAAGTTATGAACTTTACCAAACGGTGGAAATTTTCCATCCGACCTGACCCGATAGATTTCCGACACAATTACTTATTCTACATGGAGCGCCAAAGACGTGACTTGGCAAAACTCCACTAATTCTGATTGTTTCTCTTCTATCTTGCAATCTCTGACATTGTACTACTAATCTCAAGCATACAAATAAAACAAATGAAAACATACAAATGAATTCAACATACAAATCGAATTCTGCATAAAAGTAGCATTAATTCCACAATTCGAATTAAACGCTAAGCTTCCGGCGCTTCACGAAAGATAAGTTTGTGTCAAATATCTATCGGGTTGGGTTGGATCGGATAATTTACACAATTCGGTAAAGTTCATGACTTTACATGCAACATTTAAAGTTTATAGTAAAACCAAACTATGTTGAAAGTTTACGACTTTACAGGCAATTTGTCCTTAATAAATATACCAATATCTTATAACATCGATCTAAAGAGAGAACTAAAACCACTCCGCCTTCCTAATTTCTTAACAATTAAGAGAATAAATATTAAAAAAATCTAATAATATCCGAGAATAGAAATTAGCGCACCTACCTAATTTCTTAATTGATTGGAGAATCGTCTTCAGCGAGCCTCTGCTCTCCTTCACGTGCTTGTGCAGCTGCATTATGCTGTTCACCACCAACACCTCCTCCTCCTTCAGCCCTAGCTTTTCTCGAGTGAGCGTCAATGGCGAAACCACCTCCCTCACGAAATTACACTCCAAATCAATTCCATATTCGCACAATCTCTTCATGCTGTGCTCTAGCTCCTCCGCGACGGCGTCTGGATCGGTAATTACACCGGTGATCCGTACAATTTTAGGCGGCGAGGGTTGAATCGACAGCGATTTAAGCAGAGACGGCCATTGGAGATTATGCTGCATTCCTAGATCTACAATATGCAGCGATGGCTTTCCATTTGCGGCTTGGCATATGGCGGCGTTGGCGGCCGCGAAGCCGAACGCGATGTAGGGCGTGGTTTTGTGGAGCAATGCGAAGGCCTGAGCCCTTTCCTGCTTTGTAACGGTGGATGCGTTGATTCTGTTGTTGTTGGTGGAAAAGGAGCCGTTTGGAGATATATGTTGGAGGAGTAATAGCCTAGATTTTAATGCGATGGCGAAACAATGTGAGACTCGTTGGAGCGAGTCGCCCCATGGGTTGAGGCGAGGAGAGATCTGGTTGAGTATGGAGTGGGCGAGGTGAGCGTCTCTGCAGCCGACCGCCTCGGCGCAGGTGAGTAGGAGGTGCACTAGCTGAAGCCCCTCGTCTGCGCCTCTTTCGTCGTGATCTGTGGCTTGATTGACATTTGCACGTGAGTAAACATCGTCGGTGATTGAATCTTCTTCGTTGTTGTTGTTGTTGTCGTCGTTGTCATTGAAGAAGGTGTTGACCAGTTGGTCTACCTCGGGTTGAGGAGCGTCGTTTTCATTGTCGTTGGTGAAATCAAGCGACGGCCATGTGTGATCGAGGTCGTGGTCTAGCTCTTGCTCCTCGGCGCGGGCGGCGCAGAACTGGCGGATGGCGGAGTCTTGCCTCATATTCTCCATTGTCTCTCTTATCGTTGCATAACACAATTGCATGCCAAACACTATTCAAGGCTTCTTCCCTTTATTGGCTTATTTATGCAAACCTCAATCTTAATGTCAAATTGCAACATTGATGGTCATTTTAGTAAATTTAGATTTTAAAAACGCATAACTAAAAAGGAAATAAAAATGACTGATGTGTAATGATCCTCGTGTTATCTAAAAATGATTTTATGTATTTTGGTTATGTGGTTTGACATTGCGATTGAGTTTAGTCCCATTATCATCTGAGGAATACGTATAGAAGTGAGAGGAACAAACCAAATTAATTGACTTTAATTTATAGTGGGAGAAGGAAACGAAATAAATTGGTACCAAACCTAAGTATATTTTCGTTATTTAATTATTTGCATGATATTAGCCGGCCTTTGTATTCTGAATATAGAGCTAAACAGAGAGGTAATTGGTCTATCAGGAATTTATGTTAATTCCTTAGCTGCCATTATAAACCCAAGGTCGGCCAACAATCAATGAGACAATTTTAGTTGGCCTATGTTTCTCTAATATTACTATAATATGCTTCTCTCGAATATGGTCTACACTATGTAAACTAATGGAATTTCAATGGTCTGTTGTATAATTGTATTTTTATTTAGGGATATTAGCACCTAATATCATGGAACTTTCAAAAAGTTAGATTTTTTCCACAAACTTTGAAATTGACAAATAATATCACGAACTTTGCCCCGGGTTTATTATTTCCCACCAATGAAAAAATTCCGGCAAATAATATCATGATACAGATTTTTTTTCATAATTTTTCGACAATAATTTCGAGAGCTTCAAGTTTTTCAATATTTGAGAATAATTTTTCTTGAAGCATACTCTCCAAATTTGTTCTTCAATCTATTAATATAGCCGAAAATTTTTTAGTGGTGGGAAATAACAAACTCAGGATAAAGTTCGTGATATTATTTGTCAATTTTAAAGTTCGTGAGAAAAACTCTAACTTTTTGAAAGTCATAATATTAGGTTTCAATATCCCATTTATTTATTATTTTGAAAAGGAGTTTTGTGTCGTATCTGATTCGTCAATTACCTGATTAGGAAGTAGTGTTTCTGTTTTAAAAATTGCCACAGCTACCTGTCACCACCAACTCTACATTTTCATACTTGTTTCTAGATATAGTAGCTATAGAATCTTAGGCTAATTCAATCAACAATTTGTTGAACTAATTAATACTATAATTAATATCTCAATCACCAAACAGGTCCAGAAAATAGCATGAAGCAGTAGTTCAACCGATTGAGTACTTGATTTTAGCCATAGTTTTCGATCTATCTTCATAAACTACCTTAATGTAAAATCTACCGTTTGCCGTGATTGGCTGGGTTCTGTTAATAAATGATCTATGTTTGATTTTGATGTGGACTGTGAATATTTAAAAAAAAGGGTAAACATTTTTAAAAAGAACTAAAATTTCATAAGAACTCCCTCCGTCCCACAACTTCCACGATAGTCGAGTCATATTCACTTTTGGGTCATCCCAATGTAGTTGAATCATTCTCTTTTTAGCAAAAACTTTGTTCCAACTTCCACGATAGTTGAGTCATATTCATTTTTGGATCATCCCAACGTAGTTAGAATCATTTTTCTATTTAGCAAAAAACTTTGTTCTTCTCTTTCAATGCATACAAACATCAACAGTTGGCTCTGAGCGTTACACTGGACTCCACAACTTCAAGTACAAAGTATTTATATTTCTTAATGTTCATATATTAATGATTCCTTAAGATATTAATATTGCACGTACGTTTACTGAAAATCAAAATGTACTGACTATGAACCTGCCTTCTTTGTTGTCAGGGCCGAAGAAGACATTACGCGTAACTGGCTAGCTATTTCAGTAAACGAAGGTCTCAGGGATGGATTTGGGGCCCAACACTCCTCCATTAATCTTCTCCATTCTGAATCACAGTAGCTTGGAATGGTAGGCCTCAATGTGTTGTTTACGATGCCACCTGCAAGCATGAAAGAAGTTGTCAAATTTGAGAAAACACAGCCATGTTTCCTGGACACGAAGAAATCTGTTGTTGATGTACATCGTAGTCACACAGCTGACACGTATTCGTATCCTAGATATGCTTATGAAAGGTGAAGCCAGGCAGTCAATTCCTTTCATCAACTAAAACTTCACTGAACGATCTGATTTCTTTTATTCGGTATAGTATCAGTAGGAAAATTTTCTAATTTTTTCACATTACAGGCAAGCTTATTTTCACAAAGGACTTTCAGTTCTTAGATCTGCAGAAACATGCAAGTACAAAACAAACAACAATTAAATTACAAGGAATGGGACCAACCATCAAAGGTTACAGATAATAATTTTGTGAAGTATGCCACCTGATAGAGTAAAATTACAAACCTATGATTGCACCATAATGCATGTTGGCATAAGGCTCCTCCCCAGTGAGAATCTCCCACAAGACAATACCAAAAGAAAAAACATCAACCTGTCAAAAGGTTACAGAACAAAGATTATTAAACGGATCTGAAGAATAAGAACACTGATTATTACTGGCTTGGCTGTAAATATGTTGTTTCCATTGTTCTGAAAACAGAAGTTTCACAGACCAAGGTCACTTTTGCAATCCATAGGAAAATTTATAGAATCAAAAACATTTTCAGGGTTAAATTATATTATCAACTTTATATTCAGTATCAGTTTCTACTTATAATGTATACAGTGATGCCGGACCTTCTCAGATACTTTATTGCTACTTCCATTAAGAAGCTCTGGAGCCATCCATGGAAGAGTTCCCCGCACTCCCCCAGAAACCAAGGTGTTTCGCTTTATTTTAGATAAGCCGAAATCTCCCACCTAATAAAATGCATTGCAACATAACAATTCGATCAGTGAAAGCATGAGCCTGGTAATAAAGATTATTACACTGCCGTAACACTAGTAGGATGACAATGAACTCTTATGTCTCAAATTGATCATTTATCACATCCACGTAGAAAGAAAAGTTCACAGGAAACCTTGCATATAGGTCTTGAAGGATCTTTCAAGTTGACAAGCAAATTATCACATTTCAGATCAAAGTGCACTATATTTTTCGAATGCAAATATTCCATTCCAAAAGCTGCATCCATGGCGATTGTGAGCCTCTTGCGACGATCAAGATGTCTGCAAATTTGTAATTGTATTAACAAAAAAGGGGTAATTGCAAAACAAAAGAAGTCAAAATAAATAATACTCCCTCCATCCACAAAAGTAGTAATTGCATGAGTTTTAATACAAAATTAGTAAACTACGAGAGAGATAGAGAGAAAAAGTGGTTGGAGTTTTGCTAGTGTCATATGGAATCCACCTCATTAGAGAGAAAAACTTACCAAAAATGGAAGGGGACTAATTTTAGTGGGTGGACCGAAATGAAAAAAAGGACTATTGGTGTCGACAGAGGGAGTAAATCTATGGTGTACACATCTATGTGTTTCAATATAGATCCAATATTTTAATAAAACCCAAAGAGGAAGCACATCAGAACTACTTTCTTCATTCCTTCTCATGAACAGATAACACAAAATTTACCAACCACGTGGATGAGCTGTACCTATCCTTCCGAAGTAAAACATGTCTTAAAGAACCATCGACCATGTACTCTGTCACAGTAGCTAATGTTCCCCCTGGGCCATCTTGTACCACACCGTAAAAAGCAACCACATTTGGGTGGTGAAGCTTTGACAGGATTTCAGCTTCCCTCCAAAACTCGAATGTCTGGAGTATAGAAATTTGGAACAACGTTTCAGCAAGGGTCAAGGTGTGCACGTCAACATCATCAAGAAATAAAAAGTGTTCAGGAAAACTTGTTTCCATTTCCTTCAATTTGCTTATCATGAACTTCTCAGAGTATTGAGATCACAAAGCATAAACAAGTTATCAAACATAGCATATATCAATAAAGTCCTAACAAAGAGAAAATAGTATTTGTAAGCCAATTGATGAGTAGCTACCAGTCTCTCCTGCTCTGACTGGCGACCAGTGAAGCAACTCTTTTTTATCCGCTTGATCGCCACATCTGAGCCTCTCCATTTTCCATGATACACTGTCCCAAATGTCCCAGACCCAAGCTTCCTTAGCTCCTCAAGATCGGTATTTTTTATGATCTGCAAAGCAGCCAAAAGGTTGCAGGAGCATAGTTGGTTTATATTTTATATCATCATCCAGGTGCAAGTGTTCAACAGTTAGAAAATTAATGGATGTCAACTGAAACACCTGAGGTAGGTTAAAAAACAGTGACAATGTTGAAATTTAATTGAAGAGTATCCAACATAATATCTGCTAAACCTCAATTATATTTGAAAGTGGAAGAATATGTATGAACCTGTAATGCGGTGATATCAAAATCAGCCAGGGAATGATCTAGAGGAGGTAAGCCAATAATTCCAAATCCATCCTGGAATAAGAGGTAAAGAATAGGTCTCATTTTGGGGGAAAAAATTGTATTCAGTGTGCTACTCATATTTTGTGTGTCTATGTATGTGTGTGTGGTGGTGGTGGGGGGGGGGGGGGGGGAGGGGGGGTTTCATGTTATACATCAAATCATCACACAGAACAATTTCACTAACTTTCAATTGAGATGCATTATAATGAGAAGTAGCTGTAGAAGCAGCTCCATTTTCTCCTGGAAGACCATTCTGACCATCTTTGTCATGATTGTCCTGTACTTCCATGTGACTTGGAAGAACTCCATCTTTCTTCATCGGTGCAAAGTCATATGCCAAAGGAGTCCCCTCTTCAAGTTTTTTAAGTCCAGACGAGAATGCTATATGATCTTGATCAATAAGAGAAACATCTGTTCTTGTAAACTCATCCCCTGCCAGCCTCTGGAAGAAGGACCAATGTTTAGGATCATGGTTTTCTATGTTCACGCTCACACCAGCACCATCTTTCTGTAGAGGGCCAAAATCAGATGCATTATCTGAAAGAAAAGCTTTTGAAAATATATCCGAAAGAAGATCAGAAGGGAATCGGTCACTGATATCAATGAGAATATCCCCCTGCTTGGTCTCAGGAGCAACGCTGGGTTCTTCCACATTCCCTGCCAATGCCAATGGCTGTGAATACCCATGAACATCATTAGCAACTGCCTGACTACTAATTTCATCAACCAAACCAAGCATAGAATTATGAGAGTGCTCAATAGGATCTTCAGGACCCACAGTAGGAAGCTTCGACAACTGTTCTGCTTCTGTCTTAAGGAAGTGATTTTCATGGATGGAACCTTGAGCATCAAGGGGATCCGTATGTGTCAGCTTCTGAGTATTAGCAAGCCCATCATCAGTAGTTTCATGTTCCTGAGGGATAGGCCGTTCAGTAGAAGTTGACTTTTTAGTAGAGATATTCGCATTCCCTTTTTCCAAGTTTTCAACAGATGATGTATCTAAATCCCGCTGGGATATATCGGCCTCTGGCTGATTAACTAGAAACTGAGAACTACGTGAATCATCAGACTTAGATATTCTACCAAGCAATTCTGATTGCTCTCGAGGAACCCACTCAGAACGGAAGACCCTCGGAGGAGGATTAGTAGACCCAAAGTAACTCAAATCAGTACAACCAGACTCAGATATAAGAAGATCAGGAGTGGAAGAAACAAGAGGTTTAGAGACCTGGACATGCTCCTCTGGTTTCCCTGTGCCTTTTGAACTCTTTGAAGATAGTTCCCTATCCAGTTTAGGGACCATACATGACTCTTCAACTGGAAAACTAGGTTCAGTTTTATTACTGCGAACCTGTGAAGGAACAAAGTTCTCGTTTGCACACATGTCCTTATTATCACGCTCTTGTGGAATTATGGCATCAACTTTCTGTATAGTCTCCGTCTCTTGGGGTTTTGTAACTTGCATTCCCAAGCTATCTAGCGACTTTCCTTCAAGTCCCTTCTGATCAGAGACAATCCCATTAGAAGATTGTTGCGTAGAAATTTCAGAATGATTGTAATTTGAAGTGGGAACATTATAGCCAAATTGAGAATGCTGCTGTCTTTCTTGATTGTGGTTGACTGTCTGACCATTATCTGACAGCAAATCAGTTTCACAAACTTTGGAGGAAGTAGGTAAATTTGAATTAGAAGGTTCAGTTTCCCTTGATGGGCCAACAAAAGTTGGCAATGTTGAATTCCTGATGGTCGCTACAGATTGAGTGGCATTCCAACTTGTAACTTTATCTTGATTCAGTGCATCTAAGTTGTTCAAGTTATTTCCTGAAAAGTTTGCTAAACCACATAGAGTAGAGTCTTTTCGAGATCCAATGCCCATTCCATTGACAGCAACCATAAATTTAATCTCAGAATCACATTCAGAGTTGGTCAGACTGAAGTGAGCATCATCCAAGTCCCCAAGCGAGAATAGAAACATCCGAAGCTTTTTTGAACCTTCTCCATCTTCAAGAACATCACACTCCTCCATCATGTTCAACAAATCCTCATCACTCGACACAGAAACTAAAGCATCAAGCTCCTCCCCAGGAAGCTGATATTTTACAGCCCATGTTTCGTTATAAATTGCAATAGCCTTCTGCCATAATTCTTTCCAGGTAATGCCTTTATTTATTCGAACGATGCGTGTTTCTCCACCAACATATCTGAGCCTTCCATCAATTGGCCGAGGTAGGATTCTTCCACCAAAGCTGCAGAGAACCTTAAGCTTAGGGCTATAAGAAGTTCCAGATCTAGCATAAACAAGTGTGTGCTGGCTATTCTGACCTGATAAACATCGTGGTGCTGATTGCATCGATTGGAAAGAACCATTGTTAAATTTGTCCCCATGCAAAGAAAAATTATTCCGTTCAAATTCTCTCGGATCTTTTTCTGCAGTAGACATCATGGTGATAGCTGAGCCACTTTCTGAGACAGTATGATTATTGCCCCGAATTCCTTTTAGCTCCAAGTGACTAGATGCATTACTGGAATCACCGGCGACATCTGAAACAGGTTTCTTGGGATTGACCCGGTCGCGCATAAATTCCAGAGAAAATTCCTCACCAGTTTGTATTGAGTAATTATGTACGGGTTTGGCTTCTGAAAAATTACTCTCTGCAGAGTTCAAACTCGCATTTGCATGAGCGGAAGAATCTACCTTGGAAGCTTGTAATTCAGAATGATGTTCTTGGTTTCCAACTTCTGATGAACGGAATTGCACCGGATTTTGATTCTTTGAAGTTTCCATTCCAAGATTAGAGAATTTCTTCTCTCTGGAGCAATCGTTCAAAGAGAACAACCACCAATGCCACAATCTCAATAATAACTCAAAAAATCAAGATAGGATAACCACGATGCTCACTGCAAAGCAAAAAATCTGTTTAAAAAAATGCACATTCGTTTCTATGTGATACATAAAGTTAAGGAACAATTTCTGTCTTGAGTTCCGATGGTGGAGACGCCCATAAACTCCACAAAGGATTCTGAATGAAATACACACTGTCAAAAGATGAATTACTTATTTCTTATTAATATTAGACACTGAACTAGGTCAACGAACAATATATGAAACCACATTCCCAAAAAAAAGACTCGCGTTCCTCACATCTTCGTAATGATTCTATTCAAATGTGGCAGGAGGCATAACAAATTTACAAATTTACAGAATATATGGAATTATTTGTGAAATTAGGTGATCATTCTTATAGTAAGATGTACCCGGGCCAAGTTGGCAGACAATTACTGGAATTTCTCCTGATCTATGACGTTTTAAAAATCAATGGAAGGAAGGAAAAAATGAACACCCATCAATTACACAACGGCAACCGAATAATTTCAAGATCAAGGTTACAGCCCTTCAAAACAATCAATTCTCCTGCAGTTAGACCTACAAACAAAGCGAAAACCCTCCAAAACCCACTCCATGCAAAAGTCTGGGAAGAGCAATTCGATTATCACAATATTCGCACATAAAACCTCTCAAACTCGTCAGAAAGCTGTAAAAAATAAACAATCGCAGCCCTACCAAGAACCCTAATTTCTAAGAAACCATAAAAAGAGATATTATAACACAGGAATCAGCGGCAACAAAAATTCTACTTCACGCGCGAAGGTTAAAAAGATTATACTACATCAGAATGTGTTAGATAGAAGAGAAACAGTAAATGTTCACCTGAAGAGAAGAATGCAGAAGAATGTCTCAAGCTGTTGAGTGATGCCGCCATTACCACGGCTTCATCTTCATCGTGAACGGAACGAAATGAAAAGGAGCGCTGTTGTGTTTAGATTTTGAGGAGAGAGAATAAAATAAAGAAATGTTTTATCAATCGTGAAGGGGTTTGGTTTCGTCGTTTTCGAAAGCATTTTAAGCAGGCAAGAGAATGAAGGCTCAGAGTTTATGATTATTGAAACTCGGTATGAAATACCAAATATGCCCTCATGTTCTGCGTTTATTACTCATATGCCATTTCTTTAAATGACGGCGCCCGCATGAATAGGGGTGAGTAGGTACGGTATACCTTACCGAAACCATCATACCGTATACCTTACCGAAAATTCGATATGAGAAAAAATCATACCTTTACCTTACCAAAATTTTCGGTATACCGAACTTCGGTATACCTTATTTTCGGTATGATAAATTTCAATATCGATACCATACCTTATTTTCAGTATGTCATATCTAAATTCGATATACCGTACTTTTTCGGTATACCAGAGTTTTACGGTATATCGGACTACAATACGACATACCAAAATATCATTATTTTGTAAATAATTCTAAATACAAACACAAATTAAATTAAAATTTAAAAAGCACTTAGAAAACATGAAATTTAATCAAACTCAAACATATTCAATAAAAAACTGCAACAATTAAACTACACGCAATCACATAACGTTCAACGATATTTATTTGGAACTAATTTAACTAAAATCTTATATTTGTTTAAAACTAATTGATTCAATGATATCAAATTTTCCTAATTGAGTTTATTTGATTTTATATTTACATGATTACCCGACAACTATAATGAGGCAAGATTTGATTTCTACATGTAAATATTTATTTGTTTGGTAAAAGTATGAATTTACTTGATATAATTTGGCATATATTGATATCAGTATATACCTAAAATTACGGTATATACCATATTTTTGGTATATACATAAAATTACGGTATATACCGTATTTTCGGTATACCCCGGTATACCTCGGTATATGAAAATTCATACCGTTACCGTACCGAAATAAATCGGTAAGGTATGATACCTTACCGAAAATTGCGGTATAGCGAAAATCCGGTATTTTCGGTATTTTTTCGATACGGTAAGGACGGTATTTTGGTATTTTTACCCAGCCCTACGCGTGAATATGAAATCTCACCAGCAAACTAACCTCCTAACTGTCTCTATCTCCAAAATTGTAACCAAAAGTTTGATCTCCTCCAGACGGTCTCACACCGATATGAGATATTGTACGAGTCGTCGGCCTTGTGCCTTCGGATCATTTGTCCAATTGACTTGCTAGGATTGTGCAAGTTGCGATGCGGCATGGCTACTGCTATTTATTCTTGTAGGAGTACATCTTTTTAGTACATTAATTATCCTAAATGAGCAAATTTGGTCCGTAACATTTCATGATATCTTTTGAGGTCCATCAACTATAAATTAATATCAATTCAAATACTTTTTAGCTATTTTCAATATTTTTCAGACAAAAATGTCCTTAAAGCCATGTAGAACAATTCAATCTAGTAACACCCCGACTTTTTCTACCATTTTTATTTGTTCTCGTAGTGAAATCATTTGTGCATCTGAAATTTTTTTTTCGCCTTTATTTATTTGTCGAGAGAAGTATTTCACTTTTGGGTCAAACAGTTATTCTTTTACTATCAATTAGAAACCCGTTTGTTATGAGCCCAAAACCTTTTTAATTCTTCCTTCTTTGAGACAACATTAGTCCTCTTAATTTTAATCCAATGATATCTATCACTCTTCAATTTCAAATCCACAGTAGTTATCTCAAACAAACCAAATCTCCTGAAAAATCTCCAACAAACCAAATCCAATCTTTACAGATACACACACCCATAGTGATATATATACACCCCCACACGTCTCCCACCTTTGAGAAACCTTGAAAAAAATATAGAGAGAGAACCGAGTTGGAGAAGAGAGTTTTCTGCCACCTAAGAAGGTAATCACCGATCAATTCCTAGCATTGAATTCCTTGCATTCATTTAGGATAATTCGGAATCATCGTACTCTGTATAAAGTGTCATTTTTTTAAGTTAGCCCTTTTGTATCCTCTGAGAAACAAATCGAAAATCGATTAAGAGAATTAGAATTAGAATGATTTTGGGGGGAGAGGGGACGTACCAGTCGCAAAGGGAGGAGCGCCAGCGACTTGCGGTGAGCCGCAACGGCGGCGCCTGGAGCTTCCGCGGCGACGATAGCAGGTTGAGGAGGTTGAGTCGGCGCTAAAACTGCAGTGTATCCGGCGAATGGGGACAACGACGGTGGCGCCATGGAGAATCGCCGGTGCGTGAGAGAGGGAGGAAGAAGATTGGAGTTTCTGTTTTGAGATTTTAATTTGGATTTTAAGATTGAGAGAGAGTGTACGGATGGAATAAATGAAAGAGGAGACCTTTTATTTCTTGTTTTTAAATTTTGATGCGGTTAAGTTTTAGTCAAAGGAAATATTTAAATGGACTAGAGTTTTGCTTTAAGTTTTGGGCCTTTTGGCAAATAATTAGAGGAATTAAGTTTGGGCCAGCCTTTCCTATTTTGAGTTTGGGTCGGAAGTGGCGTATTTTTAGTGATTGGTTGGAAATTCTTGTTTTATTAATGGAGTTTTATATATATATATATATATATATATATATATATATATATATATATATATATATATATGGGAACGTTATTCTCCTATTCATCCCTTAGATCCTTTATTCTTCTTAATATGGGCCGTTAGATCTCATTCATCAACGGTCCAGATGATCTGCATTATTACACTATAATGGTGCATTATTAGTCGGTGTGCATTATTCAACTGGAAATTTGCATTATTAAATGATACGTGGCACCAATCTAACCGTCGGATGACAAAATCGTGGGGCTGAGATTAAAAAGAACAAAGAACAAAAGATACAAAAAGGAAATGAATACATCTATATATATATATATATATATATCAATTGAATAATGCACACCGACTAATAATGCACCATTATAGTGTAATAATGCAGATCATCTGGACCGTTGATGAATGAGATCTAACGGCCCATATTAAGAAGAATAAAGGATCTAAGGGATGAATAGGAGAATAACGTTCCCCTATATATATATATATATATATATATATATATATATATATATATATATATATATATATATATATTCCCGAGTTGATGCTGATCCGAGTTTTTATACGAGAATCCAGAGATTTTCCTAAGAAGAGACCAAGGATAAAATGAGCACTCACATAGGAAGCATACATTCTTTTAATTAGATGTTTTCTTGAGTTTTAATGAGCTTATTATTTTTTATTTTAAAAGGATTTTTCTTTCGCAAGCGAGTTAAGGACGGAGTGAGACTTTTCAAGTTATGAAATTTAAGCGAACGAGGTGGGCTATCCTACATTATTGTATAGGCTTACTTTTAAATTTACGCAATATCTTTCAAGTATGAGTTATGAGCTTAAATTCCAAATATAATGTGCCATGCCGTATTTTGTTTTTGAGGATGTGTCTATCTGATCGCCCTAGTGGGGAGTGAGTCCCTACTAGAAGTTATGAGTTTAATCGAATTCGGGTTTGTCTAGGGAGTGAGTCTCTATTCAAGCTAGTGTACACAGAGGGGATCGTGCGCTATCTTTCGAGTTGGCCGGTCTAGTGATCGAGAATGTAGCCACGTTCTCGTTTCACATATGAGGTTCACTTATGGTATGAGGAGAGAGAAAAATGGGCTGCAGCCATACTTTTCAGCGAGAAAATGTTTTGGTGACTTGGCCTTTTATAAAACTCAGAGTTCATTTTTAAATGCTGACACAATATTTTATGAAAATTATTTTGGCATGTGTTCACTGGGTACATCAAGTACTCAGCCCTGCATTTATTTTTAAAAATGTGCAGGTCGAGCGTGACGGGTGCGGTGGGTGTTGAGCAGACCATTGAAGAAATTTAAGTGTCTAGAATGTGTCATGTCTTCACACGTGGCATATTCCTTCTCTCAAATGCTTCCGCTGAGTAGTTGTTTTCTTTTGAGTTCTTGTATCCCTGAGATAATATTCATTTTTGGAGTTGTTGATTGTTGAGATACTCTGATTTTATTCGAGCTATTTCCATTTGTTTCGAGCTATGGTCGATTTGTGTTGTTTTCCTCTTTCTTCCCCTCTTCTTTAATCCTCCCCTAGTCGCGATCAACCATGTTTTCTATCCTTAAAAAATGCGGGCGTGACAATTTACCCTCTTATTTTCATTAAAGTATGTAGTAATTTATTATTCTTTCTTTATTCATCCACTTTCTTCTTTTTTCTTTCCCTTTACCCTATAGATAAATACTCCCTCCGTCCCAATAAATATGAAACGTTTGCTTTTCGGCACTAGATTTTATGTAGTGTTGTTTTGTGAGTTAAAGAAGACAGAGTAAAGTAAGAGAGATGGAAAAGTAGAGATAAAGTTATTTCTATTTTAGGAAACGTTTCATTTTTAATAGGACAACCCAAAAAGGAAAACGTTTAATGAGACAGATGGAGTATTAATTTATGCACAATGCTCCTCCACCACACCACAGTACATTAAACACCCCCCTCTCTCTCTACAAAACATAATTCTTCGGGTATGCCCTTTCACTTCTCTTTGGAATTCCTTATGGAAAGATTGAATTTTTAGGGAATCTTGGTTCAAGATTTTGGGTCGTTGAAATGAGGTTTATGATTTCTGAGGAGGCGATTTGTTTGGATTGGAATTTTGAATGGTACAAAATTACATATTTTAATGAAGATATGAGAGTATGATTACATATTTGGGAGTATTTGAGGTATTCTGGAATAGGGTCTTTTAGGTATAGGGAAAGAAAAAATTAGAAAGAAGAAAGGAGATGATGAAAGAAGGAGAAATAAATTATACTCCCTCTGTCCCTTAAATGTTGTCCCATTTTGACCCGACACGGGTTTTAAGAAATGTAATAAAAAATGAGTTAGAAAAAGTTAGTGGAATGTGGATCCTACCTTTATACATTTATTTTATAATAAAATGTGAGTAGAAATGAATTAATGAAATATGGGGTCCATTACCAAAAATGGTAAAAGTGAAATGGGACAAATTTTGTGAGACGGACGGAAATGGAAAAATGGGACAAACTTTTAGGGACGGGGACGGAGGGAGTATTAGTATATTTTATTAAAAAAAGAGAGAGTAGATAGATTGAAATAGCCTTCATTGCCTTAAGAGTACTTAGGTCATGAAAATATTAGAAATTGCCAAAAAGTAGTTGAATAGATATTAACTCAGTTGATTTGAACCTCAAAAGATATTATATATACACATTTAGGGCTTGTTTGATACTATGGTTATGTTAAGATAAGCCCAAATATGGATATATATCTGAATATTTCATGTGTTTGATATAAAACTATAATGGGCCTTGTTTTTTTCAAAAGCCCAACACGCACAACACACACCAAAACAGCTCGCCATCACCATTCTCTTCTTCCTCCTCCTCTTTCCCTCACTTCCCCCAAATTCCACCCACCTGCTTAATCTCCCACCCTAATTCCTCCGACTAACCCCCCTCGTGTATTTTCCGCCAACTTTCCCACCCTAATTCCCCCATCGCCATTACCTTCCGATTCTCGTGTATTTTCCGCCAAATTTTTGGGGGTATTACGGCTGCGGAGGATCTCTGATTGTTTCCGATAACCATGGGTTCGATTGGAGCAGATCTGAGCCGGAAAATCCACCCCCGAGCGGTGGACGACTTCGATCGGTTGCCGGACTCGCTCATCCTATTGATCTTCAATATAATCGGAGACGTCAAGCACTTGGGGCGATGCTGCGTCGTTTCGAGGCGGTTCCACTCGCTTGTTCCCCAGGTCGACAACGTCATTGTCCGCGTCGACTGCGTGATCTCCGACGACGATCCTTCCTCCACCTCATCCTCCTCGTCCTCCGCCTCCTCCGCCGCCGACAAGTCGCGCCACCCGATCTCCTCCTTCTTCCGCACCTTCTTCTCGGGACTCCAAACGGACGCCCGGCGTGAGAGTGACAAATGCGGTGTGTGAACGGAGACAGCAGAATGAGAGAGATGGAGCTGCCTGACTTTGTTTTCCCAATTTGAGAACTAGAGAGAGAGAGGTGGAAGTCTTTGTCACATAGAGAGAGAGTTTTGAGAATGATAATACAAAAGTTTAGGAAAAAGAGATGGGGGTTGGGATTGTTTCTGTTTTGTGAATTGTAGAAGATGACACAAAGAGAGAGAAAATAGGAGTGGAATGGCTGTGTACGTGTAGGAAGAGTAGGGAATAGGAGTAATAGTTTATTTGTTTATTTCTTTAACTTTTAGAGTAGGGAAATAGGCCCAATAGGCCCAATAACATATATATCTAATCTGTGCATAACCCAACCAACGTATCAAACGAGCCCTTAGGATAGTTGATGTACCAAAAAAGATATTCCCTCCTTATTTTAATAGAAAGACATTAAATTCGAGTATAGACGCGTATAGTATATTCATGCATCTGTATTGGATTTTTTTTATGAAAGTTTTACAGTATTTGAGTGTCTGAGGAATTTCTCTATTCTTCGTTTAATAAACACGTAATTTACATGATTTTAATAATCGTCCTCATTTAAATTTGTGAAGCTTTGTCGAATGAAAACTAGAAAGACAAATTTTATAAACAGATTAAAGTAAAATTATGACTATTGGTTGTGGACAAAGAGAGTATTACTCAAACCGCAAATATTGAATTCGAATAGAATCTTCCAAGTACCTCCCACTCTTTGGTAGGAATCAGGAAACACCAGTTCAAGCTATTTTAGTTTTGATATGTTTACCATCACCATCATATTTGGAATTACAATTTACAAATCGGGATATGAATTTAAAAGGTCGTTTTGATTAGATCCAAAATTTCTAAAATACTGGTCGAAGAAAAATATTGTGTAGATATTTTACTAGATCGGGTAGCATTTAAACACAATTGCAAGAGACACTAGTGAAAAAAATCCTAGTTATGATGATGAATATGCCCAATAAGGTAATGTGTATTATCAATCTTGAATGGTAAATGCCCCCATGGATTATACTTCCTCCGTTCCATAGTAATAGAGTCATTTTGTCATTTTGGTACGTTCCATAGTAATAGAGTCATTTCCCTTTTTAGTAAAAGTCAATATATTTTTCCACACCTACTCTACTCTTTCTTACTTTTTTCTCTCATCATCTTTCTACCTTTTTCATTTTTCACTTTATTCTCCCTTCCTAACACAATTTTTCTTAATCTCCGTGCCGAAAAAAAACGCCTTCATTACTATGGAACGGATGGAGTACTATGTGACATGGCGAGTTTACATTCTTGTAAATCAATCAATAAGGGTAAACACAATGCCCCATTACCCCTAGAAGGCTAGAACGTAAAAATGTATGCAGCTTGCAAAGCAATAAAAATATGTAGAGAAAAATTCATAGGCCGCTGACAATCAAAATGTCAATTAAGTAGCGAATCTGAAAGAAATAGTACCAATCAAGTAGCGAGCGTTTCAACAAACTTAGCAGCTGCAGCGATGCCGCTAGATATTGCACCTTCAACACTAGGCATCACGCAGAAGTCGCCGCATATTGCTAACTTCCTCTTTTCTACCCACAAGCATTTATCCTCTCGTGCAATGCTGACAGCCGGGAAGGCACTTCCCCTGAAGACATTCCCATTTTCGCAGGCATTTAGTAACTCGTGGGAAACAAAGGCATAAATGTTCTCCATCTCAATATCTAGAGTAGAAAGTAGCATTGGCTAGCCTATACCAGAAAAATGGAACAAGTATTTGAACCTCATATCACAACTTCTAATCAACCCTAGTCTACTGGTCCCTTATCCATTTGAGCAAGTTGTTCGTAGAAACTTATATAGATTCACCCTATGATTGGACTAAATATTATTGGGCATATTCATCATCAGGAAGGCTGTGGGATGAATATGCCCAATTGCAAGGGATATTATTATGTAAATCCTAGTTTACTATTCAAGATTAGTGTAAACAGATAACAATAGGATGATGCGAACCATCTATGAGCTTTCTTGAAAAAAGGCTGTGGTATGTCAATGCCAGTTCTGTGGAATTCTTGAAATAGTTCCTCAGCCACTTTTGTTAATAATGCAGGGGAAGGCTTCTGGAGTCCTGCTTGAGAGATGATGAGCTCCGCATATTTGGCAGTAGAGTGCAGCACCCAGCACTCACTACACATGAAGGGAGGAAACGTGTGTTACTTCAAGGGGGGAAGGGGAAAAAGGAAAAGAAATGCAAGCGAAAAAGTTTATAAGCATATTCCAAATCATAACAACCTAGTAGTTGAACGTCCCGGCTTGCTGCTGTCACAATGAGCCCAGCTTAGAATTTCAGAGTTCTTGAATGAAAAACCTTTTATGGGTATCTAGCCACAAGAGTTAAAAGATGAAGAAATTGTTAAAATGAGGTGATGTATGATGTGATCATAGGAAGGGAATCTCTTCATTGAATCGGATTTACATTCACAAAACTGGTAGTTCAGTAACAACAGGGCAATATAGAAGCATAGAAGGAGCTCAACAGGATATGGAAGTTTGTAACGTTTTCCCTACATTACAGGGTGAATGAACATTGAACACACTTACAGATGAAAGTGGTTCTGAAAATGCCAGCATAAGAGCAAAGCGAGGAGACGCTGGAATTTCTTTTATCTGAAAGCTGTCTCCTGAATCTGAACTCAGATCTACATAAAATAAGCAACTCGATTAATGGGAAGTATACCACATTGCTGACAACCAATCTGGAGTCACAAGAGTAACAGATACATATAAACTGGTTGATGGAATAAGGAGTAATACGCAAGGCTTGACCAGTAACTAGTAGACAGAAGACAAGAATGCAGATAAATATAACATATGTCAAGTCATTCACTGAACTCCATTTGAACAAGACGAGTGACAATTCATTGGTTAATATTATAAAAAGAAATGGAGCTTTGTACATGCAATTGTCAAGAAAATCAAGAAGAAATATTAATTTGAATGGAACATACTACAAGACAAGGAAACTAAGGTAGATTCTAGCTTCCCAGTTTTAAGCTGTTTATTGACTCAAACCTGTACTTGCGTACCAAGATATCGACTAGCAGACTACTAATCCTAACAGCCCATAGACAAACCTATAAAGATAAACAACTGAATCATCCTATCTCTTGCACCCTTAGCCCACTCAACCGATCTTCACTCCTGACCTAAAACTCTATTTGCTGATTGTTATCAGAATTGATTGGCTAATGCAATATCAGATTGAAGAATATGCAAAAACAACATATTCTAGTATTTACATATGAGAAACAACACCAACACCACAACCAGATATGTGAACTGAACACAGTACAGATCACTGTATAAGTCAGTCTGAAATCTTCACTTATACCAATAGGTGGCTGTTTTCCAGTGACATCTGTAAACCTAGACAAAATGTGTTCTTGTCTGTTGCTACCACTCCCACAAAATGGCCAACATCTTGTCCATCGATGCTTGTCAAGGACCATGCATTTTGATCCATCAACCAATCCGACCTTCCAATAGTGTGTCCAAACCTGGTTTCAATCCCTAATTGATAAACAAAAAACAGAAAAAATTATAAACACTTGAAGAGAGTGCCCAAAGAACAGAATTAATGAACCTAAATTCTATACCAGGCTCTTGGCATAATGCTTTGCAGACAGAGTTCATTCCAGGCACACCAACATATCTCGTGTTCACTTCCTGATCCTGAATCAATCTAAACATCAGGAAGGAATACATTCTCTTCTATAATAAATGAATCAATACCTAGTACACACACACATATTTACTGTTGTTTTTGCAATACTATGGCCTTATTTATAATTACCGTAAATGATAACTGGTTATACATAGTATTGAAGGTTTTCCTTGTTGAGCCCTAAATACTGTTGACAAACTGGAGGAAGCATGCGGCGCCCCAAAATTCGGAGAATTCCCCACTAGAGATTACAAAAGTTTGCAGTCTTATCTACTTCTTACAAGCACAAGAGAGAATAAGTATACCTGTACAGAGAAGCTACTTACAATAAACATAATTGTGACAGTTTTACACACAACCTCAAGCAAAGCAGCAGAACAACGTTTGTATAATCCATCCTACTAGTACTAAGATGTTGATATTAGTTCTAACTAAGGTGTAAATTTGCAAAATATCTGAATGAAGATCTGATTTCAAACCTCATCAACGGTGACAAAACTTCTCGAGCTATAATCAAAAGAGCCAAATTTAGCTTTCCACTGAGCCACTAGACCTCTTGATTCCCAGGCATTAACTAGACTCTGCAGTTCTGAATTGGTGGCGTTCAAAATAAAATAGGGCGCACCATGGTCGAACGATAGCTCTCTCCCATCTTCACAATGTTCTCTAAACAAATAAATATACATAAATTGTTCAATAATTCTTCTTTAGCACAACAAAATCAAGCAGAGTAGACACCAAAAACAACAAAAACCAAAACCTTCGCTGCGACATGCGGCCGCCGGGGCCTCTGGCAGACTCGAAAATGGTGACGGATATACCGTTCTTAGCCAGAATCGACGCACAGACTGCTCCTGAAACTGAGAAATTGCGATGCATCAAGTGCGTTGATGAATCGGCGAATTTTTGATGGTGATGAATGCTGAAAGATGCAGATCACGACACAGAGAATTTACGTGGTTCGATTTACTGAGGTAAATCTACGTCCACGGGAAGAAAAGAGGGCAGAGTTGTATTGCTTGATCTGTTTTCTACAGCTTACAATACAGACTTGCTATTTTATATTTGATCTCTAGAGAGCGAGAGAGTCTAACCCTATCTATCTGATCTAGGTTCTATTTATACAAAGGACCAAGATCGTGGCATGCAGCACCATTTACTAGGTAGTGGATGTCGTGGAGATCGTGGCGATCTTGCATGGGTCCACTATCCTGCATGAGTTAATGACTGCTTGACACCACTAAATAGATCGTGGGTGTAGTGGAGGTGGAAATCCTGCATGAGTCCACTATCTCCTAGTTCGGTCGAATACTGAGACCGAACTGCTGAATTATTGCCGAGCAGCTTTTGCCGATCTGAGAGTAGAGCTTGATGCCGACCTGAGAGCAGAGTTTGATTGGTTGGCTTTTACCGAGCTGTAGGCTGGGGCCGAACTCTTTGGTTGTGCCGAACTGAACTCTTTAGTCATGCCGGACTGATACTCTTTAGTCATGCCGAACTGATACTCTTTCTTGGGCTTTAGGCTGATGGGCTTTACTGCTGTTGGGCTTGTTTAGTACGTACTCCATCACTACCCCCCCGGAAAGCGAAGTGAATTACTTCGGCATTCTGGATAAAGGTACGGGGTAAGTTGATGTTTGTCCTCGGTCTTATGAAGTGAACTCTTCTTTGACCGGACTCGTCTTTGGTCTGATGAAATAAACATCTTTGACCGGACTCGTCTTTGGTCTGATGAAATAAACATCTTTGACCGGACTCTCTTTGGTCTGATGAAATAAACATCTTTGACCGGACTCGTCTTGTCTGATGAAATAAACATCTTTGACCGGACTCGTCTTTGGTCTGATGAAATAAACATCTTTGACCGGACTCGTCTTTGGTCTGATGAAATAAACATCTTTGACCGGACTCGTCTTGTGTCCTAATTTGGCGAGTTTTATCGCTCGGATCGGACTTTCCGTTGTCCTAATTCGGCGAGTTTTATCGCGTGGATCGGACTTTCCCTTGTCCTAATTCAGGCAAGTTTTATCGCGAGAATCGGACTTTCGTTGCAGTTCGTTTCAGACGAAGTGCTTGATTCTTAAGCTGAATTGCGGTCTTGTATCCTCTTTAGAAGCTTGGACTTCACAATCGTTGGCTTATTGCAGCTCGTTTCAGACGAACTGCTTATTTAAGCTGAATTGTGGTCTTGTATCCTCTTTAGAAGCTTTGACTTCACAATCGTTGGCTTATTGCAGCTCGTTTCAGACGAACTGCTTGTTTAAGCTGAATTGTGGTCTTGTATCCTCTTTAGAAGCTTTGACTTCACAATCGTTGGCTTATTGCAGCTCGTTTTAGACGAACTGCTTGTTTAAGCTGAATTGTGGTCTTGTATCCTCTTTAGAAGCTTTGACTCACAATCGTTGGCTTGTATATGTTCTAAGAAGGGGATCAGCCTTCGAAGAACAAGATACCTCAGTAACATTTGTAAGAGACGACACGCACAGAGACAGACAAAACACACAGACAAAACGCACAGAGACAAACAAAGACCAAGCAAACCAAATAAAGCACATTGACCGAACAGGACTCAAGACTGACTGACCGGACTGTCTCTTACAAATGGAACTTCTTGAGGTTGGAAATGTGCCATGTTCGGGGTACCTGTTCTCCTGACCTGTGAGCCAATCTGTAAGACCCTTTGTCGAGGACTTCTGACACCCGATACGGACCTTCCCATGTGGGTTCGAGCTTGCCCAGCTTTTCTGCTCGGCTTACTTCGTTGTTTCTCAAGACGAGATCTCCCACTTGAAATTGCAGCTTCTTCACCCTTTGGTTGTAATACCGGGCTACTTGCTCCTTGTACTTGGCTGCTTTTATGCATGCCAATTCTCTTCTTTCTTCGGCAAGATCTAGCTCGGCTCTCAGTCCGTCGTCATTCATTTCTGCCGAGAAATTTAGAGTTCGGGGACTGGGTATGCCGATCTCCACCGGAATCACGGCTTCAGTGCCGTACACAAGACTGTACGGAGTTTCACCGCTGGAGGTTGTGGGTGTAGTTCGGTAGGACCATAGGACTTGAGGGAGATTTTCTACCCATTGTCCTTTGGCTTGTTCTAACCGAGCTTTTAACCCTTTCACCAGGATACGATTTGTTACCTCCGTTTGTCCGTTTGCTTGTGGATGAGAGACCGAAGTGAACCGCTGTTGAATATTCAGCTCTTGGCACCAATTCTTGAACGTCTTGTCGGTGAACTGAGTCCCGTTATCCGAAATGAGGATGTGGGGTATGCCAAATCGGCACACTATGTTCTTCCAGACGAAGTCCAATGCCTTTGAGCTCGTTATCGTAGCTAATGGTTCAGCCTCCACCCACTTCGTGAAGTAGTCCACGGCAACGATAAGGAATTTCATTTGACGAGGAGCTTGAGGAAGTGGTCCCACTATGTCTATGCCCCATTGCATGAAAGGCCAAGGACTTTGCATAGTGTATAGATCGGTCTGCGGCATCCTTGGGACATTTGCATGAATTTGGCACTTCGTACACTTCTTGACGAGCTGCACTGCCTCTTGTACCATGGTTGGCCAATAATATCCCCATCTCAGAACTTTTTTAGCTAAAGCTCTGGCTCCGATGTGGCTACCGCACGATCCTTCATGAACTTCTCTGAGGATGTAGCCCGTCTCTTCTGGTCCTACGCACCGCAATAACGGCTGGAGGTAAGACTTTCTAAAGAGGACTCCTTCATGAAGTTCGTACCGAAGTGCTCGGCACGTGATCTTCCGAGCTTCTCTCTTATCCTCGGGCAATTGTCCTTGATCCAGATACTGCAAGATCGGCGTCATCCAGTTCGGCGAGCTGGATACTGAATGTACCTCGGCTTCATCAATGCTTCGATGCATTAATTCTTCCGCCTTTGAGCTCGGATCTGAGGCCAACTTACTTAAGGTATCTGCTCGGCTATTTTCCGCTCTGGGAATGCGGATTATCCGAAAATAGGAGAAACTTCGGCTGATGCTTTGCGCTTTGTCCAAATACTTCTTCATTCTCTCGTCACGAGCTTCACTTGTACCCAACATGTGATTTACTATGACTTGTGAATCACAATGGACTTTGAGAGATTTGACGAGCAGACTTTGCGCTAACTGGAGTCCGGCCAGGAGGGCTTCGTACTCGGCTTCATTATTAGTAGTGGGGAATAGGAACCGAAGTGAGTAGGTTACCTCGTGTCCGTCGGGAGCGACAAGTAAAATACCAGCTCCACTTCCCATCTTGTTTGAAGCTCCATCTACGAATCCGCTCCAGCAGTCCGGCGGCTCTACTTCGGATTCCAAGGGCTGTGCTAGTTCGGCATTGGCGGAATTTTTCTGTTCGGCAATGACAGGGATTGCTTGATCGAACTTGGCCTCTGCAAGAAAATCTGCCAAGGCTTGTCCCTTGATGGCTTTCCGAGGTAGGTACTCGATTGTGTGCTCTCCCAACTCTATAGCCCACTTGGCGATTCTGCCTGATGCTTCTGGTTTGGTCAACACTTGCCGAAGTGGCAGATCAGTTAAGACGCATACCTTGTGAGCATAGAAGTATGGCCGCAGTCTCCTTGCTGCATTTACTAACGCCAGAGCAATTTTTTCCAGAGGTTGATACCTTGTTTCTGGACCTCTTAATGCTCGGCTTGTAAAGTAGATGGGAAACTGCTTTAGGCCTTCTTCTCGTACAAGCACCGCGCTGATGGTTTGATCGGATGCCGCTAAGTATAAGAAAATCACTTCGGCATCTGTTGGAGCAGAGAGAATTGGAAGCTCGGCTAAATAACTTTTGAGCTCGTCAAAAGCCTTTTTCTGCTCTATGACTTCAGAGACGATTTAGTCTTCCCGGCAGGGAGAGCGTCAATAGTTAGGATTACTCCATCATATTGCGGCTCGTTATCGTCTTCGGGATCCTGTTGCCTTTTCGGATCCTGAGGGGCGCAGTTCGCACCTCCCTGCTTTTTGTTCTTTTTCGGCTGCTTGCTTTGGTATTTTTTTAACGTCCCTGCTTTCACAAGGGCATCAATACCTGCAGCCAAATGTCGGCACTCCTCGGTATCGTGACCGTAGTCTTGATGGAAGGAGCAATATTGATCCTGAGGTCGGCGCGCGGCCGATTTCGTCATCCGCCTTGGCTTTTCGAACATATCGGAATGCAGTTCGAAAATTTCCGCTCTTGACTTGTTCAATGGTACGAACTGAGCGGGCGGCTTCTCAGGATTGAGACGTGGTCCCAATCTGCCTTGTACCGGTGCCCTTTGAATTCTTTCAAAAGGAGTTCGGCGAGGAAGCCTCTGATCGCTATGATCGGGCTTCTTTTCGTCTCCTCTAGATGAGCTGTCTAAAGACCGTTTTCGACGGTCTGCCTCATCGGCACGGGAGAACTGGTCCGCAATGTCCCACATCTCTTGAGCTGTTTGCGGACTGCATTCCACGAGCTTTCTGTAGAGAGCTCCGGGCAGGATTCCATTTTGGAATGCCGAAATGACAAGTAGATCGTTGAGATCATCTACTTGTAAGCATTCCTTGTGGAATCTCGTCATGAAGTCGCTAATCTTTTCGTCGCGACCTTGACGTATAGAAAGCAGCTGAGCCGAAGTGATCCGGGCTTCCGCTTTCTGAAAGAACCTCCTGTGGAAAGCATCCATTAGATCTCGGTAGGATCTAATGCTGCCTTGAGGAAGGCTGTCGAACCACCTTCTCGCGTTCCCGATAAGCAGCTCGGGGAACAGCTTGCACATATGGACCTCATTGAGACCCTGGTTCGCCATGTTATATTGATAGCGTCCCAAGAAGTCATGAGGATCCACTAGCCCGTCATAAGTCATTGACGGTGTCCGGTAGTTCCGCGGCAAAGGAGTTCGGGTGATATCGTCCGAGAACGGAGTCTTTAATGCTCCGTACATGGCGAACCCGATATTTCTTCGGTACGGAGGAGATGAAGTTCTCCTGTGGTTCCGGTACCGAGGAGGAACAGGAACATGTCGGTGTTGAGGATTCTTTCTCCTGGAAGACACGTCACTACTGCGGTAGCGACTTTCATGTCTGGATGAGGAGGGAGAATCCGCCGTTGTCTTCTCCGGCTGTTGGCTCTTCTGCAGGAAGGTTAAGAACTCCTCCTGCTTCTCGGCCAAGAACAGCTTGACAGCTTCATTTAAATCGGGCTGCTGGGAAGACTCGGTGCGATGACTCCTGGAGTGGCTTGTTCCTTCTTCGTGAGAACCGGAGGTAGATGTCTCCCGAGGCCGTTTTTCAGACCTGCGAGCTGGACTAGCTTCCTCACGGTTATCACGAACGGTATTACGGGTAGTGTGTGATCTGGTATGCATTTTTTTGGGGTGGAAAAAGGGTCAAAAATTCGCTTTATCACAAATTTGGTTCTCTGCTTCCCACAGACGGCGCCAGTGATGAATCGGCGAATTTTTGATGGTGATGAATGCTGAAAGATGCAGATCACGACACAGAGAATTTACGTGGTTCGATTTACTGAGGTAAATCTACGTCCACGGGAAGAAAAGAGGGCAGAGTTGTATTGCTTGATCTGTTTTCTACAGCTTACAATACAGACTTGCTATTTTATATTTGATCTCTAGAGAGCGAGAGAGTCTAACCCTATCTATCTGATCTAGGTTCTATTTATACAAAGGACCAAGATCGTGGCATGCAGCACCATTTACTAGGTAGTGGATGTCGTGGAGATCGTGGCGATCTTGCATGGGTCCACTATCCTGCATGAGTTAATGACTGCTTGACACCACTAAATAGATCGTGGGTGTAGTGGAGGTGGAAATCCTGCATGAGTCCACTATCTCCTAGTTCGGTCGAATACTGAGACCGAACTGCTGAATTATTGCCGAGCAGCTTTTGCCGATCTGAGAGTAGAGCTTGATGCCGACCTGAGAGCAGAGTTTGATTGGTTGGCTTTTACCGAGCTGTAGGCTGGGGCCGAACTCTTTGGTTGTGCCGAACTGAACTCTTTAGTCATGCCGGACTGATACTCTTTAGTCATGCCGAACTGATACTCTTTCTTGGGCTTTAGGCTGATGGGCTTTACTGCTGTTGGGCTTGTTTAGTACGTACTCCATCATGCGTGTCGCCGGCAAATCGGTTTAATATGAGCTAATTTAAGCAAAATTTACTTCAAAAATATGAGAAGAAGGGTGATGCTGCTCACTGCCGCTGCCGATCACGGCGACCTTGGATGCCATGGCTGTGTTGCAGATTAGTCTTTTTTGAGATCGAGTGACGCTAAACAACTATTGATGAATTGCAATCGATTACAATTTAAGTTGTGGATTCCATGAATGAATTGAATTGACGACGGGTGTATGTTACGTGGAGGAATTGGAGCCCCTTATTCGGTAAGGCCATCAAACAGACTTTATTGTTAAGAGCATCTCCAATGGTGGCGAGCGGTCCGGCTAGCTGATTTCCGGCACTCGCCAGTCCGCTCGCCGAACCATTGGAACCAGCAAGCGTCATTTCGGCGAAAAAATCGGCTAGCGCTGGCCGATCCGCGAGCGCTCGCCGATGCCCTCGCCGGTCCGCTCGCCGCCTTTGTAGGCGGTGGACCGGCTAGCGGTCGGCGAGCCAATTTAAATTTTTTTAAAAATAATTTCGAACCACTATATATACGCGATTTGCACGTCATTTTCATTCGCACCACTTGTTTTAACGAGTACTCTTTCTATCTTAATTTCTGTACAAGATCAACAACGGGAAATGAACAACGTTGGTGGTAGTGGTGGGGATGCTGAGGAGTACGAACGTCGAATGAACGAAGCGTTAGAGGCCTATACGAACCGTAAGATTGATCGGCTGATGTAGAGGGCCTTGCAGCCGGCGGTACCTCGACCACGACCAGTTATCCACCGCCGAACAGTGATTGAACGTGATCAGGTAGTTGCACACCAGCGCCTATACGCAGACTGCTTCGCACAGGAGCCGCGGTTCAACGACAACCATTTCAGTTGCCGTTTTAGGATGAGCAGAGCCCTGTTTATGCGTATTGTTAACGCCTTGGAGCAGGGATATCTGTATTTCCGCTTCAGGCACGATGCGGCTGGCATACCTGGCCACACACCTATTCAAAAGTGCACTGCGGCAATCAGGCAGTTCGCCTACAGAGGGGCGGGAGACATGTGGGACGAGTACCTCCACATCGGTGAGACGACTGTCCTTGACTGTATGAAGTATTTCTGTCAGGGCGTGATTGAAATTTTCCGTGATCAGTACCTTCGAAGCCCTACTCACGAAGACTGTCAGTATCTGATGCAGATGCACGGGGAGAAGCATGGGTTCCTGGGTATGTTAGGCAGCATAGATTGTATGCATTGGGAGTGGAAGAACTGTCCCGCTACCTGGAAGGGGTTCTACACGACCGGCTACAAGGGAAAGAATCCCACGATGATCCTGGAGGCCGTTGCTGACTACCGGCTATGGATTTGGCATGTGTATTTTGGGATAGCCGGGTCGAACAACGACCTCAACGTCCTCAACTCGTTGCCCCTTTTCAACGAGCTGTGCCAGGGCGTCGGTCCGGCCATCAGTTTTGTCGCCAACGGGACCCAGCATGATATGGGCTACTACTTAGCGGATGGGATATACCCTAGGTGGCCTGTCTTTGTGAAGACGATCATATGCGCATCGGATGAGAGGAAGGCCTACTTTGTGGAACTGCAGGAGTCGGCGCGCAAGGACGTGGAGCGCGCATTTGGTGTGCTCCAGTCTCGATGGGCGGCAATTAGGGGTCCAACGCGTTTGTGGCATATCGACTGCATTGCTGATATAATGTACATCTGTATTATCATGCACAACATGGTTGTCGAAGATGAAGGTTTACGACTTACTAGTTGGGCCAACGACGATAATGAAGCCGATCCAAGCCTCCAAGCACATGCCGACATGCGCCAAGTGGATGCTCATATTCGACTGCAAAATGATTTAATTGAAGAGTTGTGGGCGCGGAGGATTGCACGGCGTTAGTTTTTTTTTATTATGTAATTTTTTTAATGTACCTTCTTTTTTTTAAATTAATGTAATTTTTTTAAATTAATGTACTTTTTAATTTTAATAATATAATTAAATTTTCCCGTATCTGTGTCGTAAATTTAATTTCGTATTTTGTGTGATTGTCAATTATTTGTTTTATATAATTAGGGGTAATGTGGCTAGACTATTGCTGGGTTATTTGATGTGGCAGGAAGATTTTTAGTGTTGATGATGTGGCAGGAGGAGTTTGTGGCTGGCTATGGCTGAGCGAAAGCCATTATGGATGCCCTAACAGCCAAGTTGCTTTTAGTAGTAGTAATTTTGATTGTAGTACTGATCAATAGATATCTCATACTCCTATTGAATTGATGCTGATTTTAAAGTAAGTATGTTAAAAAAAGTAAGTGAATTGTGCATCTTAGGTAATACTATTAGTTTTATTGTAATCATAGTATGTTCTAACTTTTGAAATTGGAATCTAAAATTACAAGTTTTATTTTCTCGCAATTCTCTTGAAATTGGAGTATTATGATAAAATTAAATATGAAGTGACAAAAAATGAATATTGGTTTAGATAAAATGATGTCATTATATTTTGAGTGTTAATTAAAAGATGACAATACATCCAAAATGACGCATTTTTGTTGTTCATCACAAAAGTTAAAAGAATTATTCAGAGAAATATTCAAAAACATTGTTTGAATAAAAGATAAAACTAAAATATGAACTCCTAGAATTGGATTGGGCGGATTGAAGGCCTCGTCTTCAATCTTGCGACGAATACTCGTCCTCTGCTCGTTCTTCTCTTATTCCTAGGTGAAAAACTGAGATTTTCTAGGTTGGAGGCTTGTGTAATTATGTAGGAGGCGTGCCATGCATCTTTTACTAATTAGGGCTCTAATCTCCATCATTAGAACTGTCGGCCAAATCTGACGGGTCGCCAGGTTCGTCGAGCGTCGAAGCTAACGGCTCGCCAGCTGCTTACGGCGTTTCTGAGCGGAGATCCTGGCGAGTCGCCAGGTTCGTCAAGTGCGAAGCTGGCGACTCGTCAGCCGCGTACGGCTTTTTCGCTCTTTTTCATCCCGAATGCTTCCTTTCGCCGTTTAAGCTCGTTTTCGACCCTTTTTCTACACATTCTTCACAAAGTGGTAAAAATACCAATATCATAGAGAAGTAGCTACAAACATGTTTCAAAGTACACAATATATGATCAAAACCATGTAATACTACCCTCTAAAACCATGCAAAAACCAAATAAATCAGTATGGTTTTTGATGTGGACGTGTGTCTTCCTTCTTGGCTGCTGGACTATCTTCAATTCACATCCCTTGAGGTGTCTCACCCCATCAATCGTGATTATGTGTATAGGGCAGTCTGGTATATACTATTTCCTATGTCCTTCAGTATGTGTCTCACTTTGACCCGGCAGAAGTTATAAGAAATGTAAAAAAAAGTGGATTGAAAAGGTTAATGGTATGTACGTCATACTTTAATATATTAGTTTTATAATAAAATGTGGGTGAAATTGATTTAATGGAATGTGAGGTTCATTACTAGAAGTAATAAAGTGAAGTGGGACAACTAATTAATGACAGACTAAAATGAAAAAAATGAGACACATAATAGAGGATGGAAGGAGTACTATTTTATCTCAAATTTATTCATTTATTTTATTATTATTATTATTATTATTATTGTGTAAACCAAATTAGAGTAGCATGATATATCAATATTTTATATGTAGAATATTTTCTATTTTCACACCATGCAAGTTTCTCCCTCGAAACAAAAACATTATATGTAGAATATTTTCTATTTTCACACCATGCAAGTTTCTCCCTCGAAACAAAAACAATAGAGATTCTAATAATGTGAAAACCCTAATTTCCAGATCGGAGAAAGGGAATCCAAACCCGATTCCGGTGTATGTGGTTAACAAAAATAAAGAGAGATTGAAAACGAGGGAGGTAATGCAATTATAGATACATATGGTTTATTTCAGCGCTACAAAGGAAAGATGGCCTTCGAACACATAGATTACGATCCTCTAATGAGAGATGATGATTACTTCAGTGACGATGGTGAAGCTAATTTATATATGGAGGAGGAGATTGAAAACGATAGTATGACGGAGGAGACTAAAATTCCTTACGATTGTAAAGAGAGTTGGTGAGATTGAAGTTGAAGTTGTTGCTTAAAACTAGACGTTATATGTTGTCGAATTGATATACAACGTTAAGATAAACTTCAGGTTGTTTGCACTATGTAAACAAGTGAGACCATGTTTATGCATTATTAACGCTTTATATTTACCGGTGGTTTTAGCCCTCTCCTTCAATGTGATTTTATGGTCATCGTAACAATTAATCTTCATTCGGATTAAATATTCCATATTGACTCGACACGAGAATAGAGAAATATAAAGGAAGATAATTATAAAAAGTTAGTAGAATGCAAGTCTAGTTTTATATACTCCCTCGTCTCTTAAAAATAGAGAATTTTGGAATGAAACGAATTTTATTGCGAAATTGAGAATTTAGTAAATACTCTTTATCTGAAAACCCACCCCACAAAGAAAACCCTTCTTCCATCAAGTTTAAAGCAAATTACAAGAATCATGTCGACTAGTTAGTAAATATCCTAGGGTTAGTAAATATACTTCATCTAGTTAGCTAGCTGCAAATCCCTAAAAAAAGAAAAGCCCTCTTCAAAAAAGAAAACCCTATTACGAAGCTCCAACAAGTTTCAAGAATCATATCCATTGGTTAGTAATTATTCTTCATCTTTTATGTGTCTTCTAATTCTTCATTTACTCATATGTGTTTAGCTAGCTCTAATGAGTAATTCCGATTATAAATTGTAAACAATACATCCCTAAATATGTGGGTTGATGCCCTATTGTCTTGCTCTATCATGTTTGTTTTTAATTGAACTATAACCTGCCTACCAATTGTGCAACCAATTTCCCATGTAACATGTGATGGAATGAGAGGTACTAGTGAATGTGGAAGACGTAGACACATTAGATGTAGTAGGTAAGGCTGCAAGAGGAATATTAGGAGGGATGGAATGAGTAAAAAAGGTGTAACAAGTGAATAAATAAAAGATTACAAGAGTTAATGAAACTAAAGTTGGGATGAACAAAGGAAGGAAGTGGGGGATGTGAGGAGCAGGAGAGATGTGAGGGGATTGGGAGTAAGTGGGGTAGATGAGGTTAAATCCGTGAGATCATGGGTGATGATAGTTTTATCGGTGGGTGTTGATAATTGACACTAAAAAATTAATATACAACTTTCTCACGTTAGTGTCAAGAGCAAACTTAATCTACTATATAAATCCTATGGGTCACTCCGAATTCATGGATTTCTATAAGTAGGATTTTATATATTGTGTAATTGGTCTATGTTTGAGTTAAATCGGTGAAATAGGGAATGACATAAGTTTTATTGCCAAATTTGAGAATTTAGGAATGAGACATGTATTTTATGGGGACAAATCTACGAATTTAGGAATGACATGGGTTTTATTGTGAAAATTGAGAATTTGGGGATGAGACATGTATTTTATTGGCACATTAAGAATTTTATACGTACTCTTTATCTGTAAACCCTTAAAAAAAGAATTTAGCTACAAAGCACTAAAAAAGAAAACTCACACCTGCAAAGAAAACACATCTTCCAGCAAGTTTCAAGGATTATGTCTACTAAATGTAGTAAAATAGAGAATTTAGCTACAAAGACCTGAAAAAGAAAATCCATCCTCGGAAAGAAAACACATCTTCCTCAACTCATTAAACACTAATAATAATGTGGGTCCACTATCGACTAACACTACTTTACTACCTTTCTTATCATCTCTCTTATTTTACCAACTACGCATTAATTCTCTTGTTATTTCAAATTCACATATTTTTATGTGACTAATGGAGTATTAATCAACAACTCTAAGTTTCGTGCCGATTAAGAAACATGTCATCTTAGTCAGGATTAGATTTAACAAGTCAGCATTACTCAATATCCACGCCAGCTAAAAAGACATGTCATCTCGCTTCGTAGCTGGAATACCCGACATGGGAAAATGGCACACGGTCGATAAGTTCATGATTTTGTATGCTACTTTCGTAGTTCAGGGAAAAATTGGAAAATCGCAAAATTGTTTTAACTTTAAAGGCAGTTTGCCCTTTATGAATGTTGTATTAAACCTCGTATCGTTAATAGAAATGGTATATTACAAATAATGTTTTTCTACAATTAATTTATGAGTATTTAATATTTAATTAGTTTTGTCTATATTGATTTTTGTTATTGTTTTATGTTTATAAACTCGTGAAATGACTATATTTCTTAGGTCAAATCTTTAATTTGTTTTATCACATATATTTCTATTCTTCTTGCAAAAGTAAACTTGACAACCTTTATTCAAATTACATGACAAATGCAGCAAGTTGTAAAACCAATAATTATATTACTTGTTTCCTATCGAAATGACAAATTAAAACATTGAGACAAAAAATTTAGTTTTTCTCGTAATCTTATTTAGGGAATGCGACACTCTCCCATAATAGATGAACTCTGTCTCTGTCTCTACTAGCATATGCTACCAATTATACCTAAATGAATCTGAACCAAGAATATAACTAAAACCATTGTCAAAAAAACGCCTATTTTATCCCATAAAAAGAAAAAATTAACATGGTAAAATATGGTTGGAGGCATCATGATGAAAAAGTGGAAGTTGATTCACTATTCTTGATCTTATATCTGTAGAGAACTCTCTTCCTTTTGAACAGACCATTCTCAACCGTGATGACCAGCTTACCAACTTCCTTGTTCGTGAAAGAATTCCGCATGGGATCCTGTTGCCAGTTTACTTTCCGTTGCTTCTTTACGATCAACGTGTATGACTTCTCATCCGACGGCACAAATTCCTCCTTGTAGTTCACCTCCCACCCTACTATCGCCACGTCCCATACGATTGTAACTCCAATCTGTATGTTACATTTTCCAAACAACCTCAGTTATCATATATATGCATGATATGTAGTATATATGATGTAAGAGTTGTCATCAATTGAGAACTACCATAAAATGAGAACCTGAAAACCAATCAGTTCTCTAATTCATTAATATCAATTGACATATCGTAACATATGAGTTACTCACTTTCAATGTAACAAAACCCTACTATATTCAAGTCAGAAACAGGACTGATATGTTTTGTGATGTTAACTGATATTAATGAATCAGTGAACTGATATGGTTCTCAGTTCTCATTTAGTAACAGCCTTAGGGAAATAGGACCCTATGATGTAATCATAACATTGGTTACTTACCGTTGGTGCGGGGATCTCAATACATTCAGTTGCTCCGGGCTTGATGACGATCTCAGAAGCAGCATCCTTGGTCGAGAACTCAAGATCCTCTTCTTGTAGCAGTCCTCCATAGGCAATAGGTATCTCCTCAGCGGCGATGAACCTGCATTTCTTATACTCACCTCAAATTTCATTTAATACATGCACTAAACCCTCTTTAATTTCCTTACTTGACTAGCGTTTCTGTCACCCTCGATGGACGGCTAAACACGAATTTGTTCTTCGTCGTTTGTGTTAGGAACGGCGATAGAACCGCATTGAACGCGTAGTACCAAAATGGAACATTCACAAAGATCTACGCACACAAATCACACTATCAATAAGTTAGTCATCAATATATTCAACTCATGCCATGTTATGTTACTCCCTTCGTTCCACAAAAATATCAAGTAATGTATTTCCTTTTGGTAGGTCCCTTAAAATCAGACAATTCTAAATCAGGAAACTTTTGAACAACACACTGCCTCTACACATTAGAATTAACAATTTACTATTTTGTGGACCTCGCTATCCACTAACACTGCATCGTCCAAAATGAGAAAAAGATTAGGAAAAAGCTCACATTTCTGGAGACGAACTCGGGGAAGTTATCCTGAAGAACTGCGACAGCGTCCCTGGTGGCGTGCCTGAGGTCGCGCCTAGATGGGCCGGGCATGTCCTTGAGGTCATTAACCTGCAGCAAGGTGGAGATCCCCCCGGGGGAGAAATCGAGCTTGCGAATCTCCTTCTCGAGCAGCTGCAGCCTCCATCTGAGAAACCTGTCCCTCCCTCCTTCACTCCCAAACGTCCGATTATAAATCTCCTCATCCGCAAACACCCCATACACATTGTAGCAAACCGGATGGCCGTGCCTGTCCAGCCCCTTCATGTAGCTCACACTGTCGTACTCACTCCCAAAATCCTCGTTCATGATCTCGTCGATCTTGTTCTTCTTCCTCCACTCCAGGCAGCTCCTCAGCATCTCGAACGCCTCCCCCGCCCTGAAGTCCTTCGCGCGAAGGAACTTCAGCAGCAGAACATCGGTCGTCTTGTCGCCTTTGCTCGGCAGCAGCGGCACTCCCCACAGGGACACGTTTATGTCCACGTCCATCGCCTCCGCGCTAGCGTCTCCTCCTTCTGCTTCTGCTTCTTCCGAGTCCGAGCCTTGCTCGTCTTTCTCTTGCATCTTGCCCTTCCCCTTGTGGTGGTGGTGGTGGTTGTGGTGATGGTGATGGTGGTGGTGTTGCTTTGGGGTGTCGTTGGTTTTGCTCGAGTTTTTGACGAGCTTGTTCATCCACACGGCGAGCTCGACTTTGGATCGGAGGTCGACGAGGGCCTTGCGGGCGTATTCCTTGAGATCATCGGGGAATTCGCCTTCCTCGCCCGTGGACGAGGGCTCGCCCTTTTCGGATTCGTCCCCGGCTTCTTCGAGATTGTCGATCACGTCGGGGTCTAGGGCCATCGCCGCGTCGGCTGGAGGGTCGTCGCCGGGGCCGTCGTCGTCTATCTTTTCCATGGCGTGGGATTGGTGGGAATGGGAGAAGAGGAAAGAGAGTGATTGTGATGGAGACAGAGATTTAGATGGGAAAGTCTGGTTTTGTGTCTTAATTGAATAACACATTGTTAGGACAACATGCGGCGCTCGACATGCAACCGTTACTTTACCAAGTCTTGTTGTGATTTGGTTTTTCTCTTTTTTTTATTTTCATTATAATGTGTCGTGTATATATTGATTAGAGTTTTCATGAAATAATACTATGCCTTAAGCAACTGACTTTGTTAAGCTGATTGTGTCCCAAGTCTTATGTCGTCCCAGACTCTCATTACTATTTTCAGGTTTCAACAGTTAATGTCTATAAAGACAAAATTTTACAACTACTATCATATACTCTTCCGTTCCATGAGATTATGCACTTTTAATTGTGCATAGATATTAATGCATAATTGATAAATAAGAGAAAAAGAAAAAAAATTGTTAGTTGAGAATGAGCCATACTTTAATAGAGAGAAAACAGTTTTCGAAATTAGAAAATACATATTCTTGTGAGACAGAAGAAGTAGTTAAATAGTACTACTAGACTGTAAGAAATGATATGCTCAAATTTTAGAATATAATCAATCCGAATGATTATTTTTAAAGTTAAAAATAAAAGGAAATATAAGAAGGTAAACCATGAATTATAATTGGATAAGATAACTTAGTACAACTAAACTGTAGTATTATACAGTAGTATAATTTAGACTTTATATTTTTCTTTCTCACTTCAATTCTCTCATTTTCCTACTTTTCTCTCTCATCTATTTAATTTCTCTTCGATCGCTCTATTCAATTATTTTTTCTCAGTTTCATTTATTTAAAAAATATATATTCAATACACACTTCAAATTAAAATAAATAGTTTTCATTTTCTATAGTATATTATTTTCATAATAAATTTACCATAAAAATATAAATGTTAAAATATGTTTGAGACTTTCTATATAAATATGGTGTATTTTAACTGTGACAGCTAATTAGCTAGTTATAATCATATACTGTAAATTTTTTATATTAAAAATAGGAGTGTACATCTTGAAAACAATGAAAACTTAACAAAAAAACGTAATAAACTATATATAGCGATGATTGATTGGAAGACATTTTTCTGTTGTAGATAAATGTTTCAGTTTTTGGATGTTTTTGAGAGAAACGAATATAATCATCGATTTATTTTATTTTGCGTTTTTATATTTTGTTGCTTATAAATTTCTAGGGCAATATATAGAATCTGACTCAAAATTTTAAAATATATTTTTAATATTCATAACTTTTTATAATTTATTTTAAAATAATATATATCAAATTAAACTGTTGTTATGATCTTTTATTTTACGTGTATGTATTATTTACTTTTTAAAATAAAGAAATTAAGAGAAGGGAGAATTGAGAAATAGATGAGGGAGAAATTAAAATGAGGAGAGATAAAAAAAAAAGGGGGGGAGAAAACGGGGAGAAGAGATGAGAGAGAGAGAGAGAAATATAAAGACTAAATATCTTTTAATAAAAAAAGGTGATAAAAGGGCTAAATAGTTTGAAAATCGTGTGAAGTACCTCAAATGCGACTAAATCTTTGTCCTAAGATATCTGGTAATATTTTTTTAACATATACAAGAAAGGTGCAACCCGCAACCTCATTACTAGATAATTTTTTGTACTGTAGTTTACTTTATTTTAATTTTAAATTTTTTTTAAAGAAAGCGGGCTAAGCCTGAGTTGAAAATAAACTAACGACAATATGAAATGCCTAATCTATCATGAAGGAGCCAAATATTAAGACCTAATGGTGGTTGATCCAAAGCATGCATCCCCCGAGCAAAACTGTAGGTATGGTGTGATAAGAAGTCCGCCGCAAAATTCCCCACACGATGCATATGGCTCACCACTGCTGAGAACTCTAAGATTAATTTACAAATCCTTCCAACTACCGCCTTGCAACTAATAGACACCTCAAACTTTCTCAGTATCATAGCAACTGCTACAAAGTTATCACTCTCCACCTCCAACACTCTTATTCCAAGTGTCTTTGCAAGCTCCAATCCATGGAAAATACATGAGTTTTCAATTTTTTATGCGACTCGTGAAAAATCTGCTATCATAAAAAAATATACGAAATTTAGTATTTCGAAATTCCGAACTTGGAATTTAAAATGTACTACTATCAAAATAAATTTCACCTAACCATTCAATTTTTTTTAAACTTTTTTTTCTGATGGTAAAATAAAATTCATATATATTGATAGCAGAGGCGAAGCTAGAATTTTAGTGTTTGGGGGCCATATTTGCTAACAGTTGGAGTATTTTTCATACCCTTGTCGTCGATATAAGCAATAAAGGTGAGAAAGATGGACAATGAGAGAGAAATAATTACCCAATGATCAATGTTAACTAGCGATACATTCAGCTACAATCGTTGAAAGCAACATCAATGTCAAAAGAACCGGTATTTTTATATGATAATTCATACATTTTTTCTTAGATTGCAAAAATCATTATTTAATGATTTTAAACAATTTTTTACATAAATTTATAATAAAATTAGGGAAACAATAAAAGTAAACAAGGGGAGAGCGAACGAAAACAATCAAATTATACTATGATGTAATTTTACATGGATTCTTAGATTGCAAAGATATTTAATGATCATAAATTTATTTTTTATATATATTTAACGTAACACTTATGATAATAGCAAAAGTAATGAAGGGAAGGATAATAAAAATAAATAGTTGGAGAATATATAAAAAATACTCTCTTCGTTCCACAATAAGAGTCACACCTTGTCATTTTGGTCCGTCTCATAATAAGAGTCACACTTCATTTTTACCATAAATGGTATGTATGTCTCATATTCCACTAATTCACTTCACTCACATTTTATTATAAAATCAATATAAAAAAGTAAGCTTCATATTCCCATAATTATTCCAATTTACAATTTTTCACATTTCTTAAAACTCGTGCCCACAATAAATGTGACTCGTATTATGGGACGGAGGGAGCAGTAGTAAACAACAAACATAAGAAATGGGAAATCGAGAATACATTAATAAAGTGGAACTCGAAGCACTGTGCTGGATGGAAGTCCAAGAAATCTGGTCCCCAACTAACCAAGTCGCAACGGACGGCAAACTCAGACTAGATACTCTTCTTGCCATCTCTGTTTCTATATTGGTATGTCTATAAAAATTTGTCACTTTTTATTATTGACGATATGATTCAACATTTTATCTTACTCCCTTCGTCCACCATTAAATATCACTAGTTTCTTTTTTAGTCTGTTGAAATAGAAAAGCAAAAATGTAATTAGTAGCTTTTAATTAGTTAGTTTAACATTAATCTGGCCTATATATAAGGCATATTATTGTAAGTTGTAGTCAACACTTCCAAACAAATGTAGTCAATTAGCGAAAATTTTCCTTTTCCGCTCTTCTCTCCCACACTACAGATTTCCCCCAATTTTATCGGTTTCTTCATCCTCCATTGATGGAGGTTTCAACTTTCAATCCAAATCAATTCTACATTTTCAAAATAAGAAGGTATTAATAAATAGAATTGTTAAACAAGTCAAACTAATTAAGATAACAAGGTATTAAAGGAATAAAGGTATAGTATGTGTGTGGGTCATATAATATCTACAATTGGTTGGCTGCAAAACGCGTTTCAAAAAGGTATTCTACCGAAGAAGGGTGGGTTGACTCCAACTGACCATTTTCCACTTTCAAAATTTCATATCCAACAATGAAATTGAGCATAAACTACTAATTCAGTGATGAATTCTTCCCATCAGATCCAACCTCTGTTCTTCCTCTTCATTTTGGCGGCTCCACTCTCCTTTGCCGACTTCATTTCAGGTTTATTGAAAAAATAAAAAGAAAAAGACGAAAAATTAGAATATATATATAGTATATCTGAAATTAATTTTTGGTGTGTTGATGCGCAGATGCTGTTGTTGGCCACCAAGTTGGGAATGGAAGGAGTCTCCTCCAGATTTCGAAACGTAAGTTTTATTAGTATATAAATATTTACCCATCATACTAATTAAGAATAATTGCCTAATATGTGAAATATGGATATTTCAACTTAGATTGATGGGATTTGCAACTATTGTTCTAATTAAGTAGTTTCAATTTATTTTCTTCCCAAATCTCGCAAATGTATTTTTCACGGTGCCCAGCAACACATATTAGTAATCTTGCTAGTATAGTAAAAGGCCGTTCAGAGCCATCATTACTAATAAGTTATTAAAGATCATGACTAATCTTATCTCTTGTTCAGTGACGCTTTTCTCAAAAGCTCGGCCTATGAAAATTAAAAATATATCTTAGCCCGCCTTCATAATAGCAAGATTACATTATATCTCTTTATTATTACAAAATCTTGCTGTAGCTTATCTCATATTAATTGCAGTACCTCACTATATAATTAATCTTATGTAATCAATTGAATATGTTTTACTATTATCTTATCTAACCAACCGAATATGTTTTCTGAAAATGAAGAAGTTACATGTTGTATAACTGAACAGCTTGCCCTGTGGACATTGAACACCTAAACTACACTATCCTAACGAGCAAGTGCAAAGGACCAGATTACCCTTCGGACCAATGTTGTTCTGCATATAAAGAGTTGGCATGCCCTATTGCGGATGAGCTTAACGATGCAAGAAACGATTGTTCTAAAAAGCTCTTCAGCTACATCCCCACGGTCGGCCAATATCCGCCTTTCTTGTTCGGCAGTATATGCCGCGACGGCAAAGATGGACTCTCCTGCCCATTGCCACCACCCTCACCCGTGTCTTATGTTGCCACTCCCGTTGCATTAGGACACCCAATCTTGGTTGGGTTGTTGCTTTTCGCACTCGCGTTTGTGCTATGAAAACTCAACCTTTGATCATGTTTGTGATGCAGCTTGATTTGTTTTTCTTTTATATATTAGGATTTCCTAAATTTATTAAGTTGTTTTGTTATTTATTTGCTTTCCTAATTAATTTAAATAAGTATATGAGAAATTGTTCACCAGTATGATAAGGTTCCTTGTGAGGGAATCCTTCCATGTGCCCAAGAAATACCCAAAGTAGTGTTTGATCTCACTTTTTAGTTAAGATAAACAAATATAAGTTGAGCTAGCCACAAAAACTATGCTCAAAATGGATTTTGATGGAGAGAAAAGAAGGTGAGAAGAAAGTGTAAAGAATGAGGAATCCTCTTTTGAGGACCTATGACCTCCCACAAGAAGATGTGGGCAACCCTAGGCTACTTTCACCCAAAGCAAATACTCCATTGGCTCCACATTCATGACTACACAACCATAAATGCATACCTATACTTGATTTAGCCAAATGAACATAAAACAAGCAACCTACAATGCAGGAATTTGGATAGAAATCTCACATGGGAGATGCTCTCAAAGGAGTCTTCATAATAACATTCATCAAAAGTCCCAAATAAATGTCTCACAAATGGTATTTATAGCTAGGGTTGGAAACCCAAGAAAAATGGCCCAAAATAAGTGAAAATTTGGCAAAAACAGTGCCGACGCCCGACCGGGCGTTTAGAAAACGGCAAATCGCCCGACCGGGTGAATTTTCTGCCTAAATTCTTAAAATCGGACACAAACGCCCGACCGGGCGTTTTGCATAAGGGAAAACGCCCGCCCGCGCGTTTTGTTCTGCATTGCGCGGCTTTCTTCAAACGGCCATATCTCTCTCATCCGAACTCCGTTCGAGGCGTGAAACATACTCACGCGACCCTCTTTCGAAGACGAAGACATCGGTTGCCTTGGAAGAGAATTTGGACGTCATTTGATTTGTCAGATCACTGCTTGAATCAGACCCCAGCTACATCTTAGCTAATTGTCATGGCCTTTTCATCGTTCTTGGACCCCAATCTACCCAAGTCTCATGGAGTACGAGTGACTCTTGAGGCTCGGAACTTGTGGTCGTATCATCCTATCCTTCTTTGGAAGGATTTGTCCTCAAATCCGAGCGTTCTTCTTTCCTATCATCCTTGGGAGGCCATCATTGGACCCCAATCAACCCACGGCCCACGTCTTCGGAGTGACTCTTGATGCCCGGCATACGTGGTCATATCATCCTCCTCTCCTTGAAAAGGATTTGTCCTCAAATCCCACCCGCGCGTACCTACAAGAGTGAACATGAACCAATCAAGTATCATGGTACGATAAAAGGGATTAAGACCACCACAACATCTAAAATATGGTATCACACCAATAAGGTGGGTATAATCATGCACAAAACCAAACGGCAAACTAACATATTCATGCTTCATCAAATTCAAGACCATGTAACAAAAAGTATGAGAACATAAATTCATGAATTCTTTCATGTCCAAAGCACAACCATATGAAGAAAAGTCTTTAGCAAGGTTTCCATAGATTATTACCACTCCATTGATTGGGTTAATTGATGCATAATAGAAACCAAGCATAAGCCAATTCATCACATTCTCAATTCCCTTGTCATGGATGATTCTAACATGCATAGCAATATGATCAAATGAACCAATCTCATTCAAGAATACATAACATCTATTCCGCTTACCAATCGACAAATGTAGGTTTTCATGCAAATAGACATTCTCAATAGCTAACATGTGACCAAGGATATTAGAACACTTCAAATAGCGATCACCATAACAAAATACATCAAGCTCATCAAGATATCCTTCATGCCAATACTCAAATAATTTCAAAATATCGGCACTAGATGTGGGTGCACATAAGCCTATACATTCTTTAACAATAAAATCCCAAACAAGACCACTAGAAACAAAGTCATTAATAAAAGGACCATAAAACATCCCAATTACGTTGAAAGGCTTGATTGACATGCAATAAAAACAACTAACATGCCAAAACACACATACCCCAAGCACTTTGTTTCTATTTGGCTCAATCATCCCTACACTATCTATGCCCAAATTCTTGAATATCTTTACAAAAGATTTGACATTCACATTAGGGATAAAGGTACACAAGAAAGGGTATTCATATTGTGCATAGTCGAATATCACCAAGAAAAACCTAAGCACAAAATCTCTAACCTCAAGATCATACAAGGGAAGACCATCAATAATCATTAACACATCATTCTTGCTCAAATAAGGAATACTCTTCCTCAAATTGACAAACTCTTGTCCAACACATAAAGTAGGTTCATGACAATTCACATCAAGCTTGCAAGAAGATATGTCAATCAACAAACCAATTTTATCAAAAAGGATTTCACTCAATTGCCCCAACAATCTCAAAGCATGAACACAAATATGAGAACGATACATTGTTATGCCATTAATCACAACACAATCTACAAGAGACATATGAGTGGAAAAATCCTTCACAAAACGGCCATAGAACACTCCAATCCCATTGAAGGGTCTAACCACCTTGCATTGAAAACATAGCCCACACCAAGTTCTAAAGTCACTATCCATGTCACTTCTCTTCGTCCTACTATTCTCATCTACATACTCATGAAGCTCAAAGTTACCAACAAATGAAAGCTTAGGCATCTTGGCACGAAAGGAAGTCACTCCAACATTCAAGGTAGATTTCACAAGAGAGTAGTCATGTCTATCAATGCTAGTATTTAACCCAAAAGGATCAACATGTGAGGCAAAAATAGATTTATCCTCCAAAGATTCAAGCTCATGAGCCCACTTTTTACACAAATCATCATTAACAAATCTATCAACACAAAGGGACTTCTCTAATGTAATCACACTCAAAGAATCATCACAAGTAGATAAAGATAGTGCACTTGAACCTTGGGCAAGGAGTTCATCCACTTGCCCTCGTTCCTCTTGATCCTTTTCCGGGGGCATAGTTTCCAAGCCATGTGCAACTTGATACTTTACTTCCATGTCTTCAACTTTACTCACTACAAAGTCATCAACACAAGAAGACATACCAGTGGTGTTAGTGGGTAAAAACTTATTTTCCTCACCAAGGGCAAGAGGCAAAGGTTCATTAGGTGCCCACCCAAGGTTGGCCTTAGAATCTAACAAACACCCTTTACTCACTTGTGCTTGTGGTTTTTCTCTCATTTGATATTTTTCTTTTCTCTCACCCCAACCACTCTCTCTTGACTTTTGCACCTCACACTCTTGTCTTTTATCACGCTCTCTTGGCTTTTTAGACTCACTTTCACTCTCAAGCATTTTTTCTCTCTCTCGGTTCTCTCTTCTATCACTTTGGATTAAAATCGATGAAGATGAGGCATCCAGACACAAACCATGAGGCACCTTCGGGGTATGGAAAGAAGAGGATGTGCCCTTACAACTGAATGAGGTGAATGTTTGGTTTACGTCCCCACCACCATGTCGATCAAAAGGACCAATCCGTACACTACATGGAACTTCTCTTTCAATTTCCCTCTCAAGCCCCGGAATTCTACAAAACTCTCCATTTTTGCTTCTACGAGGAGGCTCTTCATAACGCCTTGAGACTCGTTCCCTTATAATCCCTCTATTAATTACATTATCATGCCCCATTGACACATAATCACCTCTACCATGCCTCTCTCGACTATATCCTCCATAGCACTTATAATCTTGATGAGGTCTTTCTTCATATTCCAACTCTTGCTCTCCTCGACCCCAATTATCACAAGCTATCCTTCTTTCACTCCTCAATGAGTTAAGTTGCCAATCACGGACCTTAGTGTAAACATCCATAAAGGTGTACCTACACAAATAACAAACAATACACTAGGAGCTAGTCCAAGTGTGGTTAGCAAAAACACAACTCACCCACACAACAAGAAGAGATTTTAGTAAGAGCTCACTTCCCAAATGATAATCCCACCCCCAATTCACTCACCAATGTCACTCGGAACAAGGCTTAGAATATAGTGAGGGCTAGGTTCACTCACTCTCAATATCCAACTTCCAAAATGCAAGTGCTCAGACAAATCAATCAAGGTATACACATAGGCAATATAACCAAGCTAGTAAAGCCAATCAAGCATGTGAAAGTAAGGTTCAATGCCTAAGGAAGCTAACAAACAAACTTAGTTGAGCTGAAAATTTATGTAACTCTTGGCTGATCTTTAGGAAATTTTTTTGATATGGCTACCCAACCCCAAAATTGATGAAACTTAGTAGATAACAAGATTAAAGGGTTTAGAATGAGGGAAAAATATCCCCAATATAGCAGATTTTCGAGAAGACCCTCGATTTTACGTTTTCCCCAAATCTGTCAAACTAGGGCACAAAACAGGGCAGCAACTTCACACATTAATTTGACCTATCAAATGATAGAATTTTTTGCTGAGATTTTTCAGGAAAATAGTTCATATATCAATGTTGACGCACACCAAAAATCAGCTCAATCCTACAACAATTGACCAATAAACAAGCAATGACTAAAACAAAAGAAATAAGGAAAAATAAGGAAAAGGAAATTTCATAGAGGTTTAAAATCAAACACTTGGTAGGCACCTAGGCTCTAGATACCAAATGATAAAGGTTCCTTGTGAGGGAATCCTTCCATGTGCCCAAGAAATACCCAAAGTAGTGTTTGATCTCACTTTTTAGTTAAGATAAACAAAGATAAGTTGAGCTAGCCACAAAAACTAGGCTCAAAATGGATTTTGATGGAGAGAAAAGAAGGTGAGAAGAAAGTGTAAAGAATGAGGAATCCTCTTTGAGGACCTATGACCTCCCACAAGAAGATGTGGGCAACCCTAGGCTACTTTCACCCAAAGCAAATACTCCATTGGCTCCACATTCATGACTACACAACCATAAATGCATACATATACTTGATTTAGCCAAATGAACATAAAACAAGCAACCTACAATGTAGGAATTTGGATAGAAATCTCACATGGGAGATGCTCTCAAAGGAGTCTTCATAATAACATTCATCAAAAGTCCCAAATAAATGTCTCACAAATGGTATTTATAGCTAGGGTTGGAAACCCAAGAAAAATGGCCCAAAATAAGTCAAAAATTGGCAAAAACAGTGCGGACGCCCGACCGGGCGTTTAGAAAATGGCAAATCGCCCGACCGGGCGAATTTTCTGCCTAAATTCTTAAAATCGGACACAAACGCCCGACCGGGCGTTTTGCATAAGGGAAAACGCCCGCCCGCGCGTTTTGTTCTGCATTGCGCGGCTTTCTTCAAACGGCCATATCTCTCTCATCCGAACTCCGTTCGAGGCGTGAAACATACTCACGCGACCCTCTTTCGAAGACGAAGACATCGGTTGCCTTGGAAGAGAATTTGGACGTCATTTGATTTGTCAGATCACTGCTTGAATCAGACCCCAGCTACATCTTAGCTAATTGTCATGGCCTTTTCATCGTTCTTGGACCCCAATCTACCCAAGTCTCATGGAGTACGAGTGACTCTTGAGGCTCGGAACTTGTGGTCGTATCATCCTATCCTTCTTTGGAAGGATTTGTCCTCAAATCCGAGCGTTCTTCTTTCCTATCATCCTTGGGAGGCCATCATTGGACCCCAATCAACCCACGGCTCACGTCTTCGGAGTGACTCTTGATGCCCGGCATACGTGGTCATATCACAGTATTTAGTATTTATTATTAATTGGCCCAATATTCTCTTCTTCTATTGATTATGGTTCATTTTACTTTATTTTCTTTAAGTTTTACTTTTTTTTGATAAATCAAAAAAGGCTCGAGCCGGCAAGCAGCGAGCAAAGGTTCAAGACAAACTGCCAGAAGCCAAGCCGCAAAAACCAAAAACAGAAAAGTGCAACGACATCTCAGTCAAACACCAACAGATAGGCTAAACGCTAAACACCCAACAAGCCAAAGAACATCAACGGCCACAACACAAACCTGATACAAATCTTCACTCCAAAATTTATTGTTGGGCTAAAATGATACACCTTTGAAGATTAATATTTTCTCTGTTCCGGCTAAGATGACATATTTATAGTCGGCACAAAATTTTAAGAGTTGTTGGTTGATGTGTTTAATTGTGTGGAGAAAAGGTAGATGTAAGTATTAAATAGACAAAGGAAGAAAGTTGAATATTTTAATCGGAGAAAAAATGCTTGTGCGTATTAATTAGAGAAAGAAAGTTATGGTTTAGGAACAAACTAAAGGTACTTTGTTGTTTTCGAAATTAGAAATAATATCATCTTAGTTGGGACATATTAAAAAGAAAGTGTATCATCTTAATTGGGATGATGTGAGTAATATTATGAGTTTTATTTCTCTTGAATTTTTAATTCATTGAGGCTTTTATCCACTTATCAAACTAAATTTAACACACTAACTTGTAGCGTCATCCATTAGATTACACAACTTATAAAACGTTCCATCCATCCCATTTGTGACGTCATTTATCCACCCGAGTTCTTAGTTGCTTATTCATCGTTCATCAAACAAGCAACGATAATCATATCAATTTGTATGAAGAATAAAGTCCATGTTCGGTCCTAAACAAATGACCATTTTACAAATTTGATCCAAAATATTTAATTTTTTATTAGTGAATCACGAACAAATGAAAACGATCCGCAAATGGTCCTCTTTGGATGGGCCCATCCCAAAACTAACGGTCAGTGCTACTAATTCTTGACCTAATTAGAATACTAATTCATAATTAATTAAAGACTAATTTTGGTCATGATCATTTTACAAATTTGGTCCAGAAAATTTTTAAAAACAAGAAATTAGGGTTTAACCTCCACCTTCTTCTTTGCCCGGCTATCTCCGATGATGTACTTAAGTTTTTCAACAACTTCGACGGTAGATTGTATTGGAATCTTGAATTTAAGATGTCCGGTCAACGAAGTTTGACCAATAATAAATATGACTAGACATTTAATTTTTTGGAAATTAAATGATATAGCGTCGATCTACGTTCCGCGAAGATGACCGTAATATATTTACTTTCTCAAATCCGATTCCCGGTGAGTGAGAAAAAGTGGATTAAAGTTGGTCACATTGTAGCTTTTAATAAATCTATGAGATTAAAGCTTAGGGAGTAATTAACTAGTGTTAATTATCCCACATAGGAGATGAGACACATCTTTTAATGTGTATTTATTAAGTGACTTTACTACACTTAATAATTATAGTGGACTAAGATGGGTTGAAGAAGCCCACACGCGCACCGAGCCGTGCCCGCGCCCGAGTTCTTGGATCTTGGCAATTGGTCTTTGGGTGGTCTTTGGGCTTGGTGTTTAGGGGCTTGTCCCTGGACCCAAACTTAATGTTTTGGACCAACGCTTAGTCAGCAAGACCAGTGGCATGACACATCGTCAACTATGCCGCAGTCAAAGTCTACGAGGCTGCCACGTAACGAAGTCCACATGTGACGGATGAACTGGGTATGCATAGCGTCTAGATTCAACGTCGACCACTCCAGTTTTCAAATTCGTAACGGCTGGCCGTTACAGCCACGCCATGTAGACTTGCCCACGGTTCGAAAACCGGCGGTTCCGGTTCGGAACCGCCGGTTCCGGTTTTGGCGGAAGCGGAACCGGAACCGGACCGTGAGGCTATTTCACGGTTCCGGTTCCGGTTCGAAAACCGGGCGGTTCCGGTTCCGGTTCGGAACCGCCGGTTTTCCGGCGGTTTTGGCGGTTCCGGTTTTTGAACCGGCGGTTTCGCCGGTTCAATTATTATTTTTTTTTTTTTTTAATTTGAAATTTGGCTTTATACAACAAATCGGAACAAGACAATGCATAATTCAAGCACAAATAAGACGAATAAGGAGAAAATGAAATAAATTTTATTGATTTTGAGTTGTAACGGACAACGATACATTACAATTTACAATACATAAGTATACAATACAACAACATACAACAATGTAATATAATTTACAAGTGTCGTCGGCTCGTCGCCTCGTCGGACTCGGAAGGTAAATTAAAAAAAATTGAAATGGGGGGGAAAAAGGAAAAATTGAAAAGGGCTTGAGATCAACTTAAACTTTCAAAGTTAAACTTTTCAAATTTAAGTTGAGTTGCCTACGTATCCACAATTTTATTGAGGAATCAAAGCCCACGTAGTTCTCTTACCTTGGGATCAACCCTTTTTTCTTGCAAAATGTTGCCCATTTTCTAAGCAAACACATATCAGCACGCTATATACACATTGCTGCATTTCTAATAGGGGCAATTTGATCTTCCAAAGCAATCAATGCATCTCGAACACACATAGTCAGAATATTATTCAAGCATCTAGCATGGAAAAAAATTAGTACTAATAGATAGTTTGTTCTGATTTTTTCCATGCTAGATGCTTGAATAATGTTCTGACTATGTGTGTTCGAGATGCATTGATTGCTTTGGAAGATCAAATTGCCCCTATTAGAAATGCAGCAATGTGTATCAGTGTATATAGCGTGCTGATATGTGTTTGCTTAGAAAATGGGCAACATTTTGCAAGAAAAAAAGGTTGATTCCGAGAAAAAATTTCATAGATCATTCAGGATGCGGCTAAGTTGTACTTGAAGATCATTAAAATATATTCCGCATTTGATATTTATCAAATGGGGAATATATTTTAATGATCTTCAAGTACAACTTAGCCGCATCCTGAATGATCTATGAAATAGGGGGGAAAAAAAAATTTGAAAAGGGCTTGAGCTCAACTTAAACTTTCGAAGTTAAACTTTTCAAATTTAAGTTGAGGTGCCTACGTATCCACAATTTTATTGAGGAATCAAAGCCCACGTAGTTCTCTTACCTTGCTTACCTTTTTGGTCGGCAGTGCTCGCCGTTCACCGTCCTCCTCGTCGTCATCATCATCATCATCTTCATCAACATTCACAGGGGTTGGACTTTGTTGGGAATAGGCACCGCGACCGGGAGCACCACTACCGGTACCAATATAAGCATCGCCTTGGTATTGAGAGCGAGAGAGAGCAATAGCATATGCCACATCTTGCTCTTCTCGAGCCTACAAAATAATATTTGTATTGTAAATACAAAATAAAATTATGAACAATAATGAAATGTAATTCAAAATTAATGAAATTAGTAGATAATAAATATTAACCTGCCACTCATCCATGTTCATTTGAGAAATTTCATCAATAACGGATCTCCGAGATGGCCTCTTGGCCTTTCCCTTTCCCTTATCAACACGACCTTCTCGGGATGAAGACATATTGGAATGGTATGTAGAAATGTAGAAATATGGAATAATATATTTTTTTTTGTTTTAGTAATTGAGAAAGAAAGACAACTTATAGAACTACGGGAACAAGTATAACTGTATAAGTGTATAACAATGCGTAATAAGAGTAGCACTTGCGTAATTAAATGGAAGCACAATAGCACAAATGAGAAATTGGAGACAAAGAGAGAGAATTGGGAGATTGAAGAGAGAAACTCTTATTAACACAAGAGTGGGGTGAATGTAAATGAGGATAGAGGGGGGTATTTATAGAAAAAAATGAGGGGGAAAATGGAAGAATTCGAATTTGAAATTTAAAAAAAAAAAATTTGAAATTTCACAAAACCGGCGGTTTTGGCGGAAAACCGCCGGAACCGCCGGAACCGCCGGTTTCCGGGCCAAAACCGCCGGTTTCCGAAATAAAACCGCCGGTTCGGTCAACGAACCGTCTGCAAAAGCTGCTCCATTGTCGCCTCGTGCTCCGCGCCGCCTCGAAAGCCACTAAACCGGCGGTTAACCGCCGGTTTTTCCGGTTAACCGCCGGTTAACTGCCGAAAAACCGGCGGTTCCGACCGGTTTGGAAGATCAGCACCGGCCCCCATCCCTCTGCCTCGATTTAAGCGCCGGAACCGGCGGTTCCACGGTTAACCGCCGGTTCGGTGACGGTTCCGGTTCGAAATATCTTGAACCTGAACCGGACTGCGAACCGAATTGCGACGGTTTCGGTTCGGGAATATTGCGCCGGTTCCGGTTCCAGAACCGGAACCGCCGGTTCCGGTTCGGCGGTTAACCGCCGGAACCGGAACCGGTGGGCATGTCTAACGCCATGATGAGCCATGATGACAGCCATCAAGGCTGAATTGATCCCTGCAGTGGACTAGGCCTATAAATAGGCTAGTCATTTCTTGCATCAATATAAAACATACACACAAGCATCATACTTTCTCTGCATAGTCTTTCTTCTCGAAGCTCTGCCCTCTCATCTTCCAGTTCGCCGGAGCTCTGCTGATAGCGGTGCTGCTTCACCAGAGACGTTGCCGTTTTATCTTTGGGGACGACACGCCAAACCCAGAGCACTACCGTAGCGTATCTCGTCTTGCGGAAGAGGACTTTCCTCGACTCGGCTAAATTTGATTTCCAGTTTACAGTTTCGTTTTTCATTGTATTTTCAGTTTCAATTCTTCCTTCTTGGGTTGTATTACGCCCGGTTTTTGTTTATCTCTTGTAATTCCAGTCATTCCTACAACAGATTGTTCAATAAAGCTCTCCAACAACGGAATCAAGTAGGTGCTCAAGTCCTTCGACCACCGCGTCTCCCACTACATCTCCCTTGATGCACCGATTTAGTCCAATTCGGTCGACGTCCCATCCTTCCTCCACGCCGTTGACCAATTAATGCTTTCATTTGTTTATCCTAAGTTAAAAAATCATACGCCTCCCTCACTGTGGCTCGATCTTGAAGTACTACCACTGCAGCTATAATTTTGCAATAAAGTTGTAATATTATAGAAATATAATTAGAATTATGTGATTTTCCACACTTTTGAAAGTACCTAAAATTACAGATCACGAGACTCTATTTATAGAGGGTTCATCCTTATCTTTTAAGGACAACAAATTTGTGACGCAATTACTAGGGGTTTTGAATTTTTTTTAAAATAATCATAATTTAGGACGCAAAAGAAAGCATCCATATGTTAAGGGCAAATTATCTTAGTTTTTTACTTTTTAGTACGCTTTTATTTGTTTCCTCTAATATTAGTTGAGACACCAACAAAAGGATACTTTATGAAACGTCGATGTATAATTATACACATAAATTAGTGTCCTTAATAGCATTAAAAGTCTTCGTTTTTTGTCATTAATAGCATTAAAAAGTGTTCGGTTTTATTTGTTATAGTGACTCTCATAATGAAATACTCCATCCGTCCGCGAATAGGAGTCTCATTTCTTTTTCGCACGGGTTTTAAGAAATATTAAGAAAAATGGGTAGAAAAAGTTAGTGGTATATGGATCCTACTTGTATATATTACTTTTAAATAAAATATGAATGGAATGAGTTAGTGTTTATTGTATAAATGAATCCGGACTTCTATTCGCAGACCGAGAGAATAAACCTAATTAAGTTAATCTACCTGAAAGATGACCTACAAGGGAAAGGGGCTCTAATCTAAATATAATTACTAAAATGGGATGAGGACGTCTGCTACGTAGTGGACGTGCATGGGTCAACTCTTTGGTAAATTAAACGCCTAAAAAGAGATCACTAGTATTTAAAAAATCGATTGAATTAACAATTTTTAAGTTGATTACTTTTTTATTTGATCAGGCCAAGTCATTGGTGGTGAGATTGCTACTTATTTTACCGATTTGACTTTCCTAAATTACAATCGTATCGAGGGAAAAATTTATCAACTATGCCTTTGAAATAATAATTTGACCGAAACAAACGAGAATGACAATTCAAAACAACAAATAAGGATTATGATAATGGAGTAGGAAAATCCCTCTTTCTGCGAAAAGTATGTCAAGTATCACTTTTATTTTTAAGATACTCAATTTTATATTTTTATTTAGGGGAAAAAATCACCTCCTAATTCACACAGCAGATTAAACTTGATAGGACCATACCGTTACTATAATAAATGGATCATGAGTGTAAATTTACATTTCAATCTCATTTTTTATAGTACTTGGGGTGAAAGCTAAGATGACACATGTCTTAGTCGCCACGAAATTTTAGGAGTTGTTCATTAATGTATTTAATTAGAGAGAGAAAAAATAGATGTAAATATTAAATGAACAAAGAAAAATAGTTAAGTATTTTAATTGTAATGAGAAAAGGTGGTTGTGTGCATAATTAACCGAAGAGAAAGTTACTAAAAATAAAAATATGTCATCTTAGTTTGGACAGCTTCATCATTACAGAAACACAGACCAAAAAATGAAAAGAAGATTAATATGAGATATACAAGTTTACGTTCTAGTTTCATAACTACATAATTAATTTTGACTTCATAGTTCTAACAAAGCTGAACTTCTAATAAAACGTAATCTCTTTGGAGTGTAATTCTAAACATTAATCTAAAGAATAAAACCATATCAATTTCATTATTTAGAATTTAGATGGACTCCAGCGAATACTGCTAGTGCTACTTTAAAAAATATTAAAATATAAAGCCTGATTAACCAATAATTATACTCTCCGACTCATATGGAAAATTACATTTTAAAAACTGCAAATAATTAATATTTCTAATCAAATTAACTTAGCTTGATATAAAACAAATGATATTCTTGTAAAATATATACTCCCTCTCCCTCTATCTCCCTCCGTCCATGAAAAATAGTCTCATTTTGTTATATTGGATATCCATAAAAAATGGTCTCATTTCTAAAAATGAAAAAATTTTCTTCCATACTTTACTCTTACTGTACCTACTTTTTCTCATTATCACCTACTTTACTAATTTTTTTTATTAAAATTCGTGTCGTCCACAAATGGGATTAATTTTTATGAACGGAGGGAGTAAATTTTATTCCATATTGGGGTTTGGGAGTAATCTTGATCTGGTCATCGCTTTTTACAAATAAAATAAAGAGCAACAAGTAGCATGAGGACTGAGTCTAGCCATTCTCCACTTCTATTAATGTTAAATTGAATTGGAAAGCAAAGGATAGTTAGGAATCCAATCCTTACTTCCTTTTTCGAATTCGAGGCATATATTTCGGTTCAATAAGGCCCTTCTTGGTACGATGGATGGCATTCCATTTCTTCATGTTGTCGTCTTCGTCTTCATCATTTTCGCGGCTCAACTCAGCGACCAAGCTGGGACTAATGGAAGGACTCTTCTTCAAATAAAGAAACGTAAGTGATCATGAACACTGTTAAATTGATTATATTTTTGAGTTAATTAAAGAGTTAACATACATATGGTAAATTTGGTTGTAACATAACAGCTTGCCCTGTAAACATTGAGAACCTAAACTACACTATCATAACGAGCCAGTGTAAAGGACCAAATTACCCTCCCGAACCCTGTTGTTCGAGTCTGACCGAATTGGCATGCCCTATTGCAAAAGATCTCAATGATCAAACCAACGACTGCGATGACCAACTGTTCAGCTACATTACAACAATCGGGAAGTATCCGCCTGGCTTGTTCAGCAGCGTATGCAAGGATAGCGAACGAGGACTTGAGTGCCGATCACCAACACCAACCCTTACTCCTACAACTATAGCTAACGCTGCCACTCCAATCAGGACTTTCCCTCCAATCTTCATCGCGCTGCTGCTTTTCCCTCTTCACTTTTTCGCGCGAAAATTCTGCCTTTAATTTAATAATAATGCTTATAGTCTTTGTTGTTATGCAGATTTCTGTCATTTTACTTGCCATGAAAATACTTGTACTATTAAATTGTCATACAGATGTCATCCAGAATTGAATAAATGTGTGTTAATTTAAATTTACCAGACGTTTGCATCTGATTTTGCTGGATTAATATTTCAAACTGTTGAAGTGTAATTTAAAACTGTAACAAGTGACAACATAAATCCATAACCACTTTTTCAACATACATAAACAAAAAACTATGATCTAATCAGAGATACAACTCAATTTTCTGCCAATTCAATTGCCATGAGTAGCACGAATAATCCCTCCAAAAATGAAAAATGACTGATAAATTAAGGGCTTAAACACTTTGTGATCATCAAATGGATAAGTAAAAAGCTACTAATAATTTATAGATATATATCAAATTATAACAAAAATATATTAATCAATTGGAGAAAAACCTATTTAGACCTTCCATAACTAGCTAGGAGATATAGTAAAGTGATTAGAATTTAAAATTTCAGCATATGCTGTTGTTTTCTACTACTATTATTAATAGGGAAACATAATGCTACTCGGCGTAACTTCAGCCCATAGCATACTTCTGAGTCCAGGATCGCGCAGTGCTCTCGTACTTGCTCCGGTTAGTCTTGTATTGTTTAGCGATCTCAGTCTCAAGGGGATCGTCCGGGTTTGGATCAGTCAGCAAGGAACAGATAGAAAGCAGCACCTACACCATCAAAAATGTGTAAAAAATTACAACACCTTTAAAAAAGTTACTACAAGTTGAACTAAACAATACCTTTGATATTGTGAGGGCAGGGCTCCACTGCGCCTTGAGTATATCCAGACAAATACTACCTTTACTGTTGATATTTGGATGGTAAACTCTAGTTTTGAAAGCTACCTGTTCACAGAATACGAGTAAAAAATCAGAATTACGTAGCATTTTTTCGGGTTTTTTCTTCTTTAGTTCTAGACCACAAATAACATTCCTTGAGTGTACTGGACTTTTTTTTTATTCCGTCTTTGGGAGAGACGCATGACCCTCATGCGTCTTCTTTTAATGAAACGCATGACGGAGATGCGTCTTTTATAGAGACGCATGAGGGACATGCGTCTCTCAAATTTTTCGAATTTTTTTTTAACGACGCATGAGCATCATGCGTCACGGGCAAAGACGCATGAGCGTCATGCGTCACTATTTTATTAGGTGGCTGAGAATGGAAGAGGGAAACGCAGGAGGTCACATCCGGCGGGGTCCGCAGCTCAGAGTAGCTTTTGCAATTGTCAATTTGTCATTATGTGGGTTCTTAGTCTATTATCACGATAAAAATGAACCTATTGTTTCAGATACAATACACAACCAATATTTTAAAATCCATTTGATAAATAATAGGGTCATTATTTATTAATTCGTCGAGTGGGGGACTATATTTTATTCTGAAATAGAGGATTGGAAACCAATAAATTGTGGGGTCTATGATTATCATTTCAACTGTTACAGTATTTTATGCATAATTTAAATATAAATATTTTTTTAATTTATATTTTTTCTGTCCTAAGAGAATATACATTTTGGGTTCGACATGAGTTTTAATGCAAAATTGATAAAGTAAGAGAAATGTAAAGAAAAAAAAGTAATCAAAGTATTATTAATGGGGAAAAGGTTCACAAATTGTAAATTGTATAATTTTGTGGGGCGGCTTAAACAAAAAAATGTATATTATTGTGGGATAACATAAATAAAAGAATGCATATTCTTGTTATAGGACTGAGTTATTACGATTGAATGAGAAATGGAAAAATATGAATTTATGAATTTATTAATCCAGTGTTTGTACAAGCAAGTGAAAATCTCGATTTTGGTGCTGGAAAAATAAGAATAGAATGAGGCAGATCATGATGAAAGCGGTGAGCTGCTTTGCAGTAATATTAAATTATAATAATTGTAATAAATAGAATTAATAATGGAAATAATCTGACAATTGCAGAAAGCTACTCTGAGTTGGATGTGACCTCCCGTTTCCCTCTTCCATTCACAGCGACGCATGATGCTCATGCGTCTTTGCCCGTGACGCATGATGCTCATGCGTCGTTAAGAAAAAATTCGAAAAAATTGAGAGACGCATGTCCCTCATGCGTCTCTATAAAAGACGCATCTCCGCCATGCGTTTCATTAAAAGGAGACGCATGAGGGTCATGCGTCTCTCCCAAAGACGGAATAAAAAAAAGTCCAGTACACTTAAGGAATGTTATTTGTGGTCTAGAACTAAAGAAGAAAAACCCCCATTTTTTCTGAATATTATACTACAATTATGTGCAGTTTGACTGATCACGTACAGAAAATATCAAAACAGTGTCAACATAGCATAAAAGTTGTACACAAGTACCTTTGGTGGTGTGAATGGATAATCGGGCGGAAAATGAATAGTTGCAAGAAAAACTCCTCCAGCATAAGGGCTGTCTGGAGGGCCCATAATGGTGGCTCGCCATTCGAACAGATCATTACTAACAGGGCCTGCATAAAAAGTTGGGATAGCACAAAACGTTAAGATGAGAATAAAAGAATCGGGAAATCAATAAAAGATGAATACGAACCAGCACTACAAGCTGCAGGAGGGTCCTTCTCCAACTCCTTTAGTTCCTTCTGGATTCTCTTCAAAGCCATCAAGTCTTCGTCGTCTTCTTCTTCTTCTATTAGTTGAGAGAAACAAATATGAGAAGGAGATATACTTTTTCACTTGGATTCTGACATATATAGAGGCGCCTCACGTGCTGTTACGAATATTAGCTATTTAATTTTTCAAATGCATGCAACTAATATTGATAGCGTAAAATATATTACAATTAATAAGATGAATCGATGTATATCTTACTACTAAATAGAGGCACTTGTTATTATGAAAGATCTTTTATTTTGTCACCGCGACATATAGTTCTACCTCTTCCCCGACTGTCTCATGTTAATGTATACCATGGATTTTATTTTTCTAGTTTAAGTTGTTAAATATCTTGTCTCGGCTGCTTTTATGTGCAACAAAAACAAAATTACATACTACTATTCTAATATCTTGTTTCGGCTGCTTTTTTATTTTAAAAATGGAAGTTATTTTCAATTTAGTCGGTTTCCTAAAAATAAACACTTTCTATTTTAGGAAACTTCTTTGTCTATTTTTCATTAATACATTTTTATATTTTATCTCTTTTTCTTACTTTACCTAGATCGGTGTCATTTCAAAAGCTTTTATTTTAGGAAATGGATAAAGTATTACTCCCTCCATCCACGAAAAATAGGTTGCATTGTGAATAGCTCGAGTTTTAATATCGAATTGGTAAAGTAAGAAAGAAGGAGAAAACAAGTAAGAGAAAAGTAGTGTTAGTGGAATGTGGGGTCCATATTATTAGTAAGAAATAAGGGAAAAAAGTAAGAGAAAGGAACAAAAGTAAGAGAGAAGTTGTTGAAAACTTTCCTTTTTTAAAATATGCTATTTTTTTATGGACAACCAAAAATGGCAAATGTGCTCTATTTTTCATGGACAGAGAGAATATAAATATTTTGATATCAAAATCTCAACATTAACATATTAATTATATCACGTTGTGCTATAATTTGGTCGAATAAAAATACTCCAATGTATTCAGTAGATTTATCAAAATTAAAAACACTCGTATCTATAAATCTTGTTTATTCAATTAATCTCATTTATTAAATTATGTGTTGTTAATTCATAATTACAATATATTTATAATTTTAATTAAGATAAAATGAGAACGAAATAAGGAAATATGGATTTTTAATGGAATGGTAATTCCAAACCAAAAGTTATACTCCTTCCGTACCTAAAAATTTACCCTCCACTTTTATCATTTTTAGTAGCTTAAACTCACATGACACTATTTTCAACTCATTTTCTATTAAATTTTTTTAAACTTGTGCCAATCAAATAGTGACAAATAATCAAGGGCGGAGGGAATACTACCAAGCAAGATAATGAAATGAGAGTAGGAATAGTGAAATGCTATTTCATTCTCATTTAATTCCATCATGTCAAGAAAGGCCTTAAATTCAATTCCAATACTCACTAAAATAATTAAAACAGAATGAATCTTAATTGGCATCAAAGCAGAAGTCCCGGTACCAGTAACCGCAAACTCAACCTGAAATAACAGAAATTACAAATGTAGTAATACAACAATGAAAAAACACAAATAGGGTTGTGCTATAAACAGGGAGCAATGACGAAACATCGTCCATCATAAATTTACAAATGGAACAAAATATGACGTGAACAAAAAATACTCAAAAAAACCACTACTAGTCGACGTAACGACGAAATTTTGGGTGCAAGTCGCAGACAGCCTCAAACGATTCAGTAATTTACCTCAGCCAAATGGTGAAGGAACAGGTCCGGCAATGGCATCTGACCTTTTAATGCTGCCCATGCCACAGATAATGCAGCCGGGTGTCGACAAAGCAGAGAACTTAGCACCACAGAGATCGCAGACATCATAACCAATGGTAGATAGACGGCTAAGTGTAGCAGCACAGAACTGTGAGGGGTCTTCCAGGGGATCTATGGACTTGTTGGACAAGCCCCTCTGAAGACACATGTCAATCAGGCTTCTCAATTCATCTTGCTTACCAGCGGGTGCTTTAGACAAGAGTAACTCGAGCATCTGTTTTGCATACGCGTAGTTCTGCACATCCATGTTTCTTTTTATGGCAGTCCGAATACAATTTATCCTGTGCTTCGCAAGAAGTGGCAATGAACCCAAATGGCGGGACAGCCTGGCCATCTCATCTTTTGCACTAATTGCACTGGGGCCTTGGACTCTTTGCAGTCGGTTTATTTCCTGCGATGAAGCGAAAACAACAAAGCACATAAACATATGAATATGTCATTTGTTTGGTAGGGATGCAGTGCATACGAATTTTAGAGGGGTTCACGAGACTGAGAGTTCATCAAACAAGAGGCAAATCAGCACTAGAATCAAAGATTAAAAGTCATATTCACATAAAACATATGATTAGTTGTGCTGGCTGTCAGTACTTGAGTAGTGGTAATAAATATAATTAACAGTACCTCATAAACAGGAAAAGCAAGTTTTGACAACTAATTCATGGGCTGATATCATATCAGTCAAATCAAGGTACTTTAAGAATATCCTTCAAGCTAAATTTATTAGTTAGAAATGCCAGATTCATTTGGAGTATAAAGGAAGATAAAAACATGTCTAATAAGGTCTATCGGTTAGCTCAGGCAAATAGATCTTCCATTCTTATACTTCTGGAAGAACAACGTAAAACCAATAGGCAAATGGATGTTCCAACAGTGTTTATTAGAAGGAAATATTAGCAGACAAAGAAATCTGATACCAAACAGAAACCAGGGTACCTGAAGAAGGGTTACTGCAATCTTGTATTGTGCACAAATTGTAGCTTGAGCTTTTATGTCAGCTCCACGAGATTGATCCTTTGCAAGAGCTAAAAAACCCTCATCAAAACAGGACAACGCATCTGAAAGTTGATTTTGCTCCAGGTGAGCAAGTCCAGTTTTAAAACAAACAGCAGCTGCAGCACCACGAGGAACCTAAAGAAAAATGAAAACAAATGTCATGTTACTCTTACTGATCCCCAACTCCAATGCAACCCTCCTCCCAACAAAAAAAAATAAATCACAACAAAAAAAATATAACAATAAAGAAAAGAACTGACAAAATAAACACAATGAACAAGATTGTTAAACACCATATAAGGAAAGGACGAGCATCCGCAAAAAAATAAAAGGACAACTAAGAGTATATTACTCTATTCCTAAGGTCCTACCAGTCAGTGTCTTAGGTATCAGTCACCACATTTCAGCATCACCATGCACAATTATATTTTGATCTGAGTGGCACTGTGAAAGCTAAGAGTTTGACCAAACAAACACCTAAACCAAGGGTCCCAGACGCAAAAAGCCCCCTAAATCTAGCGGGATAGGATTTGCCAAACATTTCAAACACTGCACCTTCATACGCAGCCCAGTCCCAAAATAGTTTCATTTAAGCAAGACTGACAATATGCTGCAAAAATTGCATAAAATGTACTACCTCCGTATTTTAAAAATAGAAACTATTTCCATTTTGAGCTGTCTCTTAAAAGTAGAAAATTTCTAAACTTTCTATTTTAGGAAGTGGACCCCACAATCCACTAACTCTATTTCCACTACTTTTTCTCTTCCTCTCTCTTACTTTACTTATTTTTCTCCCCCTCTCTCCTACTTTACCAATTCTTCTCTCTTATTTTACCCATTGTGCATTAAAACCCGTGCCGTTTTCAAATGTTTCTATTTTTCAAATACGGAGGTAGTAATATCAACAAATTTATACTTATTACTTATCACAGTAAGCATGAGTATATGCAAAGACTACACAAACTACTCAAATGTAGGGATTATGACCATAACACTATACAAAGACCTTCCATATAACTCTTGCATGTCATCGTAATTTGAAGAGAAAATTATCTCTTGCCAAATACAAAGAAGTCTCCACACAAGACCCAGAGGTATTCCATATTTCCATGATATACAGCATCGTCACATTGTGTTAGAAAGTCATACGAGCCAAAGGGAAAAGAAAACTACCTGCCCAGGACGTACAGCTCTTGGAGGAGAAGCTGTGCGTGAAGCTTTTGCAGATGCTTCTGATCCTGTAGCTTCAAGTGAACTGAGATCGAGAGGCTGACTAGAGACTGGAAGTTGTGCCATCTGGAACTGTTGTTGAGGTGGAGCAGCTTGCAGAGACACCTGGGGAGGTATGCCGCCATCTGGAAGCCCAATGGGCTGATATTGAACGGGTTGTTGAGAAGCTTGAGGGGGTATCCCACCATCTGGTAGACCTATCTCAACTGCAGGTGCACTACCCTGGTTAGCTGGGACCTTGTTGTTTGCAATACCTTGTCCTTGAGGATTTTGATCTAGTCTTGAAAGGATAGTCCCAGCAGGAGGGAGTGATGCTGCAACCTGAAGGGATGATATTGTATTCTGGAAAAAGTCCTCCGGTATTGGCCTAGCATTACTTCCAGAACCTGGAGCCATGGAGGTAGGCTGTGATGAAGTTGGCCCCTGAACCAATGTACTAATTCCAAAAAGATCTCCAGGGAGAGAAGATTGACTTGTAAGGGTTCCCGTGGTAACTGGCGTGGGTTGAGGTACAAGTGCACCCAAATCTGGCGATGAACCAGTTAATGACTTGGTCAAACCAATTGGCAGACGTAACTGCTTAGTTGCTTCTTTAATTTTGTTCACATCTACTGTTGCAGATGCAACTGGTTTGTCTCGGATCCTAATTTGCAACTTCTTGGTTTTTGAAGTTTCCTCCTCGTCACTGCTGCTACCATCAGCTGCAGTACCATATAGTGATTTCTTAAATTCTTCTTCGGCCTTTGCCTGAGCATCTATAGCACTGGAACCGGTAAACTGTTGGGAGAGAGTTTCTAGACCCATGAGAGAACCAGCCTTGGATTCACTATCCAAGGGCACTTTGGGTTTGTCTGAGGCAGCAAGAGCTGCCTGGAGACCATTAGCCTTGATACCACTATCAGCTTTAATTGCTTTCACCAAACTGTCTTCTCTTACCTCGACAACATTACCTCTTCCCTTGACCAAACCAAGATAAACACCAATATGATCCGTGACAATGGATGGGATGGTTCCATCGTCAGTTTTCATGTAAGGCATCACCTCAGCAGCTAGTGCCCACTGAGGTATGTCCTTCAAGTTAGTAGGTGTCTTGATTTCCCAGTTCCCACCGCCCCATTCACGTCCTTTAGGAACCATACTTTCAGCAGCAAAGTTTGCAAAGATTCCTTGTGTCCATCCAGTTGAGCGGACTCTCAAGATCCTATCACAGTATCTCCTCAACTCTGAATCAGCACCATCTTCCTCCAGCTTCTGGGCAAGATGTCGCATTGCACTAGGGTTAAGGTGGCATATAAATAGATCAAGCATGCTTTCAAAGTCTGAGATAACTTCAAAAGTCTCCTTTGCACTATCAAATTGTCCGTATCTGTAACATCACTTGTTATTAGCATGTTTTACTGTGAAACCAGTAAAGATAGACAGCAAGGGCGCAATGAATGGAAAAACAAATGTAAGCAAGAAGAGACTATCACATACAAAGAACCAGACACATGAAACTGAGTCAACATTTAGAAGCAACATAATAGCTTTCATAATCATAACCATAATACAGAAACAAGACTCTCCCAGAGAAATAAAACTATGATACTAAATATGGTGGCATTTGTTAGTGATTTCTTTTTTCCCTTTCAGGGAATCTGTTCTTTTTACGTACTGAATTTTCCAGTATACTTTTCATGGCTCAATACCGTGGAAAAGTTCATTAGTAATCCACATCATTCTTGTGTGACTTTAATTTCCAGGAAAAGAAAACACTTAACACATCTCTTCATAATACTAGCCACTAAAAACCATAAAAATAAGAAAATTTCTATAAATAAATTTTTTGTGGCAACTTTATAGAGTGACAAAAAAAATAGAGATTTTTGCATGGGCCATGGAATAATTTAAAACAAAGTGCTTGCGTGAGTTTACTTCCATAGACCAAATCACTTAACAGATCGCCTAAACATTCTACTAATACCAGCTGCTAAAATATAATAGTAAAAAACAGATTTTTTATGTGCAAAAATTGGTAGCTACTAGCTATTAAGGCTGGCATTACAAAGAAATAATTCTTGGTATTCAGCTTTGCCAAGACATGAAGATACGGTCACCCTTCTAGGTGTAGCAACAAAGAAAAAAACAAGAGAAATATCTGAATACAAAAAATTTCTTGCTATAAGAATACCAAAATTGTCAATTTCAACAAAAACTCTTTACTGATCACATTGAAACAAAATTAAAGATGGCTTTAGCCTATACATCATCATTTTACCAATTTAAAGAGTATCAAAGATGAGATGCATAAGTTTCGAACTTAACTATCAAACTAACTTACAACCAATGGCCCTGGAATATAATAAGCTAGACAAGAATTGTTACGAGTACACACCTGATACATGCATATCCCAACTGCTGGAACCGATGGAACAAATGTGAGGTTGGGGGGCATCTAGGATAATCTCTTGATCGCAGAAACTCATCTTTCAAGGCAGATAAAGCAGTAGAAAAACGAAGTGCTTTGATTGCATATATTCCTCTCAATACCTGAGGCATGGAAGCAAAAAAGTTATTGAGAGGGTTTGCAGATTCCTTACAAGAAAAGTTTCTAAGTACTATAAACTATCAAGCACCTGCGTGAATTGCAGGCCTGATTGAGATAGTGATACAGCAAGATCACCACAAACTGGAGAGCCTCTAGCGAGAATATCAAGTGATCTTGGAGTAATACGCAAGCTATCAAACCTTCAGTCAGGCATTAAAAAAAGCATGTCAATAGTCATGCAAATGCAATGTTAATATTAAACACTTATGAAGAAGACAAAACAAGCACATGAAAACTAGACCATCATTCCTAATCATGTATAAGAAAAAGGTATACTGTGGATCACCAAACTACTGATGTAAAATCAAGAAGAAACCTTGATGTTATTTGGTATAGTACTTCTGACAAATCGATTTTCTGCTCAAAACATTGTTGCATTGTTGCATATCCAATGAGAAGAGGTTCAAGTAGCCCCGCAAGGCAATGTTTGATCTCAAATTTCTTCTTTTGACTAACATTAATATCACTTGATATTGCAAGCAGCAGGCGGTCATTTAAAGCTCCAAGCAGCACTGTGTGCAGGCAATAAATTGAAAAGTTTGTTAAGCTTTGAACATGAGAAATCTTAACAGAATAGTATACCATTCCAAGGTCCTTTATTGAGCAAAAAAATTAGTTATTGTACCTGCATTAGGCATGCTAATTGAAAGGATGGTTCTAACTTTCCCATCCCAACCCAGCACATTAATGGAAGTAGAAGTAGAAAAGAGAAGTGCTGGTCCAAGCCACAACAAGGATCTAAAGTAACCAAGAGTTAAGGGCCCTCAAAAATCCAATGACTTGAAAATAGAACAATAGTCATTATTCAAGGAGCTGTTGAAGAGTTAGTTACATCCTACTAAACCCCAAGGGGAAAGAGAGTGAGGAAACAAACAGATGCATGCATACGTGCATGTGTGTGTAGTTTTCACATGCATATTTAGAGAGAGTGGTCGGAGTGCCCAAAGGATATTGGAGGAAGTCCTTTATCAAATTTTGTGGAAGAACTGGCCAATACATCTAAATCAGCTGTAACAATGAGCACACGTTGTGTGGTCAATATACCAGCAACAAAGCCCCTAAGTGTTTCTTGCCATTGTACCTAAAAACAAAAATTGAAAAATACATTAGTGGCCCTACAAAATTTTGCAAGTGAATCATCAATATGAAATTTAAGAAAATAAACGAATAAATATTCAGATCTTTGGAATGCAAAAGGTTCAGGACTCCAGTATTAGGATACATCAGAAAACCTCTCTTATTGAGCATTGAAATCGGAACTTGATTAAATATCATTATAAGGTGCAGTAATCTCATTATTGTAGTCTGTGGAAAATGTGAAATGAAAAACAAGAAAGAAAAGGTTGTACTACCACATTATCATGTCAAGTTTATTTCAGGCCACACTTGAATATAGGATTTGATAGTAGAGAGGATTTACAGAAAGGTGTTGAATCAAAATTCACATTCATTAGATGTCAAATTCAGTAATCGCCTCAAAACTAGTTAAGAATGGGAATGATAAATTTTCGAATCAATTTGTACAGAGAATTTATACAAATAACACATATAAACTTGTCAATTATGAGTATCCATGTCCATTTCCTTAAAAGTAATTGGAGGCTCATCTAAAGTTAACAATAAAAGATACATCCATGCATTATTCTGCACTAATCAACAATTATGATGCCTGCTCAAGCATCCATGCATATTCTCCACTCACATGTTTCTGAATCAGTAAAAATATATATATTGAAGGAACACTATGACACAAGTCTTCTTACAACATGCAAGCTATTAAAAAGGTTAAGAGAAAACTAAGCGTTAAGATTTATCCTCACTAACAGAAGATTGAAAACCTGGATAATTACCTGAAGTACCACCTCATTTACTTTCAATTTAATCGATTTCCGCCCTTCAGCTTTTGTTGAGATGTAATGCCCATCTGTACTAGGAAGACGGTATCCTAGAATAAGTTTTCCCAAAGCAATCTGATCTCCATGAGAAGCAATTAACAAAGTTGACTCTGCAAAAGAACTCTGGATCAAAATAAAGCCACTTTCCTCAGGCATATATGAAAGTAAAGTCCTTTTTAAGCACCTAGAGGAGTAGAAAAGATGCGATCAACTTCACTTTCAAACATAAACTGCATGGGACCCTTAATAGAAGAGGCTTCAGTTTCCTCCGACTGGTTTTCATAAGCAGTTAAATTTTTTTCAACTGATTCTTGAGAGCCAGCCCCTGGCAATATATACAAGGAAAGTGTAGTCTTATCCTCGTCCAGAATTGCAAATTGATTTTCATTAGAACCAACAAAGGCTGCATCTGCACCTGAAAACTTTGCAAAAAATGGATTAAAGTAATCACTCACTACACGGTTCAAATTACAAAAACAATGTAGAAATACTGTACAGACCTTTTACTGTGGTAACTTTACTATTTGCAAACTGAGGATCTGTGTTCTCCCAGTACAGCACTACCTCATTCGTAGCACCACTTAACTCATATACTACAAGAAATATGTGCTGCTTTTTACTATAAATAATGTATTTTGGATTAATTTCTACATTTCCAGGTATCTGCAAACAAAAGATGAGTTTCATATCATATTCTATTAGTAACACAATTATTACTAGTCAAGAGAAAGAACTACCAGAACTTACCGAAGTATAAAGCTTCTTATAGATACTTTCACTTCCAGAAGTGAGATTATATGCCATGAGATTTGTCCCTTCAATATAAAAAGCTCTGACAGGATAGTGCAGAACCCGGTTCTCTTTACTGAAGAAATTTAGTTCCAGGTGAAATGGCTGCCAAATTGAGTTAATCAGTGTCTCTCCAATGTCCCTATCTATGCATGTCATTTAGCATCAAGATCAGTGCAGTTACCTGACAAATAGGAAAGTCTCGCAAATGATTTTTAGTGTCCATAATGGTAACGAGAGGTAATCGGGATATTGGAGCACTCTTTGCATGGCCTTCCATGAAATGCTGTCAAGACCACGAAGAGATGATAATTCAAGCACATTTATGGAAATGGGGTGGAATCAATTTAAAGTTTGTCGCATGTCGTAATTAATTGGTAGCAGACCAATCTTTAAGAAAGTACAATACAGTGTTGATAATGATAAATGCTTATTACATCCTTGTAATTGCAATAGCTGCAATAGCTCTCCATATTTGTAAAAAAAGGAGAGACATCAATTAAAATTTAATGAGCCTGTATGAGTTACAAGCCATTGAAGCTATGCCAAGTTGCTAAAAGATCTAAGCAAATCAATATTAATCATGATTTAACAAATATGGGTTGTTTGTCTGACTCGAAAGCGAAGTAAAAAAAGAATCCAACAATATTTTCAGAAGTTAACTCCTATAAAGTAGATTAGGCAACTGCTTTAGTTCTGAAGACAATATAAGAGATAAGTAGTATATTTAGTTCTGAAGACAATATAAGAGATAAGTAGTACAGTACGAATTTATTGCATATCCCATACACTTGTGAAAATGGAGCTTAGCTTAAACTAAACACTGATATTTATGTATTTCTCCCCAATTATCAACTTTTAACAAAAGTTCGGCGTTTCTACATTTTCAACATACACCAGAGTCCAAGAATCCAGAGCATCTGTTTCTTCATTGTGCTTTTTCTTTCGATTAGTAGAAAGAGTGTTTTTATTGGAGTGACAGCAGAGCACAAAATGGAAATGTAATAATACGATAGCTCTCCTCAAACGAGGCCAGCGACGAATCATCTAGAAAACAATAATAATCCAAAATACTCCTTACAATAACATAACACCCTTAAATACTATTACTACCCTTACTTGACCTAAAGCCCATGCACAAACAAGCTGACCGAACCAGAATTAATGACGAACAATACTAATAATAAAGGAAATAATTAACACAGGGCCATTGTTCTCTGGCAACGAGCATACACCTGCCATGGTGCACAATATCAGTTTTAAGGAATTTGGCCTTCTAAGAGTTTTGTCAAAATACTAGCCATGATATGTTCTATTCAAACCTCTTAACCTTCAGCTGTAAAAGGAAACGTGTCTTATGAGAAGTGATTTTCTTAGTGGTTAGAGTTGGTTGCAGGGGGGTTAAACGACAAATATTTTGAAGCACTCCCAATTCACTATACCTTTAAAGAAGTGAATAGTGCTGTTTAGCTGATTAACTTTTCTTAACAGTCCCTTCCCTTTAACCATCAGCAATTACATAGCTACAAAAACTATGCATGTCAAACCAGGACCCTTGTGGTCATACTCTTAGCACTTCATAACAATAAGCTCTTAAATGAAAATATTAAATAGAATAAGCTAGTGAAATACGAGCTTACACTGTAAAGAAAAGCCTTCCTCGCCACGTCAGAAATTGTAAGCTGGCTTTGACTGAAATGAAATGAAAATGTCAAGGATGCCCAAAAATGATAAAAGTAAACAAAACAACTTGTCTCAGGATTCCAGAACATAACGTATTCATCAATTGAACATTATTCTTAAACTAAACTGCGAGCCTCCATCCAACATTCAGGCATGTTTAGAGTTCTAAAGAGTCAATATACATAGTTGGGTTGAGCATTTATATGTCAATCACTCAACATACAACCTTCCACTCTAAAAGGTTTGCTCCATACTATGACAGGGACAAGATTGAATTCCATTTGCTATCAAAGATTAAATTAGGGTGGGTGGGTCATCAAATTGGGCTAATAATTTTGACATTATATCTCATCAAGCAACTTCCATTACTCACCCTTTCATATGATGCTCTTGAAGTTGAGCTTGCAGTTGATGATCAGCTAATATACCAGAAGAACCAAGGGACGCTAGTTTTTCCTTTAAGACAGATGCTGCTCAACATATCATAGTTAGCAATTATAACCCAATAGTATCATAAGCACGTATGACAGAAAGCAACAAAATACAATGAAAAATTCAAAATACATCTTATCATTCAGCTGCATATTCATTGGAAATATCAAATGTCATAAGTTGAATCAGCACATAATCAGCAGAAGTTTGGCATGATTGTTCCTCTTTTAAACTAAAACAAGCTACAAAATCAGTCCAATCCAAAACAGACTCAACAACCAACACTACAAGATTAAGAACTTCAAGTGTTCCCTAACACCAAAAAGACTGGCCAGCAGACAGGATAGGGATCTAGCACATACATGCTGACTGCCAATACAAATATTATCAAAATGAAAATGAGTTTTGTTTCCCAGGAAAACCCGCACCTGAAAGAATTTCAAAACAAGGAATTGAACTACAAAGAATTAGAACATACAGCCACAACATAAAATTTCCAATGGCAATAACCAAAATACAAACACAAGGGGCCTCTGTCACAAAGCAAGTATGAGATAAATTATCAAGTAAGGATAACAATACATGGGAAAAACACCTGAAGATCCCCTTGCGCTTTGCAAAACAGAAAACAGTTGTTTCCGCCCTTCTCTAGTATAAGCAGCTCGATTCTTGCGGTTATCTCCCCCAGACATTCCCTAAATAAGAATCACATAAACTATTTGTTTACATCTAAACCATCTGATTACGCATCATGCAACCCACATCTGATAAGTACGGAGATGCTTACAGCAAAAAGTAATGTTGCTAGATTCAATTTTGGGTGAACTTCTAAAGCCGTTATTCGAGGGAGAGGATAAACAGCTTCTCCTCCTTGCTGAGATAGAACACGAGGGATGTCGATGGATTCAACAGCTGTATGATAAGAGATTAAAAAAATCATAATGAGAATTAAAACATGCCAACATTCACTACGGAGAGGAAAATAAAAGTCATTATTAACATTCCTTCATGACAGGATGTCAGAAATATTTGAACAGAGCAAAGACAAAAATGAAGTAATCATGAAGCATAAGCTATTAAATGAAATAATCAATCAAAAGTGTATTCTTGATCTTCACTACCTTAAGTTTTATGGTTGTCATAATTAAAAATGAGAAAGTTAACTTCAAGATGCATCTCACTCAGCTATTTTTCACCGCACCCTAATGTCCAAAAATAGACATGGAAATTATAACCAAACAGAAAATTAATGTTTAACTGTTCAAGTGTACAGTTTCATACTAGCCATCAAGATACCAAGTACAGACTCAGGAGATTGGATATTAAACTATCTAGAATCCTAGATATACGCATTTGGGTATTAATATCTATATTTCTGAGTGGATGTTAACAGAGTAAGCTATAAGAGAGTAAGAGAAACTTTCTCATTAAACACAAAACTGAAAATATTTTCCAAACTGGGAAAGAAGGTGAGAGAATAGAGAGCTGTTCCAGAAGACATAGGGAAAAGGTGAAAGTTTTCCTAAGAGGGGAAAAGTAGCACAAGTATTTTGGAGAGGGAAATAGCTTTCAAAAGATACGTCTATATTATCTAGAGCATTACAATCTTCCTTGAACCTTAAAAGGATGATATCTCGAGATAGGCCATTAACAGCAAAGTGGAAAACATCATGGGACAACAATGTTACTCTTGAAAGGAAAATCTGAGGCTCAACTAACCAGCAGGCTCAAAGAAATTTGCTTGCATTGGTGGTCTGTTGGGATTCACAACTACGCGTGTTTTCCAGACTTGAACACTTCCGTCTTTTGATAACGTGACAAGCAACCGCAACATTGGGAGCCAGGAAAGTGATGTGATTGGTTGTGAACCTGCCTGCGTACTAGCATTTCACATGAAGAAAAATTGTCATGATTCAAGGACAAGGGTCATAATTACAGCCCAAATATATAGTTATAATAACAAGAATGTTATTAAAATACTGATTCACAATACAGAATAAGTATCTGCAAAGATGCCAACACAGAAACTAGAATCAAGAACTAAAGAATAACCATGAAACATCAGATATATACTGGTAGTTAACAAATATGCAATAGCGCAATTCTTAAGTATATAGTATATACTGGTCTCATTATGACATAAATGTATTTGCAATACAAGTATATTGGCATATATTGTGTCTATAGATATCTCACATTCCGATCATTATAGGTCTTTCGGTGGAAACATCCCACGCCAAAATTGTACCCCGTCTGTCACCAACAAATATCCATTCCAGTTTCGGATGAAATGCAAATGCTCCAGCACCCTGTAGCTTGATGGTGTTATCAACTGCAAAGGGACCAACTAATTAACAATCAACCATTCCATCTTAATAAGGAAATGAACATTCCAGTGAAGCTAGAAATGTTTCAGCCTTTCAGCAGAAAAAGGAGAGTATAAAGGCACATAGGTGCTGATCAACTCTTACGTTGTAGAGTATAGAGAACAGCGTATGACTGGATATTGTAAGCTCGAACTAAACCGTCTTGATAAGCCACATACTAGCAACAGAGCAAAAGCATAAAATCATCAGCATCTATGAAGGGTAGGTACAACATGACCCAGACAAGTGGAATCGCAACAGAATTTGGGAGCTAAGAACATTCCAGTTAAAATTCTTACCAAAACTGGAAGCCGGGGATGGCAAGCAAGATTGACAATAGGTTTCTTCAGATCGGTCTTTATTTTGGTGGGTGCTTTCCCACCAACCACAGTTCCAACAACTTGACACAAGAAATTATTATAAATTAGAATCATGCAAGCAAAACCAACCAAAAAGATCCTCTATGAGTCTGTGACCATAATGAATCCAAGGCTGTTACACAATAATGATAAACTGTCTGGAACAGGAAATTCAGTATTACAAGAACCAAAGTCACAAAAAAAGGCAGTTGTTATAACAATAAAACTAATACTCGCGTTTTATCTTTTTGTGAGAATAGAATTTTAATGTCAAACGTGCTGGTATTCTGCAGTAGAAAATAAGTAAAACACTAAAAGTTGTCCCTTCCAATGCAAGTTGGTTGAGAAATGAACAAGAAAACCATTGATGTGTCTCCATGTCAAAAACATGCTGGTATTGTGCAGTAGATAAGACCTGAAGCACAAAAGGTTGGTCCTTCCAATGCAAGCAGGCAGTGAAGTGGACAAGAAATCATTGATTTCTTCATATAAGCTTCTAGATTGTCATTACACGAAGTGCACAAAGCCAACTGTATGATAGAATATAGAATTATCTTTACTGAGTCTCCTTGGAGATCTCCTTAATATTGCAATGCTGGGATCCAGCAGTAAACCTAATTAGGACAGCCATGTTGTCCTCTATGACACCTCATAAAGATCTATTTTTCCATAATCAGTCGGACATCCTTTCATGATGCAAATTGCAAAAACATCAAAAGAATAGAGAAACCTGCTATTTCCACCAGATGGGGATAATAATTGGTTTGTTGCACTAGCCATAGACAGTAGATGATAGAATGACAATGCACAAGGATGGTGAGGAGCAACTATCAGTAATAATTTGTCACGGTCATTATCATATCTCGAGGGTGGGACTGTCAACAACATGGTAAGTGTATCTATTTGTATCGATAATAATGACTTTTCCATTACTAAACACAATGAAAAATATAGCTTCATCATTATCCTGTTCCCTAATATCATTGACTATATACACTCCATCGCCATTTTGCAAACCAAATTATCAAAGAAAAGAAGACAATAAATTCAGACTCGGTCCCTTCTCCAGTTTTCATTCCACTCTTCCCTCCTTCCCCTTTGGCAGCCCTTAACACTAAGATCCCCACCCCACTCCTAGCAGCCTTCAATCTACATATTGGCATTTCAGGAAAGCAAAAAAATACAAAAAATAAAATAAAATAAAAAGAGCACAAACGGGCTCAACCTGTCACACTCATCTTCTTATGTAAACCGAAAAACACTACAGGCTGAAGAGGAGTCAAGGCGAGATGGACTTCAGTGTCAATTGATATCTGTTCTGTCCTCTTTTCAGGTGAATGCAAAACACAGGTTTGCTCAGTGTCAAAGTCACAGGAACGGATCGTACAATCCTGCATGGAAAATAGATCACACATTCACAAATGAGAAGGAAATAATATATAAGCTCACCTTGATATCAAGTTAGTTGAGCAAAGGTGAGCATGAGACTGGATGTGGAAATGTATATGACATTAAATTTTGGATCATTTCGACACAAGTCTGCATCATTGAGATTTTTCTGATCGTACCCGTTACAATTAGATATGAACCAAACAAGTTAACTTGAATTGTATAAATAACAAACGGCCTTTTGATGTCCCAAAGTTTCAATCCGTTTCAGTGCACACTGGACTAATAAGACTACTATTTTATCAATCTAGGCTAATCCTCATTAGTAAAAGCCTCCTACCTGGAGAAAAGGAAGACTATATGTTTCTAGTCTAGTATTTCCATATGTGGAGAGGGAAGGTATGCTCGGCGAGACAGTCTCAAATATTTTTCACTAAATAATACATATTCCATCCCACTTCACACATTCCACTATAACCATATCATCCGCCAGTCCCTTCCTCCAAACAAATTTACTGCACTTCCGATTACATTTCAGGATATCGAAGCAATCTAAATTGTGTAAGGTGCTACCTAGTGTTGATACCACAGCTCATAATCACAAAAAATCTCATTCTCCACATCATCGATGAAAAATGCAGTTCAGAAAACTGACCTCAAGCACCGCAACGAGCGAATGGCCAGCCGTGGGGCTATAAGCCATGCGAACAACCGGTGAGCCTATGTCCACAGACGCGATCTTAGCCCCAGTATAAGCATCGAACTCTGCACACGCATAAACACAACTTCAATTACAAAATTCCTTGTAAAAAGGAAGATTAAAAAGTCATCGAAAGCATACCTATGATATGAGTGCCGATGGCGGCGGAGACGACCGCCTGAGTCGGGTGGAATGCAGCGGCATGGGGCTGTAAGGGTTTGGAGCTCCGACCCGTATGCCGTAGATCCAGATGGTGCACAGTGGCCCACTCCATCGGAGAACAATTCCAGCTACCTACACCCGCTATAAGTCGATGCAATTACAGTAAACGATCCGATTGAAACATGTGAGTTCAATTGAATTTGAAGGAGATGCAAACTTCGGATCGGCAGAAATTGGGTGAAGAAAAGTTGAAGATCTCCGATAAGAATAGAGAACTTATGCGATTTGAAGGGTTATAGTCGGAATCGGATCTACCTAGCTCGGTGTCTGCTCTTGCATCAACATTTCGCTCTTAAGCTTTCCTAATTCTTTAATCCCAAATTTATTTGGCATTTCGATTAGACATGGTGCTACAATTTGGCCTTGGATTTCAAATTTTCAACTAATAACTTTTTTAAAGTTAAATTCATAATTTACTTTGATTGAGTAATTTATTTTAGTCCGTCAGCGATAGGAGTCACGGTTCATTTTTACTAAAAATGATAATAGGATCTTACAATCTACTAACTAATTTTACTCACATTTTATTTAAAAATTCATATATTCGACCAATATTCCACTAACTTTTTCTAGCTACTTTTCTTAACATTTTTTTAAAACTCGTGCCGGAAAGAAATGAAACTCTTAATGGCGGAAGAAATGAGTAATTCATTTTATATTGTTAGAGACTTGAATTTGTAATTTATATTTATTAAGTTTATTATATCATTTAATTATCTAAAATACCTTCATTAACATTTATAATTATTATTGTCAAGTGTATATATTTTTTAGTATTGAATAATGAATAGATGAATAAACGGTGTTTTAAAATATTAACAATTAAATAATACAGTAGTAATAATTTGTATAGAATATTTGTCCGTGGACTAATCATATAATGTTTTTCATGTTTTTATCTGTGATTTTAGAAATATGGCAGCTTGTGGGGTATTTACTATAGTAAAAATTTATATTCAGTTTTAGTTTTAAATATTAGCTTTAAAAATTGCCTTTAAATTATTGATTTATTTTGATTTTTTAGTTAATCAAGATTTTGACACTATTATGACTTAATATAAATCTCAATTTAATAAATGAAATTATTTAATTTAGAATAATATATTGTTGTTTCCTACCTAAAACAGTGATTTTATTTGATTGGTGTCCATAAGCAAGTTATGGAGACTTTCATGGACAATTCATCTACGGATTGATAGATTGGAGAACTGAGCTGCCTCCTTGTGATCAACATTGTTGTATCAAGAAAAAGCAATGAAAGGATCATGCTAGACCTGGCATCATGTTGTTCAAGATATATAAAGGTTGTCAATTTCGAGCACTTTCCAATTTATGGTGGTATGGTTACAAGGTTCTCCGTGTTTACAGCAAACCATGTTTGTTTCCTAATCTTACATGCTCGATCACCATACACATCACCCAAACCTTATCATTGGCATAAATATCCTCTAATGATCTCATAAAATTAGTTGTCTCTTCTTCACCCGATGGAGTTAAATCTTATACCCTTAGGTGCATTATAATGTTTTAATCATGTAATATCTATATTACGATAAAGTTAAACTGAAATCATTTAAATTAAATGTACCTTTGTATTGTCATAGAAAGTTGTATAGTCATGACTCTTATCTAGTATCACGTTCCACCTCTCACATCGTGGAAGCATGGAAGTGCAGTTTCAGAGGTTTTCAACGCACGGGGCTCTGCCAAATCTGGTATGAGTTCAATAAGCCATAACTTCAAAGCCCACATAGCACCTTTCAGGTGGTATTTCGGGTTTTCCTTAATTTTTTAACCCGAATTGATAATATATATTTGCTCAAAACATAATAAGATAACGAACCCCAGGGTAAGTTCTCTCATGCCTTTTCATCCTCAGTTAAATTCCACAGCTATGGCCTCATTGCATTTTGTCGAAACACAAGAAGTACTGCGTGAACTATGATCAAGTTTGTCATCTTCAAATATGTGTTAGATTCAGTTCCAATCCTCTTATCCTTAAACTTGTTTTGTACCATTATTATGCTGGGATATATACCATCGAAATGCTGACATAAAATCTCATATTCGGTCATGTCGATCTTTCATGTTCTAACATGAGTCCGGCTATCATTGCATACACTTTTGGAGTGAATTTAACAATCTGCCCACCAATAGAGAACCACCTCTCATTGGCATGTATAGATTTGCCATCTATCTGTTGGGCAAGGAAATAATGTACAACACTGATAGACATTGACTATTAGAAACGGGTCACTCACCCCTTAAAAGTCCTTGGGGAGTTATCCATACTTACATAGATGAGCTAGGATCATCGCCAAGTCGTTGTGGGACAATATTTAATAGTTTTAACATGCCCCCTCATTTGTGGGCCGGAATGACACATCGGATTTCCATCACGTGAGTAGGCAAGAGAAGAGATAAAGATATTAAACCCATCATCGACTTGGGCTCGCTCTGATACCATATTAGAAATTGGCCACTCAACCCTTAAAAGGCCTTGTAGGGGGATTATCCATATTTATATAGATGAGCTATGATCATCATCAAGTCCATATGGGACAAAATTTAAGAGTTTTAACATTGACTGCTTCACATTCAACAGCCTGCCAATGACACCTTAGATTTAACAATGACATCAACATGTCAGCATCAACATGTCAGCCAAACTCCCTCAATTGTATTGACTTAATGTGCAAGGTATATTCATCAAGGCAAATTTCGTCCAATTAAACTCAACTTATAACAGTTAAATGGTTGTAAACAAGAATAGTGAAAATGTCTCGCTTCCACGTTTCGTTTTCCTTCATCTTATTTTTATCGTTGTGGCTTGCTCGAGCTGGATTGTCAAGCTGATCAAGCTGGTCAGGGGCGTGCCTTCTATCAACTTAACTTAATCCGCCTGGAGTGAGATAAACAGGGAGACACAAAAGTGTTTTCAAAACCTTAACCTACAATACTATTAACTAGTATAGGGAAGTAAGGATCGATCCCACAGAGATGATGTGTTTGCCATTGGTTGCGGACACGAATGGGATGGTTGCTGCCACGCTTCACTACAGTGGGTTAAGTTGGGACAATTAACTTGAAAGACTAAACTAACTAAACTAAAATGATCCACTTACTAAACTGATGGAATCTACTTGATCAACTCATCCTATGATTTCCTAAAATGGACAAAAAGAATAAAGCGATAACTGTCAAAACGTCCGATAAAGCAAAACTTCCTTAACAAATTCATCTTCTTCAAAGATTCAACATGAAAAACAGAGGAAAAGCAGATCTGAATAACAACGAAACATCATAACAACTTGCAAACTCAAATCTGCTCCTAAAAACTTAACCATATTCACGTAAACAAGAATCAAACTCATAATCATGCAGAAATTCAAACTCATCTATCAGATCTAAAATTCCTAACGCATTTCATCTATAAATCTCCTTCGCAATCAAATGAAACATAAATCGAAGACTCAGATACATCAGATCAAACCGCAACAAACATTTGAGCTAAGACATACATCGAATAGGAAATCAAACATATCGGAGAGATTATGCATAACAACAGGAAGTTCAAGCGATGAAATGAGATCATAACACTGAAATTACTAAATCTGAAGGTCATGAGTAGCAACAAAAACATAGACCGAAATAACTAAGAAAACAGAAACTTGTTTCATCGCTCCTTCTCGGAGCGGATAGCCAAAACGACTGATTATAGTGACAAAAACCAACATCAAACCATAACTAAGCTAAACTAAGCCGAGAACCATCGCTCCTTCTCGGAGCGGAGTGTTGGGAGCTCTCATTTCAGCTTTGGAAGAGAGTTGAAAACTAATGAACGCCGTCCGTTCGAAGCTGTCTCCTTCCTCCTCTATTTCCATTTATAGGAAGACATGAGGTCTTGATCCTTAGGGTATTTGTTCTCTAAAAAGTCTGCTTTACCCTTTGCCCTTGGGGATCTTTCTTGTGTGACGCATTAGTTTTCTAAACAAGTGCTCCCGATGTATGCCATTTGATCCAACTTGATCCATTTACGCAGCGAATTTAACTCTTTCCCCTGATCCATTCGTCCGCCCAGTTGATCAACTCATTTTTTTTTAATGACGGACTTTCATACACACCTGGTTCAAAATTAGACGTTAGTTCACAGAATTTGATGTAGTTTTATGATAACACACATGCGTGAAACGAGTCTCATCAAATAGCCACATGAACATCAAAGAATATGACAAATCAGTAGGTGGGCAATTTGTTAATCATGTGAGTGAAACCAATTGTTACACGAATACATGACCTTTAGATAAATTTTAGTTCACATAAAATATCCTAAATTCTTTTCCAAGTTCAAACTATATAATCAATTTAAAGCAACCAAATTCATTTAGTAACTTATATAACTCGGTGTATAACTTGTTATTTGATGATTCAAGGTTAAATCACACTGAAGGTTTATGTTTAATGAAAGGTGTTGATTCAATGTTAAATCATACCGGATTTCGTTATTGTTGTGATCGAAAAATCTCTCTATTCAGGGATTTTGTAAATCTTAAAGAACAGACGTGCGACTAATATAACGGCTTTGCACATTTTAACCTAAATGGGTGATAACATTAGAAATCTGCTATAATATGAACGGACAAAAAATCGTCAGATGCTAAATACACAATTTTAAATTTCAAATCACGACTCCCAATGTAGCTCGTTGGAAGGACAATTATGCATCATTCGAGTATAACTCTTGTTGTTCGTCAGATTCTTTTTTCGCATCCAGATGATGTATAATTGTCCTTCCAACAAACTAAGTTGGGAGTCGTGAATTGAAATTTAAAATCGAGTATTTAACATCTGGCGACTATTTGTCTATTCATATTATAGTGGATTTCCAATGTTATCACCCATTTAGGTTAAAATATGCGAAGCCGTTATTAGCCGCATGTCTGTTCTTTAAAATTCCACCACAATTAATGTCCAAATCCTGATCAGAGACTCAACCGGACAAATAGAGCAGCAGCAACCCCTGAATAGAGAGATTTTCCGATCACAACAATAACGAAATCCAACCACAGCAAAACAGAGGGGGAATCGGCGGAATTCATTCAACATGAACCTCCGGTATGATTTAACCTTGAATCATCAAATAACAAAGTTATATATCGAGTTATATAAGTTACTAAATGAATTTGGTTGCTTTAATTTGATTGTTTAGTTGAACTCGAACGAGAATTTAAGATATTTTATGTAAACTAAAAATTATTTAAAGGACATGTATTCATGTAACAATTGTGTTTCATGCACATAAGTAATAAAGTGTTCACCTACTGTTCTGCACATAAGTAACAAAGTGTCCACCTACTGATCTGTCATATTCTTTGATGTTCTTTGATGTTCTCGTGGCTCGTCTTGTTTACAATTATTTTAACTGTTATAGGTTGGGTTTAATTGGATGAAACTTGCCTTGATGACATGTTGATGCCGGTGTTAAATCTAAAGTGTTGTGCTCAAGAAGTGAGCAAGTTCCGTTTAAGTTCATTTGCAGGCTGTTGAATGTGAAACAGTTAATGTTAAAACTCTTAAATCTTTGTACCACATCGACTTGGTGATGATCCTAGCTCATCTATATAATTATGAATAATCATACCTCTTACCAGACCATTTAAGGGGTGAGTGACACACTTCTAATATGGTATCAGAGCGGGCCGAATTATATGATGGATTTCATCTCTTTATCTCTTCTCTTGCTTATTCAGGTAATGGAAGTCTGATATGTCATTTCGACCCACACATGAGTGGCGTGTCAAAACTCCTAAATCTTGTCCCACATCGACTTGATGATCATCATACCTCATCTATATAAGTATGGCTAACCCCCTAACAATGTCTTTTTAAGGGGTGAGTGGTCAATTTCTAATAGTCAATGTCTACCAGTGCTATATATTATTTCCTTGCCCGACAGATAGAGGGCAAACTATACATGCCAATGAGAGGTGGTTCTCTATTGGGTGACAGATTGTTAAATGCACTGCAAAAGTGTATGCAATGATAACCGGACTAAAGTAAAGAACATGAAAGAACGACGTGACTGAAGATGAGATTTTATGTCAGCATTTCGATGGTATATATCCCAGCATAATAATGGTACAAAACAAGTTTAAGGATAATGGGTTTGGAACTGAATCTAGCGCATATTAAAAAATGGCAAACTTGATTATAGGTCACGCAGTACTTCTTGGGCTTGGACAAAACGTAATGAGGCCATGGTTGTGGAATTTAATTGAGGATGAAGGGACATGGGAGAACTTCCCTTGAGGTTCGTTATCTTATTATGTTTTGAGCAAATATATTACCAATTCGGGTAAAAAAAAATTAAAGAAAACCCAAAATATCACCTAAAAGGCGTTGTGTAGGCTTTGAAGTTGTGGCTCATTGAACTCATACCAGATTTGGCCAAGTCTTGTGTATTGAAAACCTCTGAAACTGCACTTCCACGTTGTGAGAAGTGGAACGTGATATTAGATAAGAGTTATTACTATACAACTTTTTATGACAATACGAATGTACATTTAATTTAAATGATTTCAGTTTAACTTTATTGTAATATAGATATTACATGTTTAAAACATTATAATGCAGCTAAGGATACTGGTTTAATTTCCATATAGTCAGCTGATTATATGAGATCATTAGAGGATGTTTGCCGATGATATGGTTTGGGTGATGTTTATTAGTGGTGATCGGGGTAAGAAACAAATACAGGTTTGTTGTAAACAATGAGAACCTAGTGAAAGGGGCACCAGTGACTTTAACATAGATAAAAATAGGGGCACCAGTGAGCTCAACAAGGATAAATATAAGCGGATGAATGCCAGAACGTGATAGTACTGCACAACCTAAGCTTGTCATTGAAAAATGTGGCAGAGTTTTGTTGTAACGAGAGGCTGTCCAATTTTGTAAGTTCATATTAACTATATTACTAGTACGATAAAACATGTTTAAAATATAATTTTTGATTACTTTCCTCTTTTGCACAAAGTATGGACGCGGGTAGAATGCTATTCAGCTATGAGTGGAATATGAAAGAGTTGAATAAGTTTATTGTCTGTTTATTTCAAACGACAAAGCTCAAATATAGTTAACATATTTTAATGCTTATATCCAATAAAATTTATGTTTATTCTATATTTCAGGGTAAAATAAATAATATGGATTTACTATCAGTGTTCTTAGGGGCCCAAGCACGCATTCGACTTCCGCACGAAGATAGCAACCATCATGGATTCTCTCCCACATAATGATAGATTACATAAATTGAAAATATTCATCGAAAAACTGGTATATGTTAATTGTGAAATATTGATAATACACACATATATATAGGGTAGTGATAAAATGCAAACTCTAAATATTGTACAAACTCCAAACTTTGATCTGAATCATTAGAAAATGTCAACAGATGACAAAATAACAACAACAAAAAATGTCAACACAACATCAACCGTCAACACTGTGTTGACATTTTTTGTTGTTATTATTTTGTCTTATGTTGTCATTTTCTAACAGTCCAAATCATAGTTGGAGTTTGTACAGTATAATAACTGTTCAAATATAAATGTTTATATTGTCTATAAAATATCATTATATATCTTATCAATAAAGAAATGACTTTTCAGTTTAATTTCATTTGAAATTTTCAATTATCACCTGATAATAAAATGGTATATTGAGTTGGGGATGTTACAGAAAATCTCAATAGTGTCACTGAAATTGGTAAGGACAAAATGACATGAAAATGAAAAAAAAATTCTTAAATGAATTCAAATTTTGTCCAATATCTCGAATGCAATTCATTTTCACAAAATGTTATGAATATGCATCATATATTGTACATAGAGATTTTTGCAGTGTACTCATTTATAGTAGTATATAACATTAGCATATAAAATCTCATCACCAAAAATACGATTAAAACAATAAGAAAATATTAAATATATAAATAATTGGATAAACAAGAACAAAGTAGTACTACTTAGTGTATGACTACTTCATTCATGTAAATATTACTATTAGGTGAAATGTAACACTAACCATAATATAAAGATAATCACTCTCTTTAAAGTAAAAAAAAAGCTAGAAGTAAAATGTAATATTTAGGAAAAAATACCTATGAAAAAAACTAAATTACTCTCTAATTAGGAATCTCAATTTAACACTTGATCCATTAGGAATCTCATTTCATATTTACTACAAATAGTAACTAAGTCAAGAATTTTGTTAATTCATTTTTTATGTATAGATTTGAGTATATAAGTATGGGGATGTATTCAGATTCATACCCCAAATATATGCAAAACACAAAACACTTGTCGGTCCATTGGATCTTGTCATCTAACAGTTAAATTAATGTCACGTGTTATCTAATAATGTATATTTTTAGTTTACTAATTTAGTCTAATGGCTTTATAGTTTAATATATATTTCTAGTCTAATAATGTAGTTCGACTATTATTATCACAACCATCCAATTTAAGAATTCAAGGGTTGTGATTTGTGTTGAGTTTTATACTAAGAAGGCATAAGACCCTAGTACATCGCAGAAGTATGAGATCTATATTTCAATATCTTTTTCCATTTACTTTTCGTTATACTCCCTCGCCACAAAAAATAGTCTCATTTGTGGATGACACGAATTTTAATGAGAAATTGGTAAAATAAGAGATGAAGAAAAAAGTGAGTCAAATGAGATAGATAGGTAGAAACAGCAGATAAAGTACGAGAGAGATGAGAAAAGTATAATAAAGAAACTTTTTATTTTTAGAAATGAGATTCTTTTTTGTAGATATTTCAAAATGGCAAAATAAGACTATTTTCGTGGACGTTAAAGGAGGGAGTATGCATCAATTTTAATAACTTTACTACATTAGTACATTTAATTGGTACTTCTAAGCTCTAATTGCTGAAATATAATGTCAAAATAAAGTGCATTGAAATGGAAAATGTTGACGAACACGGCCCCACACACTACTCAATGATTGCCGAGTGGCCAAGGTCGAAAAATTTTCTAGTGCGTCTTCTCAAAATTTCAAAACCCTACGATAATCCATCACTCCAATTTCTTAGACCATCTCCAATCATTTACATCAAATTCAAACTCATTTTTTCCAGTTCTGTCACATCAAACAATAATTCTACTCCAAACATTTACACTAAAATGCCTAAAAGAATATTCTATATTAACCTACTTCTTTTTACTTTTTCAATCTTACCTACATATTTATTTAAATTGTACATTAACCCCATAATAATTTAATATTTTATTATAAAATAAATATCATATTGTTTAATTTATTTTCTTATAGTATTAAATTTAAATATAATATTATATATAATATCACAAATTATAGAAAATAATTATTTAATACTAATTTATATAAAATAAATGAATGTTAACTGAGTTTTTAACTAAATAATACATGAAAGAATAATTAAACTTAAACTAAATACTACATATACTTAACCTTGATTAAATACTTAAATATAGATCTAAAATTCAAATATATTTAAACAAATCCTACTTATACAAACTCAAAATTCTAAATTCGTGTAGTGTTAACATAGTTAATTAGCTCTACTAAACATAACCAAATATCAATACAATTAACAATTAAATATCTTAATCTTTTACTAATTGATTATAATTAAATAATACTCCCTCCGTTTTCTAAAAATAGAAACATTTGAAACAACATGAGTTTTAATGCATAATTTGGTAAAGTAAGAAAGGGGATAGAAAAATTAGTAAAGTATGAGAGAGAAAAAAGTGGTAAAGTAAGAGAGATGAAGAGAAAAATTAATGATAGTGAATTATGGGGTCCACTTTATTAGTAGTATAAGTGGTAAAAAATTAATGTATATAGTTGTGAAGATTTCCTAAAATAGAAAGTTTAAAAGTTGCTATTTTTAAGGAATGAACTAAAATTGAAATAGTTGCTATTTTAAAAATACTGATAGGAGTATAATTGAGGCCCATGAACATAATAGAGGCCCACCCACGACTATCGTCTTCTTTTATTGAAGAGAACCCGTCGCCTATCCATCTACGGTTCTTGTTTCCGCCCTTTACTCTTCATCAGGCCACAGGTATGTTTCTTCCCCCAATAAATACATACATTTTGCAATTTTTCACAAATTATGCAGCTACAGCACTGTTCAAAAAACGCAAATTTGGGGAATTTGAGATGCGTTTTGGTGTATGGTTGGGGCTGTTTTTAACTGGACGTTTTGGTGTATGGTTGGCGTTGCCCTTAGCTAATTAAGTTCTCTAAATTTCACAACATTTAGGATCAAGAGTTGTAGGATTTGGCGGGACAAAATTGCAGAGCTGATGGATGAGACCATACCGTTCAACACACTCCACAGTAGAGAGTACCAAGGCCATAAGAAAAAGGTGCAGACCCTAGCAAACCGCTCTGAATTTGTTTATCTAGGAATTTCAGTTGATCTATTTCCGCATCGCTTTTATCAATTACAGGTGCATTCGGTAGCATGGAATTGCGCGGGCACGAAACTGGCCTCCGGTTCCGTTGATCAGACGGCCCGAGTTTGGCACATTGAACCTCATGGCCATGTAAAGATCCAATCATGCTTCATTTTGGTTTGCATTAAGCTCTAATTTCTATTGTTTGTTTCCGGTAGTGTTATTGTTTAAGCTCACAACAAATCTTGCTGCATACTGGGAACTCTTCTGCTACAAAATAAGCAAGCGATTTGAGATGAAACTAGTTCAAAATGTGCTAAATTTGCTGCGCGTGCTGAATAATTTCCTTGCATTGTGTCTCCAGTGTGGTACTAACTACTAAAGCAACCATTCGGGCCAGCCTGCTTAGGATTTACTATATTAATTTTATTATCATGAAGCTTAGGGCAAAGTTTCTGTATCACTTGCGGAATTGGAATTGAGGAGAGAATATAGGGGAAGGATTTTTCAGCTGACTTTATCTTGAATCCCAAATTCATCAAAACGGAGGATTCAAAATCCATTATATAGGAACTTGTGTATATATTGTTTTCACAATCTATAGCTCCAAATCTATTAATGTGGAATGGAAAGCTTCAAAAGGTGATAAAGTGGAGTTCATAGCAAATATCTGATCTATTTTGGTGGGTTATCGTACCTAGAATGTTTTTATTCTCTGATAAGCTGCTCATCCGTGATGCACTACAAAGGAAATTTTTACATGCTTAAATGGTCACAAGCTGGTAGCTGTTATACAAGAACATTGAAGACTTGACTCACATCGCCTGGCTCTTTATTTTATTCTGTTTATGGCTGGGTGTTACGAAGGAGAGTTTGGACTACAATAAACTATCATGCATTTGTTGATCTGTTTTTATCTAATTTGGGACCTATGATTTAGTACAAAGGAGGGTACTTAGTAATTACTATACTTTGGGGGCTATTCATTCTGACATGTGATTCCTCTGGCTTAAAAGGATTTGAAGAACTTGCAAGGATTCTGAGGAACATTTAGAGGAGGTATAGGATAGGTTCGAGCTTAGAGTAGCTTGTTATGCACCAAACCATTATTACTATAAATCCAATCTGTTAGAAATTGGAATTGTCCTTTCTAGATTGGATATAGCCTCTACACTTGAGTAAGAACTTAATCCTTGTACTGTCTTTTCTCCATTCATAGAATTACTTGTTTTTTTTCTTTCAAAAAGTTATGATTCTTGACTTTAGAGTTGGCATATTAAGTTTGGTCATCTTTTTTCGTGTGGAGCATATTGATAGAAGCAGAATAGATGATAAACTGGCTGATGCATGCAAGGCGCAACTGGGGTGAAACTTAGTATAGGAGTTTCATCCCCGTGTTTTCATCAGTTTGTGTGAATTGCATGGTGCATTTGCTCAAGAAGTTCCTTAGTTGTTCATTATCTTGATATCGGAGGTTGATAGGCCTTTGGTTTCTGAAAGTGAGTACGTAACAACTAAATTTTAGTTTTACCATCTCTCATCTCACGAGTTTTAGGGCTTCCTTCTGTGATCATCGTGACTATGCTTGCTCTTGTTTTTTAGGATGTGATAGATATGTAATCTGAAAATGCAGGGTAAGGTTAAAGATATTGAGCTGAAGGGGCATTCTGATAGTGTAGATCAGCTATGCTGGGATCCGAAACATGCAGATTTGATTGCAACAGCATCCGGTGACAAGACTGTTCGCTTATGGGATGCTCGCAGTAAGTTATGGTGCCCTAACTTAGACAATTTTGAGAATCAGAAATTTCCGTTATGCGTTTATATTGAACGCCTGGCATTTTTATACTGATTTTAAGTTAAGCCATTAGATTTCTTTTGTGTTTATCATGGAGAACCTTAAATTAAATTTCAAGTTCAGTAAATAATCAATTTCAAATTTTTATATTATCAACTTTAATTGTCTGTGCCTGCTTTCCTCCCATTGTTGGATTTCAGATTTTAAGTATTTACAATCCATTGTCGAATAATGGTGATTTATTTAATATCCTCCAATATAATGCAAATATGCGTGCCTACAAGGAACTTCATGGAGTTGGATATTATGCAGGGGGGATATTAAATAAATTACCAATATTTGGCTATGGATTGTTAATACTTAAAATCTTAAATCCAACAATGGGAGGAAAACATCCCTACAAGGAACTTCATGGTGTTGGATATCATGTGACTTGCATGGCTCACCATCTCATCTGCCTCCCCTCCATAATTGCTTGGTTGGTGCTAAAAAATACTTTATGGTGTTTTTCCTGTGACTTGCAGGTGGAAAATGTTCACAGCAAGCAGAACTTAGTGGGGAAAACATTAATATTACTTATAAGCCTGATGGAACCCACATTGCTGTTGGTAATAGGGTAAACTATTTCAACTCAGATTTCGTTGAATGATAACATCTGTTAGTATCAGCATCCAATGGTCTCACCTGTTTTTTCTACGTACTTCAGGATGACGAGTTAACAATATTGGATGTACGCAAGTTTAAGCCCATACATAAGCGCAAGTTCAACTATGAGGTATAAGTTTCAACTGACTCATTCTTGTATGTTATTCCTTCACTCAGTTTTCAGAAATGTCCAATTGTTATACATTTAGGAGGTGCTTAATATGATATAATGTAATGAAGGGGGAACAAAATGAGGTATGAACCAAATGGCAGACCTTATGTGATTCCTATGCTTGGTATGCACAGAGAATGCAAAAGTTATTGAATCTTGGTTCCTTGATTGATTCCATTCGGATCATGCTAAATCTTGTACTCCCTCTGTCCCTAAAGAGTATGCACTATTTCCTTTTTCGTCCATCCCCAAAGAGTATGAACTTTTAATTTTGAAAACTCCCTTCTCTCTAATGAGGTGGGACCCATTCTCCACTAACAATACTTAAAAAACTTTCTCTATCTATCTCTCTCTTACTTTACCGATAATGCATTAAAACCCGTGCCGAACCCAAAGTTCATACTGTTTGGAGACGGAGGGAGTAATTTGTAATTGCACCAGAAAAGAAAGACACTAGGTTTAATAAGTTACAAATTGTTAATACCATGGGTTGAGGAAGGAATGACTATTCCTAATCTGGTAAGAATGGTGTTTCATAAGAAAAGATCATACCAAGCAAATGAATGGAATGGAGGTAGGAATGACCATTCCATTCCCTCCTCTATTACTTCATACCAAACACCTCCGTAGTCTTCATATAGTTATAGTTATTCTCTTTATTAACAACTAGAGAAACTTTTACCTTTTTTTCCGAGTGTTCCCTTTTTTGTTTTCAATTGTTGTCGATTCTTGGTTGCAAAAATACATGTGCCATTTCTTTCCATTTGACAAGTCAAGTTATAATATTGAGCCCTTTCTCCTCTTACAAGGATTAAGTTATTTATAACTTGAGTCTTTCAGTGGCTGGACAAATTAAATTTGACCCATCTCAATTCCTGTTATCGGTATTCTGATTGAAGCAGCATATCTTGTTACGGTTACTTCCATGCTCTGCCTGTTTAATATCAGAATGGTGCAAGACACTGAAATATGAGGATAGAGATTTTAATACCAACATTCACCTCTTGTTACGTATCAGGTGAATGAGATAGCATGGAACATGACGGGTGATATGTTCTTTTTAACTACTGGGAATGGTGAGAAAGGAAAAGGTCATGTTTTTGTTGTCTTGTCTTGACTTTGCTGTTTGATGCCTGACCATGTACCCCCCTCTCCTTTTCTGGTTTTGCTCCATCGTAGGTACTGTTGAAGTGCTTGCCTATCCATCACTCCGAGCAGTTGGAACCCTCATGGCTCATACAGCAGGTTGCTATTGTATTGCGATTGACCCGGCAGGAAGGTGCGCCTCAGATCAACATCTGATTCCTTTTTTCTATGTGTATATTAAAATAGACTGGTCATTCTATGTATCCAGGCCGTGCAACTGTGTAAACCTTATCTAATATGAGGGGGTTGACAAAAAATGATTGCTAGATGTCAATACAATCTTTCTGGAACTATTTTTTGTCCTTGTGTAGGTATTTTGCTGTGGGAAGTGCTGACTCATTAGTCAGCCTCTGGGATATAAAGGAGATGCTTTGTGTCCGTACATTCACAAAACTTGAGTAAGATGCTCTCTCCTTCTATCTTCTGAACCCTTTCCCATGGCTTCTCCACTAAGATCGTAATTTTGTGCGAATCTCATCAAGTTGAGAATACTTGGACCGTTTCTTTATCTTTCTAGGTGGCCTGTTCGGACTATTAGTTTCAATCACACTGGAGAATACATTGCTTCTGCCAGTGAGGACTTGTTCATTGATATTGTGAGTATGCCTGAATTGTATGCTCTAGCTTCAATATGGCACTTTGATACCGATCAATTTCCTGCAATATCTGTTCCCTGTTCTAGTTTTATCTTTTACTTGTTTATTGTTTTAGGACTATAGTCATTAGTTTGTTAAAGATAAGTTCATCTCTTAGAGTTTGTGTTTCTTAGAGACAGATTATTATCAATGTCAACACGTATTAGTGGACGTATCAATACATGACAATTCAACTGTCAACACTAAATATAGATGAGAATGAACAAAATCATGTACTAGAAAAATAGATATAGATTATATGGAATATTCGAGTAAAATAAGGATATTCCACAACTACATAAAGTGACCCCATAATTGAAATCATGCTGCAGTAGTGAGGAATTTCGTGTTGTCAGCTATTATGCTAAATTTTCCACAGTCCAATGTTCACACAGGCCGACCAGTCCACCAAATTCCGTGCCGTGCAGCCATGAACAGTGTGGAGTGGAATCCCAAGTACAACTTACTTGCATATGCTGGAGACGACAAGAACAAATACCAGACTGATGAAGGTATAATTCTTTTCCAGGATAGGTAAATGTGAATGAAGTTCCCTTTGTATGAAAAATCACCTTGCTGTTGTAATGACCAGGTGTTTTTCGAATATTTGGGTTTGAGAGCGCCTAGCTTAACCTTACCCGGCTGCTGCTGAGAGCTGCAAGAGCCCAACACTGTGAAAATCTATTTGGCAAGACATCGTCTCATTTCTGGAAACAATGAACACGCTCTATACGTCTTAATTCCTCTGCTTGATTGAATTTTTGTTATATCAGGACGTAGGCTATTTTACTTCTGCTTTTAAACTGGAGCTGGTCTAGCCTTGTGCACTTTGAAACAGTAATGTAATCTGACAAATAGATAATATACATCGTTTACATGAGTTGAGCAGACTTTGTTGATAAGTTACACTAACCCAATTTTAGAAATCCCAAAAGTATTAATTATGTTGTAGAGAGAAATTTCGAAGCATAACAAGAGTAGAAAATATGTACACCACAAAAATGACAGTTTAGCGTACTTCTATCTTGGATCCATCTATCCTACCAAAGTCTAATTTACCATGTTGCTTGGTCAATCAAACGCATGTATTTGGTCTGTTGTAAAATATGACCATCACCCTCATAATGTAGTAAGTGGTATTTTCTTTTCTTTTCTTTTATAAAAACAATCCTTTAAATTAGCTTACTTCAATTTCTTCTCTACTCCATATTTATTTTATTTACTCTCCTAATTTATTCTTTTCTTTATATACTTTATTCTTTCTCTATTTTAACTTATATTGTTTTCTTAAATTTAGTAATGAAAAGAAACACATTAATTATCTAACAAGAAATTCATAAGTTTTGAAATACTTATTTATAAACAACATTAACATTGGATTCACTATTGCTATCAACTTAATCTTCACAAACTAAAATCTTCCATCTTCACGACTCATAACTCTTGATATAGCAATATACAATTGTCCGTGAGTGAAGACATGTCCTCAAATACAAACTAACATGTGAAAGTGATTGGCCTTGACTTTTATTAATCGTCATAGCATACGACACGGCCAAAGGAAACTACCGCCGTTGAAACTTGAACGGGAACCTTAGATCAGATGGTACCAAGGACATTCTATTCCAGGTATCAAAACTTTATGACCAACCACAACCTCGGCCTCCAAAAGATGATCACCTAATCGAGTAATTATCAAACGGGTACCATCACACAATCCATAAGAATGATCTACATTTCTCAACAACATGACAGAAGTCCCAACTTTCAACAACAATTAATGATTAGGAGTACCTGAACATTTCAAACTGTTCAAAAATTCAACAGAGTGTATTTCAGCATGACCATATGATGTCCATCAGAGTTCACAATGCTATCAAAGCTCAAATAATTTCTACCAGAAGCTAATCTAAATAAATCATAAACTGATTAACTTCATCAACCATCTCTAAAATAGGTGCAAGAAGGCGGGCAGCAGATGGAAAATGGGGGTCTATAAGACCATGTTTATCAGCAACCGTCCAACCCAACCCAACCATCCACTTTTTCAATATTTAATTCATTTCTATCTCATCCACATCATCTTCCACATCATTAATATTCACCCAACCCAACCACACATATTTTCATGGTTTATCAATGACCACCCAACCCCACTATTATATATTTATTTTTATATTATTTTTAATACTATTATTATTACATGAAATACTTATTATTGCTCACTCCAACCATGTGGGGTGTTTACAACATTCTTGGTTTGTGATATGGCTTGGCTTGAATGTTGATTTTGAAATGAACTTTGAAATTGCTCAGAATTCGGAAAATCATCAAAGCTAGGGAAATAATCTTGAGAAGGGTTAATATTTTGGGAAGGGTTGAAGTTTTGGGAATCAGAGAATATAATATCCTCATAATCCTCCATAGCTAGCAACAAGGGAAACTAGAAAATATGAAATTCTACTAAACAATAAGGATTATAGGAGGAGAAAAGATGATATTTTTTTGTGTGCAAAACTATAGCAAATGTGGTCTCTATTTATAGAGGAAGAAAAATGATGAATTTTGGTATAAATTTTATAATTTTTTAATATAATACATTAAAGATATATTAATTATTAAAAATAAAAATATCAGCCAATGAAATTGTGCCATTTGGCACAACCTCATTGGCTGAATGGTGAAATGAGAAGGGAGACTCGTCGGTTGGTTTGAGGAGAGAGAGCGACATGGGTCGAGGAGAGAGAGAGACCCATGTTTAGATTTTTTTTTTTTTTTAATTGTAAAATTACGTGGATGTCGACTCCAATGACCGATAAAGGTGGTCTAATGCAGCCCCTGTCGGGCGGCCTACATTACAAGTGCTCTAAGTTTTAAAAAGCAGGAATACATTTTTTCGATGTTATAATTAGATGACTAAAGTTTAAGTGCCAAATAAATAAATTAAATAAGTGATTTTCATCTCCAATTTTGCTAAAATTACTAACGTGTACTTAAAATACCATATTTGTATTATAAAGAGTACTATTAAACAAAACTTCCTATTCAAACATATACTCCTAATTTGTTTATTTTCAATAAAATACTTATCTCTATTTAATCTTGTAATCGGTTTTAAAATCATTTTTTTTCTAGGCTTAATCATCTAAATCATAATATATTTTTGAATGTACCCTATAGTGAATTGGTTCAAATTAATAAATATTTTTTTAATATACCGTATAGTGAATTAAATAATATTTATAGTTATATAAGATTGATTGCACAAGTGAATTGTAAGACAAACATAATTTTATAATTAAATTGTAAAACAAAATTTTTTCAATTATTTTTACAAGGGTTAAATAGTGATAAATACCATATTTAAAAAATATGAAGCTTAGTACTATTAACTTTGATGCCTATATTTGTTTAGCAATATTACCTCCGTCCATAAAAAACAGATTAATTTTATCATTTTTGGGTGTCCACCAAAATTAGACTAATTTTGGTATGAAAAGTTTTAAACAAATATTAACCTTTCTCAGTAGAATGTGGATCCCACAATTCATTAACACTAATTCCACCACATTTTCTCTTCATCTCTCTTACTTTACCAAATTTCTTATTAAAATTCGTGTCATTTACAACTTTGTCAATTTTTTTGGACGGAGTTAGTATCATTTTTAATACAAATACTTAGTTTCGTAGTTTTTTTGAGGATAGTATAGTTTGTTGACATGAATGGATTTTAAGTTTTTTTAAAAAAATAATTACAATAATACTTATAAAATAATCCATTATAGTATGATATATTAAGAAGATTAATAAACATATTATTAAATATACCTTCAAAAGTAAAAATTATAGTAAGTGTTTATTATAATTATTATTTTTTCACAAATTATTTTTTAAATAAAGGACTGCGAAATACTGTAATAAGTATAAAGGATTAACCCCAAAGAAACAGACTTCAACTACTTAGAATGAATGTAGTACTATAATTTAATTGGTTAGTGCATATTACTAAGATTTTAGTATTTCAAAATATATAATATTTTAAATTCATTGTATATAGAGCTTTGCATAACTTGATATGCATTATTACTACATGCATTTTTAATATTGGGGAAAACAGATTTCTTATTTCATATGTATATAAAGTAAACTTTCACATAAAATAACGATAACATTTTATGCATTTGGTTAGTTTTGAATAATGTGACAATATACACTACCCTTTATATTATAAGAAGCTATACAGACTTTATGTGTTTAGATTTAATTATAAGTATATTTTTAATTTTATTTAATTCTATAAACTTAGTAGTATTATTTACTCCTAATTGGAGACTAACTAAAATATATTAAATAAATACTTTAATTGTATAAATATAGGATGAAAATTGAAATATTACATATTTGTGTTACGATTTTAATTGTAAATTAATTCGGAGAAGAAGTATTACAATAATAAATAAAATTTCAATTTTGATCCAGACAGAAGCCACCAACAATTCCAATTTTGATTGAAATATAAAGCAAAATATAAATTTAATTACACAATTAAAGAAGAATCCACACAAATAAAGCCCAAATACTAATATCCTCCATAAATTAAAATCTCCTAGCCTGCCTCACCCACCCCCACCACCCTCTCGCCGCCACGCCCACCGCCCGCCTCTCCTTCCTCACCCGCCGCACTGCCCCATCATCGGGGACAGACGGCTCTGCATCGAACGTCGATAACAGTAAGCTCACATTTTTAAAGCTTTCACCTTTTTACCTGCTTGATTTTCCATAGATTTGGGGAATTTCAATTTTGTTGTTGTTGTTGTGGATTTTTATTATCCTCCCATGTTATTTTGGTTTTGAAGGATATCAAAGAGTAGTTGAAGGAAAATCGCATATGCGCGAGAGGATTTCGGTGACTGTACAGCGCCGGCGCCGCTTACTCTCTTTGATAAGAGTGTCCGCAACTCTCTCATTGTATTAGTATAGATTACCAACTTCGGCAGATGCGGATCGGCCATGATTGCCGAGCCACTCACCATAGCAAAGCACATCACAGTTGGCTTGGTGCCCATCAGCAACTGAAGCGGAGGATTTAATTACACCCTTAACTTCGCCCACATAATTTCCTTAAAACCCTAAATCTCTGCATTCCTCATGGCTCCGTTCTATTAACTCATCGCCGCATCGATTCACCAGCGAATTATATATTCTTTTTTGAGCATTTATTTGTTGGAATTCGGATTGCAGTATGTCGGATAAGCATGTGATTAAGCGCGCCAAGTATAAATCTTCCACCAAGGACCCCGGCGTTCCTGGCGTCCTCAAACTGGTTGTTAATTTATGCCCTACCACTTCGCATTATGTTCTGTGTGTTTCTTTCTATATTATACTGGTATAAACGGGTTTGCTGTATTGTTTTGGGATTGTTCTGTTACTGTTAAGTGGAATCAAATTGGTATTATTCCTGAACGTGTTGCTATGCACAAAATGATGTTAAGTAGGATTTGCGGCGCTGTAGGAATGTTCGATTAACTCATTGTTTGGTGGTTTTCTGTTTCTCAGAGCATAGAAAGATTCATCTTCATGCCAAATGATCAAAAATCGGGCGTCAAGCTAAATGTGGAGTTTAAAACAGTTAAAGGTGCATTTTCGACCTCACTAGGCCTAAGATATCGATTTTATTTCACTAAATTTGTAGCTGCAATTAATATTGACTCAGTTTGCTTATAATCACCCCATGTTAGTCATACTTGTGTATCCAAAAACATTGCATTTGGGTTTTAAGGATCTCAAGTCCATGAATATAAATCCTTGCTGGTTGTTTGGATGGGGATAATCATCAACCAAAACCCAATCTAAAAGGATTTACATTTTGTCTGCGTATTAAACGCAGTGTCACAAACAACATATCTGTACTTATCCTTGTCAATTTCAGGTCACAAATTCACCAAGGAGGGTTCCAAACAGGCCCTGCTTAATCTTACACAGGAACAGGTCCGGAGTCTTAATAGTTTGCAATTCTCAGAACTTCAATTTTTCTTGAGGTGTTGTATGTTGTCCTATTCCCCAATGCAAGTAACTTATATATATGTGTTATTCCAGGGGGGGAATTACATTTTCGAATTTGACAGTTTTGCCGAGCGCGATGTTTGCCGGGAATTTGTTGGTGAGTCACAGTTACGAGTTGTTATGCTCCATATATCAATACACATACATCATTGCATCTTGAGGTTGTCTGGTAGAATCGGAATGGGCTGGATTTGCCATCTTATCCAACAGCCATGTTGTTTTCTTTTGTTTTCCCTAATTATGTTCCACATTCCACTAGATTTGGTTAGAAAAGATTAAATATGGTTTTCTTTTGACAGGCCCTCCACATACCTGATAAGAAAAGCTTTCTTGCTGTGTCGTTGTGTTAACATGCCGTATAAAGTTGCTATGGTCCATGAGTAATGTCTTTGGATATAGTTGGAATCTGAATTCTGAAATAAAAAATGTGAAATAACTTGTAAAGGAGATGTTCACATGTTTGATTAGTATAGAAAGACTAAAGTTCAAAATTGGTCCCGTACAATTGCCCAAAAAACCTTTTGGTTCTACACATTAAGTGTGATAGTTCTGGTCCTAAACAATATGTTTTGGTCCATATCTAATGGTTCCATCAAAACTTACTTAACTGGCAACCGCCTTTTGGCCTAATTGATGAGTTAAATATGGACCAAAGCATATTGTCTAGGGGACCAAAAGCTAACACACTTAAATGTGTAGGGCCAAATAGGTTTTTTGTGCAAATGTACGGGACCAGTTTTGGACTTTAAAACGTGATTGACTGATAATTATTTTGAAAGAACCGTTAAATATGGACCAAAAACCCATTGTTTAGGACCAAAAACTAACACATTTAATGTATAGGGCCAAAAAGTTTTTTGAGTAACTGTACACGACCAATTATTGCTTTAGTCTAATAGAAATGTAAACTTATGTTGAAACGCTAGTATGCGTGAAACAGCGTGATTGACATTTAGAGCTGTTACTCTCAAAATTCATACAAGTTACTATACCTTACAATGAAGTTATACTATTTATGTACAGCCAGGGCTATTGCATTCTATACTGAAGGTGGGAAAGCAGTACCGGAAAGAACTGCTCCTCCAGTAACCAACGAGCAACTTAGTAGCATAGAAACAGAGCGCAGAATCAAGCTACTGCAGGAAAATAGGTAAACTGTTTTCTATTTCTAATTAAAATCTCCCATCCATGTATTAAATTCTTTGTTATTACGGAATTATCTATGATTTGAAAAGGAAAAAGCATTCGTTTTCCATTGTATATATGAACTGGGTTTCTTCCCATGCATTAACCACGAAGGTGAAATTAATGCAAATTCCAGTAGGGACAGTGAGCCTACTGGTAGAAACTAGAAAACCCAAGATTCTTCTCCTAAATAATTGGATAATGCTCACTCCAAGGTTTGGAAGTCCATTATTTCCAGGGACTGTTATATTATACTCCCTCCGTCCCAACTAAGTGAGACATTTCTATTTTGGCACAAGAATTTAGGTAATGGTGTGTAATGATTTAAATTGTAATATTAAAGTAGGAGAAAGAATGAAGTACTCCCTCTGTCCTAAGGTAGTTGAGCATGTCTTTTCGGCACGAGATTTATGAAATTGATGTATTAAAAGTTAAAATGGAGAGAGTAAAGTAAGATGGAGGAAGAGAGAGTAAAGTATGAGAGAGGATAAAGTTTTTGCCAAAAATGAAAATGACTCAACTACCTTGGGACAACCCAAAAAGGAATACGACTCAACTACCTTCGGACATGGGGAGTAGGAAACGGAAAGAGAGAGTGAAGTAGAATAAAGTAACAGAGGGAGTAAAGTAGGAGAGATAAGAGGATAAAGTAAGATAGAGAATGAAGTTAATTATTGCTAAATGAGGAAATGCCTCACTTTAGCTGGGACATCCCAAAAAGGATTACGCCTCACTTAGGCTGGGACGGAGGGAGTATTTGTTTTTTATCTTATGCCCACACATGTTACTAGACAAGATCAAATGATTTGCTGTGAGCCTGTGATGTAAGATGCAAGCCTAACTAAGAATATAAAATTGTATCCTAGGTGTACTTGTCTTAGATATCAGATTATCTTTGACTTAGAGATTTAAGTGTCATCTCATCTAGTACTCAAGAGCCCATTGAGCCCAATAAGTAACTTAAAATAGACATCAACATTATCATAGTGCATCCTGGGTTTCTTTAACAAGCTGCAATATTTTTGGTTACTTTTTATTGTGCACTAGATTCCTAGAATCGTTTGGTTCTGAGTAGGTCGTCCTCGTAGTTTTAGTTGCTTCTATTATAGTAAAGCTATTTAACTGTACATTTACGGAGTGCTCTAAGATGCACTGATAAAAATATCACTGTGGTGTGGTGCTATATTTAATGGTTGGGCATGTAATTGCTACAAAGCTACTCTTCCAAGCCTCCAGCACTGCATTGTACTATTGTCTCCACTCCAGCCATTATCTTTTTCTCTTTCTCAGTATGCTCGCATTATGATGTATTGATGGTTGATGTTTTTGTAAATGGAACACAGAAAGATATACCCAATCACATTTGCTCGTGAATTAAATGTGTCAAACTTGTTTGTCATTGTCTAGATTTTATCGTCAGTATACATATAAGAAGAATCTACATGTGAAAGTTTAGTAAAGTGCAACTAATAGTTCTTCCTTTATTTACATAGTATCTTTGTTATTCTAGCATGAATTTAAGCTCCAGTTTGAGCCTAAGCCTAATTTGCTCTCTAAATGAAATTTCAGTATGTTATTTTTAATATTGCTTATAGTTAATGTACTAAATAGGTGTAATTGGCAGTGAGTTACAGACACTGCACAAGCAATTTGTGTTTGGAGGTATACTGACAGATGATGAATTTTGGGCAACAAGGAAGGTTAGTTATTGGAATTTTATGTTAATGCCAGACTATTTTGTACTCCAAACATTCCTAAAACTATATGTTACCTATGGAGTATGGGGCGAATTTGAAATGCGTGTAAGATATGAATATGATACGGGGGTGTAGACATGCCGATTTTCCAAAAATGAAGTACATTTTTTATTATTTTATACTCCTCCGTCCCATAAAAATATGGGCGGATGAGATGGCACGAGAATTAAGATAAAATTGGTAAAATAAGAGAGAGGAGGAGAATGGTAGTTAAAGTAGAGTTAGTGGATAGTGGGGCCTACATTATTAAATTGATATAACTTTCCAAAAATGGAATGCACATATTTTTGTGGGACAGATGAAAATGGAAAATGGAAAGTGCACATATTTTTATGGGACGAAGGGAGTATTTATTAATATAGACTCCATTTTATATAAATTAAAATCTACAAGTAAATATGAAAATACCTCATAATCCATGATATAACTACATAGCAATAATAGTACTCCAATAATAAACATAAAGCACACCAACTAAAGTCTACAACATGTACCATTTCACGCTGAGAGAATGGGTCGTGTGTGAAGGGAGACAGAGGAGGCAGCTCTTTTTCTCTAAAATTAGGGCTTGGAATAATTTTTTTGGTCAAACTTAAATTGACCACATATTAAAGCATTTTTTTCTAAACACACACTCCCTCCATCCCATTAGAAATGAAACATTGTTTTTCGGCACGAGATTTTTTGTGGTGTTGGAGAAAATAAAGTAATATAGATGAAAAAGTAGAAATGATGTTGTTTCCATTTTAGGAAATGTTTCATTTCTAATGGGACAACCCAAAAAGGAAAACTTTTCATTTTTAATGGGACAAAGGTAGTAAATAATAAAGATAGGAAAAAAAACATCCTTGGGGAGATCTCCAAAACGAGTACATCGACTAGGGAGGCATCCCCGTGCTTAGTATGTTATATTAATTTTTTAAGCATTAATTTGTAAACTGTTCATTTTCTCAATGCACCTTTGATGAAAAGGCTATGCACATTATGTGTTTGGCCAAATACGAGTAATATGTAATAGCTATATTTCATTAATGAAGTGCAGAAATTGCTAGACCAGAATGATAGCAGAAGACCAAAGCAGCGCCTAGCATTAAAAAATGAAATGTGGAGCATAAAACCATTATCTGATGGCCAGGTAAAAATAACCATCCTTTGCAGAGATCCAGTTTTAAATTACAAGTGTATATGTATGGTTGAGCATGCAGCTCTATGCTTGTCTTGTTGTGAGCACTGACTCTTACTTGCTATTCTTGTTCTGTTGTAGCAGAAATTAATTTTCTCAGTCCAAATTTTTGCTATCTTGATTTGGTTGTATTAGAGAGAGATTTTTGTTTGGTACGACTTCTGTATAGTGGATAGTTATGAGCTTTTCTTAAGTCCATTAAAAAGTCTAGTCAAATGGAGTTGCTTTTGGGCCTCTTATGGTACACCTTCCTACTTGATAACTCATTTGTTTGTCATTCATTCTCATTGGGAAAAAGAGAATGCCCTACATCACATGTCTAGTATGGTAGTTTTTTCAAGCTCGTGGTTGATGTGCTGGCCCTAGAGGCTAGAGCATATGCTCTATTGATTTTTATATTTATGCTTTTACAAATACAATACACTTGTTAATCAATACTCCCTAAGTCCGGTTCGAAGTGTCTCACTTTTCTTTTTGAGTTGTCCCATTCCATTTTAGGAAATATAAAAAGGGTTTTTCATTGCGTAATAAGTAATTGTGTAATTGCATTTTGACTTTTCTTTCTTTCTCTCTAAAAAGGTAGAAAAAGACATAACTTATCATGAATATCAATTATTTTTTTATTTTAACTTTTTTTTGTATATATGATGATTATTTAAATTTAAAAGACAATAGCTGATGCTCTCCTAAACAAACAGATGACTTACAGCATGTTTCTGGAAGTACAAGTGTAAAAGAGTAGCTGACCCTAACAAAGAAGAAAAAAAGAAATAACTGATGCACAGCCTTCAATTAAAGAAAGCCAAAAAGAAAATAAAATTACAGAGTAGGATGACATATTTCCTTTTGGAGGAGGGAAGTGGACTCTTAAGTTTATTTGATTTTTGAGTGTGCATATTTCACGTATATGTCTTCACGGGTAGAAAAATCATAGACACTTGAATTCCATGTTGAGCCACCCTTCCTGTGGTGTTCCACTAAAATGTTTTTAAAACGATGATAAAAGTGACTTTTTGGTGGTTTTGAGAGTAACAATGCCTGGTTCTTCCTAACAGATCATGCTCTCTTTATAGCTGTACGGAATTAATATTATGTAGGGGGGGGGGGGGGAATCTGTAACTAATTTGATGTTGTTTGTACCTTGAATTGGGAATCGTCATATAGCTTGATTCCATTGCATCAGCTGAAACCTGCCTTATTATAAATTTTGACATGGTCTATGGTTATTTTTTGTATTAACATTTAACCTCCCATTCCTGTCTCTTTTGTTGTATTTCAGTCTAACAGAGTGACATTTAACTTGACGCCAGAACTCATTCATCAGGTATGCTTTCTTCTCCCTTCACATTTGTTTCTCTCATCAGTGTGTTTCTTTTCTGTAGACCTGTGTAGAGCCACGATAGCTTTTGTTATTAGATACATAAGTCAATTTGACTACCAATTTAAGCCTTGCTATGTTACCTATTTTATATTCATGGGGGTAAACGATATCTTATACAATTGAGCATTACATATGATGCAGAAACTAGGACTTGTTCGTTTTTATATCCAAAAGCATCTCCTCAGTTTTGGGCCTTTTGGCCCACTAATTTTTCTTTTCAACACCTATATCATCAATCCTCAATCCTGTATCATCACTTCAATTGATCCACCACTTACATATCACTTCTTTGTTCCTAACCACTAATTCAAAGTGGGCCCCAAAATAAAATATAAAAAAAACCAACCAAATGCATTCTCATTTCCACACCTTGAAGTTCCAGACTACCGATTGTTTATCAAATTATTTTTTCATTGCTTAGAAGAATCAATAAATCTTCATAACCTCAATGGAAATGTACTTTGTACTCTGATAACACAATCTAGCAAACCCATAAACTTCTGAATTTATCTTTCCCCATAAACCCTCATTTGTTTTTCCAATTCTCTACATGCCAGTAATATCATCAAGTGACACGCTCTAACCCATTGTATGCATTTGAATTTTACATATTTAGTCCGTAAGTAAGCACTAAGCACTCTCTTTCTGTAGCCAGTTGCTAGGCCTCCTCAAGCCTATTCTTTCTTGGGATTTTTTTTGTTACCTTCTTTGATTACTTGGACCATTATAGGGTAAGTTTGAAACTTTTAGAGAAGTATGTGAGAGTAGTTGTCTATTCATGCATGGCTAGAGTGTATAAATTGAGAAATTCTCGTTGTTTAATGATGTGTAATTTTCGAGTTCAAATATCGAGTGCAAGATCACACAAGTTTAATAAAAATAACTCTAAAATTACAACCTATCTGCAAGAGTACAGATGTAGTTGTAGTAAAAGAGTGTCGAACCACAAGGAGGCGTATGTTATTTAATTTGAGATTAAAAAAACTAAAATTTGATAAAGAGAAGATAAAACACAAAAAGATAAACAAAAATACAAAACTTAGAAAATAGAGGATAAGAAGAAATCATTGCTCCAATATGTCTCGGGCTTATGAATTGGGATACTTCGATGGACTACTATGATCAAGACTATGTTTAAGAGGATTAAGTTTGTTTTACGCTCCCTATCCGCTGAACACTTCAAGAGAATTGTAAACCTAGGATAAGCTGAACACGTCTCCCAAGTTCTACTCACTAACCTATCACCACCACTAGGTCGCGTAGCAAGCTTTAGATTAGCTTCTTCAATTGTCAAACACGATAATTAGCTCATTTTAACTTAATGCAGCAGACACTAAACCAAATTTAAAGATGAAAACTATCGATCCACTCGAGATTATCTCCCTGAACAAGTATCAAATCTCGAGTTCCTTGCATATAAGTACGACCAAAATCTATGCTAAAAAGGCAATAGAATAATGGCTACAAAATTGTACCTATCCAGACGTCTCAAGATTAGTAGAAGAATTAAACAATTCATAAACAAGAATCACACATAAATTGAACCATAAAAGTCATCAAATTATCCGCAATTCACCCTACAACATATTCGGAGCAACGAAGGAAATCTAGCCAAACATACTAAAATGAATTACACCAAAAGAACCGTGAACCGTAAACTCCGTGGTGTTCTCCAACTCTAGATGATGGATGATCTCCTCCGGGATGGAGTTTGGATCGTTCGTTCCTCTTCTCTCCTCTTCCTTCTTTCTCCTATTTTCTGTCTCCCAAAAAACGTCTCTCCCCAAATCCCCAATATTTTGGGCATTAAAAATACTCAAATTAAACTTTCCTCTCCTACTTTTTGTAACTGCCACGTCTTTTCCTTCTGCAGCCTTTTTCCTCTTTTTCTATATTTCTTTCTGTCTCAAACGTCCCATCCACTCTCTCTCTCCATTCTTTTCTTCTGACACAAAACTGCAATATTGCAGTTAGAATCAATGAACTACCCGGCCGGGTAGAATTATTAGGCATAAAATTCACCCGGCCGGGTGACCAATTTTGAGGACTTCCTGGAATTTTCGTATTCTGAAAATCATACCCGGCCGGGTGGAATTATTAGGCAAACAATACACTCGGCAGGGTGCCTCATTTTGAGAGCTTTCTGACAGCTTTTTCACCATCCGAGCTTCATTCTTTGTTTCACCATTTATTCCTCTTCCTACACCACAAAACATACTTTTGCGAGCATTAAACTATATAAATCATGTAAAGTTAGGAGAATAAAAATGTACAATTTGATTCACATCATTTAATATGCAAGTCTTTGTCTTATGAATGCTTATAGTATGTTTCATTCACAAATCTTGCTAAGTGGTTCCCTGAAACCCTCTTACATATTGTTTTAAACTTTTACACAGATATTTGCTGAAAAACCAGCTGTTCGCCAAGCATACTTGAAGTTTGTCCCGCACAAGGTAGGAAGAATGCCAAAAAATTCTATTCCTTTTTCAAAAGTTTATGACTGGTTAATATTTTCGGTTAATATTTTCTTAAGCTCCTACACTGTAAATCTGCAATATAATGTCTATTTTGGAGTCTTAGATGACGGAACCCAATGATGAATTTAAATGCCAGGATATCATAGGAATAATATTTAAATAAATCATGCAATTTTAATGTAATTATCTATCTAGAACTCATATACGACAGAAGCGAATATTAAATTAAAAGACCCCTACCTAGTATGCCCATAGAGTTTGATTAGTTTACCTATTGTGCAAAATCTTCGATTTGATTATTGTTGTATAATCTCGCTCCACCAGTAATTCAACATTGAAAATAACCTAGCTTATTCTACATATAACTCAAATAACCTAGCTTATTCTATCATAAATCAATACCACTACCCAACACACCAAGGTATATGGTTGCAAAAAAACCTGCACTTTCTAGTACATTAAAGCAGTGCATAAAATCAACCACATATACTTAATGTTTCCACGTAGGTTGAGAACAACAATCTCTGAGACCTCATTCTTCACTAACAGCACAATAGAACTTATCTCACTATGAATTCCATTTCAATACAATAGCTGCACTAGTATCACCTGTTAGTTAAGATAAACGTAATATCAGACTGATACCTCAACCTTACGCAGTAGGCTATCCATATCTATTTGGGTTGTGAACTTTCTTATTCTACAAGGATCTGACTTAATGATCTTATGTTAGTTTGAATCCACCACACGTCCTACAATGTAGAAGATGGACTTTTTTGCAACTAATATAATCAACAGAATATAAAAGGCCAGCTAACAAAATAACTTCATTCTCATAAATAAAGGAATAAACAAAACAACTCTAAAACATGCTTTTAGATACAAACCCTAGCACTGCACTCATCATCATGTTAATTGGGAATCTCATTATTTAATACTCCCACCGTTTCCTAAAAATAGAAATTCTTTCCTTTTTAGTCCGTTTCCTAAAAATAGAAACTCTCCATTTTAGGAAATGGACCCCACAATCCACTAACACTAATTCCACTACTTTCTCTCTCTCTCTCTCTCTCTCTCTCTCTTACTTTACCCATTTTTTCTTTTCCTATCTCTTACTTTAAAACTTGTGCCATTTCCAAAGTTCGTATTTTTAGTAAACCCGGGGGAGTATCCTAGAATAAAATATAGTTTGTCTTTCTAAGAACTTGTTTTTATATGTTTTCCTTCATAGTTCATACCAGCCTGTTTCCTAGTGTTAAATAATAATTCTAGTCTGAAGGATAGGGCTTGGCTGCCAAGAATGAGTTCAGAAATTATATCTTCAAATGTTTAACCTTCTGTGCAATAAATCAGTTGTAACCGGAGGAGGCAGTTGCTACCACTTAAAATCATGATAATCTAGCCACTTCAGTATTCAGTAATATGCTTGTACATAATTCTGCCACAATGACATAACTGGTAAGGATGTATTCTTGTATTCTCAGTTGAACGAAATCGAGTTCTGGACCAAATATTCAAGAGCACAATTTCTTCACAGTACGAGAAATGTAGTTGCAGCTGCAGCAGAGGGTGATGAAGATGAGGAGCTTGCTGTTTTCTTGAAGAGAGATGATATGCTGGCAAATGAAGCTCGGAGAAAGGTAAGTTCACTTGAAGTTTGTTTTTTCACCTTCTGTTGGCATTTTTTAAAGCTGGAAATGCATCTTGCTTCTGAGATTTCTTTTTCATCTGATTGCACTTATTTTTTTACCAGATTAGGCGTGTTGATCCAACTGTGGACATTGAAGCTGATGAGGGTGATGATTACACACATCTCCCGGTAAATTGATCAACAATCATATTTTTCAGGCACTTTGCTGGACTATGGTTCTATATGGGTTTTTATCTGTCTGTTCATATCTGTGTGTATAGTTTTTTCCTGATATTGAGTCCAAGGACAAATGTTGTTGAACAATTTAATTTGATAGGACCATTCTTGTTTGACACAGTACTTACTACTGACATTTTGTGTAACTCTACTTTTATGTTGTTAAATGCCCATTTTTGTTGACAGTGTTCTGTGGTATATAACTACTTGATATGTGCTGCTATCTCATTTTATAGTATATGCTATGTTTTTAATTGTAGGATCATGGGTTAGTTCGTGATGAGACCAAAGATGTTTTGGACCCTCGGTATGAGCCATACCGACGATCATTCTCGCAAGATTTGAATCAGCATTCTGCAGTTGTTCTTCAAGGAAGAGTTGTGGGTAAGTCATCCTAACAGGTTAACTCTTGCTGATTTCATTTGGCTCTCTCTTTGTTTTTGTCTGCAATCATATCATCCAAAGTTATGATTTGCGCAAATCTGTCTTATCTTAGCAAATGAGTACACTTAATGAATGTCTTTGTTTCAGTTTCGAGATAATTATATGATAGCTTTACTTTTTCTTTCTGTGACATTAACATGAGAATAGATGCTGAGCTGACTGAACCAAGAGATGTTGCTGAAGCCCTTACCAGGAAAAAGCAGGGTAGGTACTCTTTCAACTTTGTTGGCCATTCTTATGGATACAAGCACTGCTCAGTTTCATGATCTTATAATGAGTTGGCATATTAATATTGAGTATATATTTGCAGCTGAACTATCTGAGGACAAATTAAATACAAATTTTGAGAAAGAACTATCCAACAGGATTTCTCGAAGTGCAGAGCTTGAAGATCTTCAGGGCCCTCAAGATCCTGCTGTTGCACCCCTCAGTATCAAGGTTTGGCTGTCATTTAAGTAATAAACTGCATTAGTCTCCAAGAGCATTAAGTTTTGAATGCCTTGACTCCTTTGACAGGATCCGAGGGACTACTTTGATTCTCAGCAGGCCAATGCACTAAAAGCGTTGGGAGATACAGGTTCAGCTGCAAAACCCTTGATTTCCAGTGCGAACGCACGGCAAGCTTATGACTCATTAAGGAATGCCATAATTGATATTAATGAAATGGGGTTAACTGAGCCGATAATGAATCAGGAGGTTGCACTAAAGGTATATATCCTCCACGGGTGGCTTTGCATCTCTAATTTCTTGTAATAAGTTGATCATGGTGCATGAGAGGCTTCATATTATCAGTTCTCGAAACATAAAAGTTAACTAAGTTTTACTGAAAGCAGGTCCTCAGTGGGTTGACCCAGAGTATCTCTAGCACCAAGTTCCATCTTGGAAACAGTTCCAACGACAGTATCCTCGATATGTTACCAAAAGTTACTAAGGAAGAACTCTTGCATGTAAGCTTTGCCCAATAGTTGGCCTTCACTAGTCAGACAAAGAAACATTATCTAAGTTATGGAATCCATAATGGTATGCAATAAAGTAACTTCTCTTTTGCAGCACTGGACTTCAGTGCAGGAACTCTTGAAACACTTTTGGTCATCATACCCTCTTACAACCAAGTACCTTTATAACAAGGTAAGATGTAGTTTTTTGTCTGGGTCTGGGGCATCAATCAAAGGTTATAATTATTTGGTCAGTTAAAGGAATGCCTAGTTCCAGTTATTGATGTTACCATGTTTAAATGCTGTATATTCTCCTAAAGAAACTTTGTATATTTCCCTGAAGTGTTCTAAGATTGATAAAAATTCTGTTAAGGCCATATATTTGATACACATCATTAAATTCAAAATTCTCATAAAGTAAGAGGCAGGAAGAAATTAAGAAAACAAAGTACTTCATTATTAACTGCCAATCATCATTATCCCTTGTAGAAGTGATTATCCATTACAATCATACTCCACATTACTTACCAATGTGCAGAAGACAGGGTAAAAATGAACGAATAACGTGGCTAATCCCTTGTTTCTAAAGTATTTGGGGGTTTACAATGTTACGTAGCACTTAACCTTTACTATTTTGCTCCACAAAATATCATCCTTAAGGGCTGGTCAAGGGGCTTGCAAGTTGTAAAGAATGTTTGTGATTTGAGTAGTTTATGCCAGAGAATTGGGAGTACTGTTTTTATTAAATTGTCCATTCTCAGTTAAGTCCCATTCTTCATGAAATAAAAATTCAATATTGGAAGACATTGAATATCAGTAGAATTGTTCCTGCTGGAAGTTGGTAGTTGATATGGTGGGGCATAATACATTGAAGCAAATCATACACTTAAATTGTATCCTAACTTGTTATTCATCACCAGGTCACCAGATTGAAAGACGCAATGTCCCAAGTATATCCAAAGTTGCAGGTACTTTACTTATCGATGTTCTTCAGTTATGGCCTCCTTTGCTTGGACGAATATCTTACCATGTTCCATCCTGTTTTAGGAGATCAAGGAATCTGTACAATCTGATTTCAGGCATCAGGTGTCACTTCTTGTTCACCCAATGCTTCAGGTTAGCACTAGCTTGCATGTAGTCATCGAAACGTTGCATTTGCATGTTTGAAAATTCAGATCAAGTAAAATAGAGATAACCTTGTTGTAGGCTCTGGATGCGGCGTTTGCACACTACGAGGCAGATTTACAGAGGAGGTCTGCCAAGAGCGGAGAGAAACGCAATGGGTTTATGTCGTAGTGTGATTTCACCCTTTTCTTCAGTTGCCATTGTTTTGCAAATTTGGCCGTCTTTTTCTTGAAAGAAATGTCATTCATATTTTTCCGCGTTGCCGAGGTTTCTGAATGCGTCATATATTATAACTATATCAACTGATTTTTCAGTCTTATAACTTTTATATACTATATTTATTTATGAGTATCAAGTTTTTGTAGAAGATCTAAAGGGTTTGTACCTTAAGACATTACTTTCTTTGTCCCCTAATAAGATTTCTGTTTGATTTCAACATGAGTTTTAAGAAATGAAAAAAAAATGTGTTTGAATAAATTAGTGGAATGTGTGCCTAATTATTTTTGGTAAAATGATTCTTAACGAGGGACGGATGAAAATGGCAAAATAGGACTTCTAATGTGAGACGGAGTGAATATGACATGTCATTTTAGACCATGATTACATTGTTTTGGATATTTTTGGCATGTCACGTTGGATTCAATTTGCTCTGATATTTTTTGGCTAGCAGTTCTATTCCAAAATTCTCTCATGTTGTTGCTTCTATTTATTATTATTATTATTGCTCCTGATCCATAAGAGCATCTCCAATAGCATTGGACGTCAAATAGCCATCAAATAGCCTTCACACTGCCACATCATCAGCACTACAATTCTCCTGCCACATCAGCTTGCCACATCAACTGGACATCAAATAGCCCTCACATAGCCTTCACACTACCTTTCCACATCACTAATAACAATTATATAATTTAATTTACACTTGTATCAACATACGGAATTTAATTTACGAGACAAATACGGAAAATTCGAATAATAATATTAAAATTTAAAAAGTACATTAATTATAAAAAAAGTACAATAATATAAAAAAAAGTACAAAAATTAAAAAGTACATTAATTAAAAAAAGTAAAACAAAATCACTCATCGCCGCCGTCCTCGTCTCCGTCGTCGCCCAGCGCTTCTTCACCGTCGTCGCCGCCGCCTCCGTCACCACCTACGCCGCGGCTATTCCCGCCGGTGTCCCTCCTCATCGCCTCCAATTCTTCACGCTGGCTCTGGAGCAATACACGAAGAAAATCCTTCACCTCGGGGTCCACCGCCGCTTGGAAGTCGGCCAAGGTCTTCAACATTTGAGCGCGCGTTTGTTGGCGCGCGAAGAATTTGAGCTCCTCGGTAGACCTGCCGAGGGGGGATGCCGAATGGACGTCCTGGGAACTCGGGGTGCCCCCCCTCGCAACCTGCTGCGCCCGCCTTTGCCCAACCGGGCGAGGTCGGCGACCGAACGACCGAGGAGTCGGGACCTCCTGGGCCGTCTCAGGGAGGTCTGACGAACCACCGCTGCTGCCGCTATAATCTCCGGTATAGTTCAGTCTCTGCCTCTTCGGCCAGCCAGCGTCGACGCCTGCCCGGAATTTCTCCGACTCGTTGAGCACAACGTAGCAGTTCCAGTAGGTGAACTCATAGTACTTCTTATCCGGATCGGGGTAGGCTCTCTCCGCAATCCTCCTGCAGTCTTCCTCTGTTTGGCCACTGGTCTGCATGCGGAGGGCGTTGGCGTACAAACCCGAAAATCGAGAGACGCCAGCCCTGATTCGGTCCCAGCACTTCCGGACCTCCTCCCCGGTGCACGGTCTCCCTTCAGGGCAAAATGCCCTGTAGGCTGCGGCTATCTTGGCCCACAAGTTGACGATCCTCTGGTTGTTCGAAACCAGAGGATCGTCGCAGACACTCACCCACGCCTTGGTAACCGCAACGTTCTCCGCGTCTGTCCACTTCCTCCGGCCCCGGATTTCGGCTTGGGGCTGCGACGACTCGCCGACCTTCTTCGCCTTGCCCTTCTTCTTACCCCGCCCTACTCCCTGGCTTTGAATGAGAGTTTCCGAAACCTCGTTAATATCAAAACCCAAGTCCGCTAAGGAGAAGGTCTCCGTATACTGTGCATCCGTTGGGGTCGATGTGTGCGAAGAACCGGTGGAAAAATCAAAAGTCGGCCGATAGGCGTTGTCCCCCCCGTGCGTCCCCTGCGCCGGGGGAATAATCTGTTGCGCCGGTGGCATCATCTGCTGCGCCGGTGGCTGCATGCCGGGTGCCCACCCCGGCATCATCTGCATAGGGGGCTGCATGCCGGGTGCCCACCCCGGAATCATATGCTGCCACGGGTACATGTTGTAGTACCCGCTCATCGGAGGCCAACCACCTCCCCCAGGAGCCGGGGAAGTATGGGACCCTGCCCCGGGAGTCGGGGGCGTCTGAGACCCTACACCGGGAGGCGGGGGAGTCTGAGACCATCCCCCGGGATTAACTGGAGTACCTTCGTAGTTGTTCTCCATTGCTCGTTATGATCTTGTACAGAAAGTAAGGTAGAGAGAGAGTACTCGTTAAAACAAGTGGTGCGAATGAAAATGAGGTTCAACGCGCGTATATATAGTGTGTTCGAAAAACAAAAAAAAAAAATTTTAAATCCGACGCCGGTTTGGCGCCGATCCGGGACGCACAATGGCGCCAGTGAGGATCGGCGTCGGAACCGGCGTCAGCGCGGGAATCGGCATGGCGACGCCGATTTTGACGCCGATATCGCCCACGCCGGTTCCAATGGTTCGGCGTCAAACCGGCGTGGGCGAAAAATCGGCGAGGCGGTGGTGACGCCGGTTATTGGAGATGCTCTAACTTGGCACCGGTACCAGTTTTCGAGAGTCTTCTCTCTATTAGTTTTGATGGACTTTAAAAAATGGGAGTTGTTGAATATGTTAATGCTTTTTTCAAGTAATCAGTCCTAACTTTAAACTTCAAATACAAGCAATTTTGAATTGAACATGACGACAATAGCCACTTGAAAATACAAGATAGTAAAGAGCACTTAACTAAAAGAAAGAATCAAATTATCCAACTCGAAGAGAAGAGAAGAAATGTAGTACTAATACGGCGGCGGAGCAAAACCGATGAACGGGCGGCCGGAGGGATCGCAGACGCTTATCGTATCCTTAAACTTGTGAAATCCATGCTTGAAAACTCCGAACCCGAAGAGCAGACCGACGGCGATCACCACCAATATGACGCACATGCACAAACAGCAAATTCTCGTCCCACAACACATTTTGATCAAATCAAACTTCAAATGATATTTGAATATCGAATCTAGTTTATATTAAACTAGATTGAGGAGTGTTGGTGAGTGATTGAGGAGTAAGAGCAACAGCAAGAGAGGAGTGGTCGATATATGAGAGAGATATAGAATCTCTCTGTCACGTTCTTGAAAGCGGTTACTCCACGCAAATACTACTATTAATCGAGGTTAAGTTGAGGTGACAGTGACATTTCATTTTTTGTTTTTACAGTTTTTTAGGTGGAAGCTTTTTTGGTACCAAGCTCTCCGACAAATGCTTGTTTCATCTTTGAGTTTACTTCTCTACCTTACACATAATTTCTCTTACTCGTCTTAGGTTTTTATTTATGTTTTTGAATACTTATATTGAAGAAAAATATACCCCTACGTGATTAATTTGAGGTATATACATATTTTGGGTAGAAAATGGATACTCCACCCGTCCTATAATAATTGTCACTCTTATTGTGGACACGTGCTTTAAGAAATGTAAAGAAAAGTTGATTGGAAAAGTTAGTGAAATGTGAAAGCCACTTTTTTATTGGTTTTATCATAATAAAATGTGAGTGAAGTGAGTTAGTGGAATATGATACCTACTTACCATTTATAGTAAAATGAAGTGTGACAATTATTGTGGGAGTGAGGGAGTAGTTATTACTTCTAAGAAAGTACTATAAATTGTTGTCTATTTTTTATTTACGAATTGGGGAAACATCACATTTGATGATTTTTAAGTTTAGAATGATTTGATATTTTCAGAATACTTTTTGAGGATATATTTGCTCTTTGTAGATAATAATATTGTACTAGTCTTTAGTGAAAGATTGATCATTATAGCTCAACTGAATGACCTGAGCATGAATCTGCGTCGAAAAAGCCTTAGTGAAATGAAGATTTTATATTTCCAAAATTCTTTATTTTAATGACAAGTTGTAGATGTGTGGTGTCAATTCAGAGAAAAGGCTAAGTGAATGGTTCAACAACTTTTGCTTTCGAATAATCTTCATTTTAATACTCCCTTTCGTTAGTGAATAATAGGTTCTATTTAACTTAGATATAAGTTTTAAAAAATGTAATATAAAATGAGTGAAAAAAAATAATGGAAGTTGAGTCATATTTTTATATTTTATAACAAAATATAGATAAAATAAAATTAATTGGATATGAGTCCCGTTACAAAAAATAGTAAACAAAGCAAATGACACATTTATTATGGATGAATAAAGATAGCAAAACAGGACAATTAGTGGTAGGGGAATGGAGTATCTTTTAAAAGAACACCAAATCCTATATAATCTCATTAAAAATAAATAAATAAATAGTACAGTACTACTAAAAAAGAGGTAAAAAGGAACATCTTCATTGGTTGTATTACTAGCTTTGGATTAAGAGGAACAATTTCTGGGCCCTTGGTGCTCATAATTAAAAAGCCCATTTAACTAATGGCTTGAAAAAAAAGGCAACTGTTTTTTTTTCATTTTATATAAATATCTTGAATTAAAAACACCATAAGAATGTGGTTAGTGGCAAAAGACATTCTTAAATCTCTAAATTTGTAGTACTTTTAATTTCTAAAGATCCGTGCAAAATATTCTTGTTTTATATATATCACTTTTTTAATTTGATATAATAAAATGAATTTATTTAAAAAGATCCATTCATTATTCTTTAGATATTTTTTATTTAAATAATACACCATCCCAATTTTTCAATATAGTATTTTTAAAAAAAATAAAATAAACGTCATATCCTAATTAGAATGATAATTAATTATAAACCTAGAAAAATCTCATCACACAGTGCGGTTCACTTTATTATTTATTGTCCACGTATTATTTCATCCTCACCGTTTCAATGGTGTGTTGTTTTTTGCCATCCATTTTAAATTGAAGCGTAAATCCTCACATTTTAAATTTCTTTCTCTAGAAAAATTGATCCTAAATTACTTAGGAAACCAAAAGAGCTATTGAAATCTGTTTCTCTTCTGACCTAAGATATTTAAAGAAATTTGTATCAAATTACCAATTAATTTATGACATGGATTTTAATTTTTAACTATGCAGAAATGGTTGAAATATAATTCTAGTATAATGAAAAATGTGCTAATATTAAATTTTTTTAGTTTCAGAATGTGTTTAGTCATTGATTATTTGAAACTAACCTTCAAACTTCTACTTCCTTGGTCCTACCGTATCGAGAGACATTTCTTTTTGGTATGAAAATAAAAGAATATGTTAATTTTTTTATATAAAAAATGATTCAACTAAAGTATAACAAAAACAAATACGAGTCTACTAGAATAAATCTTGTCTATTTTCTGATCACAATTTACACCATAGTTATATTTAGGGATGTCAATGTAGCCCGCAACCCATAAGCTGGCCCGAATAGCCCGCTAAATTTGTAGGGTTAGGGCTGGAAATTTCTAGCCCGATAAAATTAAAACTCGATTAGCCCGCACCCGATTAACCCGCGATCCGTTAGGGCCAGACCCGAAAACCCGATAAAATTTCTATTATTCTATTTTTTACTCCTAATTCGACACTTCATTGATTAATTTTATAATATAGATAACTAAAAAAATAACTTTCAATTTTATATTAAATATACAAATTATATATTGAATTTTTATTAATATAATAATTGATAAATAAATTAAAAACTTCAAATTCACTTAAAAAAATATTTAAATTTCTAAAACATGCATTAAAATTTCACGAAATATCTCAAATATTAGTATTTGATCATGTTTATGATTGAGTTTGACCATATATATCAAATTTGTCATAATTAAATATTTTACATTTTATGAATATAACTAATTTCATCATTATTTATTGGATTGATCGCATGTTAATCTTATCGGTAGCAACCCGATTTACCCGCTGGGCTAGCCCGAAACCCGAGCTTTTAGGATTAGGGTTGAACTTTTACAACCTGAAAGAATTCACAACCCGATTAGCCCGCACCCGATTGACCCGCAACCCGAGTAGGGCCGGCCCGATTGACATCCTTAGTTGTAGTTGTAGTTCATCAAACTATACACACCACACCTATGTCACATAACCCTGTACATGTAAGAAACAATCGTGAATCTTTCACAAAAGAATATACCTATGATTCCATATTGAATTGTATAAGTAGAAACTGCATAAGATTTCAATCTCAGAATCCCTTCCACGCCCCAAGTATTTCTTGCAATACTTCACCAATCAATTCTCTATCTGCACACTGCAGAAACACATTGAAATCATCTCTAATCTCAAATATCTTCCCAAACTTGACCAGATACCTCATGCAGCTGCTCTTCAGCTGCGTGAGCTGGTAAAGCGAGGCGTTCTGGAGCCTCTCGAGAACATTGGTGGTGTCAATGTCCTCAAGCAGGCTCTGGTGGCAGGCCTCTTTCAGATCCGATATGTCGTACTTGTCAGCTGCTCGAAGAAGAGGCAGCCTGTGGGTCATGAACTCGTCGTTCCTTATGCTCCCGTAGATGTAGTTGAGGAGGGCCGTGGAGGCCTCGATTGACATGTCTGATATCTCGACGGATGAGAGCTCCTTCTCCCTCAGATCATGTAAGAACATGCTGCGGAAGACGGGAGACCTTGAGGCCAGAACTGCGCGATGCGCTGAGATGCTTCCGTCTGAGGCGTTGATCACAATGTCCGTGTGGATGCTCTCGGATAGCATCCGACCTAGCGATGTGAGGGCTGTTCCTGTCAACATAGATGCTCCTTCACCCCAAATGGAGCAAGGCTCACTTCCCTGTTCAATTCAAGAATCAGAGTTCATAACACACACTTAGGGGTTGGTCAGTAAGTATAACGTAAACTGTCATACCGTATACCATACCAAAAACTTGGCATGGGTAAAAACCATATCTTTACCCTATCCTAACTTTCAATATACTGAAATTCGGTATATTACATTTTCGATATGACCAATTTCAATACCATTATCATACCACTAACATTCAGTATACCGAAATTTTACGACTTAGCAGGTATTTTTTTGGTACTTTATGTTGCAAAACCCTTATACCATTATATAATATCATAAATATATTTGGTAATTACAGTATAAATTTGGTTTTTTTTTGGCATACAATAAGATTTGACATATACCGAAATTTTGATATGCCGAGGTATATGAAAATTTATATTATCGAAATATTTTGATAAGGTATCATATCATACAAAAAATCACTTTATATCGAATATTCAATATTTTTAGTATTTTTTTGGTACGATAAATCCATCCATATATTGGTATATTTCCACACTCACATACCTCTTTAAAAAAATTTATCCTAATAATGAAGAACATCTTACGTGTGGAGAAGCAGTTTTGAGGTCGAGAAACTCAACGTCGATGATGAATTTTCCGGTGAAGGGAACCTCGATAGACCAGACGAAGTCATCGTTGGTCTTGAGCTGCCTATCAGTAACCTCTGCAAAAAAAAAAAAAAAACCATGAACAAGTGTGAAATGCAGGGGAGTTTGTATTTTGATGGCGTTGGGGAGCGGAACTTGCCTGGATGAAGCAAACACTTGCGATCTCCAACAGAGGAAATCGCTCTGATTATGAACGATGCAATCGGAGGATTCTCTCTGCTCACATTGGATATCTCCGGATACAGCTTCACCATCAAGCTCCGGCTCTTCTCAATCGACATATGCCTTCAATTTTGTGGATTTACCAGAAATTGGATGAGTTTTTGGAAGTATTAAATCGAAACAAAAAGTTTATAGAAGGAGAGAGAGTGATACCAATTCCAGATGCCGATCTTGAAGGGATCGGATTTCCGGTAAGTGCAGGAAGCCAGATTTTGGATCCGCCATTGGGCGAGGCGCGACGTCGTTTCAACTCTGTAAGCAGAGTCACTCATCCTAGAGAAAGCGAGTGCGGCTGTGATCTCATGGAAACAACCGAAGATCCCTTCCAGCAACTGCTTTCCCAGATTGCCGATTTTCTCTCTTCTTCATATATTTTCCTCCTCGAATTCAACACAAACTCACTCTATCTCTACCACCTCTGTTATTTTGTGAGGTCTCCCGCCAGAAGAGAGAGAGAGAGATTGGATTTGAGTCGATTTGTTTGCTTAAACAGCAATTCGATGGGTTATTTATTAACGATGAGTGTTATACTTTTGTCTAAGCTTTTTCCTTAATTTTACTCTTGGAATGGAATACATTTTTTGTTTATTTCATCCTTCCAAGCAAAGAATGACTTGTTTCTCTCTCTCTACATCTCCACTCCTACTTCATTTATTTATTCTTTTTATGGTTTTAGGAGAAAATAATAAACTTTTCAGAATATTTGATAATGCAAAAATAATTAATAACTTAATTTCTTTTCTTCTAGGTTATTTTGATGACCTTGAACAATCAACTTATCTCAGCTTTTGTTTTTTCTTTCCAATCAACTTTCAAGCTATGCCAAGAGCATTCATAATAAATCAATAAAAAAAATTGTTCCTAATTGCATAGTTTTCCTTATACGCTTACATTTCATATTCCATGTAACTAATTTATCTCTGGTAATGTATGTATGTATCATGGTATTTATCCAAAAGCAAAGACTACAGTTCATTTTAGTTTGAAGCAAACAATTGTTTCACAAAGCAGTTGAACCTCACCTTTTGAATGAATTAAATAATTAAATTGATCATTAACATTATAATTTTTGTTAAATTGATCATCGAATTTTGCTTTATTTCAGTTTTTTTTATAAAGTAAAATGGAATGATTGGTTCCACAATCTTAGTCCTAATCAGCCATCTATTTGTCAACTTTTCAAATAATTCAATCCATGAAGCAAGCATAAATTACTCCTTTTGTTGTTGCTATTTTTTTGGTTGGTAACCCACATATTGGAGCACTTGTGACATATACAGTATGCTGTGTAAATAGAATAAAAAACACCAGATCAATTAAAACAGACTATAATATTTGTATCGAAGACTTGAAGGACTAGAAAATCATAATTATAAAACTAAGTGGTCATAGTGCTAATAGCTTATGAAATCTGTATCATGTTCTTTTTATGACAAGATTTATCAAATGTAGAGAGTGATGTAGAGATAAGTATTGCTTTTGGGATTGGCTGAGTATCTAAGCTATTAGGAAACTTGACAAGAAAGGTATCTCTTTGGTGGGCCAGCCCAGACAAAATCCTTTTCCACACTGTCCAAATGCTTGAAGCAGTCGATTTAATACTATTTGATCACCATCAAGAGTTTTAATATGACTCTAATAAAATAAAATAAAATAAAATAAAATCAAATAAAATAGATAGTTATTGGGCTTATCGGAGGCGGTGATAGCTGGAGAAGACAGAGGGGTTGTGCACGACGGCTAGAGCAGATTCTAGGGTCTTGTGAAACCGTAGTTAGATATTTGAGAGAACATCAAGAGACATTTACTCCCTCTCGTCTCGTCCCTAAAAAGTATACTATTTCTTTTTTTACCCGTCTCCAAAGAGTATGAACATTTTAATTTTGAAAACTACCTTCTCTCTAATGAGGTGAGACTTGTTTTCCACTAACAATACTGATAGGGATCTCACGTTGCATTATTCATCACCAAATACCTTCAGCCATATCTCGTCAATAATCAACATGACATATCTTTTCCTATTTAGCATATCTTTTTGATTTAACATATTTCTTATTTTAGTTAGTTATCTTTAGTTATTTTCCATATCTTTAGTAATCTTCTATTTTAATCATCTTGGTTGATTAGCAAGATAGGTTTAGGGTTTAGAATTCTATAAATTATAGAATTCTTTAGTATTTAGAAAGGGGTGGGTAGGTACGGTATACCTTACCGAAACCATCATACCGTATACTTTATCGAAAATTCGATATGAGAAAAAATCATACCTTTACCTTACCAAAATTTTTGGTATACCGAACTTCGGTATACCTTATTTTCGATATGACAAATTTCAATATCGATATCATACCTTATTTTCAGTATGTCATATCTAAATTCGGTATAACGTACTTTTGTGGTATACCAGAGTTTTACGGTATATCGGACTACAATACGACATACCAAAATATCATTATTTTGTAAATAATTCTAAATACAAACACAAATGAAAATAAAATTTCAAAAATACTTAGAAAACATGAAATTTAATCAATCTCAAACATATTCAATAAAAAACTGCAACAATTAAACTCCACGCAATCACATAACGTTCAACGATATTTGTTTGGAACTAATTTAACTAAAATCTTATATTTGTTTGAAACTAATTGATTCAACGATATCAAGTTTTCCTAATTGAGTTTATTTGATTTTATATTCACATGATTACCCGAAAACTATAATGAGGCAAGATTTGATTTCTACATGTAAATATTTATTTGTTTGGTAAAAGTATGAATTTACTTGATATAATTTGGCATATATTGATATCGGTATATACCGAAAATTATGATATATACCATATTTTCGGTATATATCTAAAATTACAGTATATACCGTATTTTTGGTATACCCTGGTATACCTCAGTATATGAAATTCATACCGTTATAGTACCGAAATAAATATGGTACCTTACCGAAAATTGCGGTATACCGAAAATCCGGTATTTTCGGTATTTTTTTGATACGGTAAGGGCGGTATTTCGGTATTTTTACCTAGCCTAATTTAGATTCATTGAGAAATATAGTATAAACTTATTCTCATTCCTGGTTCTGGCGGAAATCGCCCCCTAGCACCTCAACTAAGGTTTATCTTGTTCTTCGTTTCGTTACAAATCGTTGGTGCTCTTCGTTTCGTTACAAATCGTTACAAATCGCCCCCTAGCACCTCAACACTGAATGGATCTAACAGCAAGACGAGTCTTTATGCTATCTACTGAAAGACGAGGTCTTGATAATTAATTTCTTAATCAATGTACGTTAGCATTGAGCATACGATATTGAGTATCTACTACTTTGACTTACCAAAGGTGCGGGTTTTTCGTCACCCAATGATCCAGGTATATTGGGTAGTGGTGATCATTATCTAGCAGTGCTAGGATTGCTATTACGTTGAATCTTGCGCGAGGAGAGTATCGTTTGATAACATCCACGAGAGGAGCTCGAAACAAGGTTTTATTATTCGGAACCTAGCTAGTTGGAGTTTAATTACTCTATGAATAATAAATAAGAGTTTCTAGCTAAGTCCACTCTTGGAAATTAAAATATGTTAATTAATTAAGTCCATAGCAGACAATAATTAATTAATTGATGTTTCTATCTTAAGCGCGGAAAATAAAATTAAATGCAATTAAAGGAAACCCGGAATACTTGTAATTTCAGATTTGGAAGGCAGTGCAATATTACTTCTGTAGTGGCTGCTTGTAATATTCCAATATAAGCTTATATTAAATAGTGAGTTCAATTTAATTAGTAAAAAGCTAATTGGGTGAGGCCTGATCCAAATTCTTCCTTAGATCCCTGACTGAGCCCAATATGTGACTTATATAAATAGAAGAATAAAGGAGACAGAAAACACAACTTTTATTCTATCAAAATTTTCGTCCCCCTCTAGAGAGAGAGTTCGAAATTTGTGCTTCCGCCGTGAGCAGTTTCTGTCTTCGTTATTCAAGTCCTAGTACGTTGGTGAGATTTGCCCACACAAATATCAGCGTATAGTCCGGGACACCAGTCAGAAGGTCCGAGGTCGAGTACTGAAGATCTTCACGTGGAGAAGACGCAAGCTATCTTCGATTCTTGATCGAATCAACGAGGTAATTTGGCTAACTCCGTAGTATGCATGTTTTAGGGATTTTATATTCTAAAGCATGATTTTAATTAAAGTTATGAGCATGATACATGTGATAATCACGTGAATAGAATCTGTCTAAATAATCTGCTAAATAGATCAAGTTTATGTGATCGGTGATTTACGCACGCTTCCGCTGCCAACCCCTTCATTCTCCCCATACTTATTTTTCCCACATTCCATGGCCGCAACCAGAGAAATTGAGAAACTCCTTGCCAAGCTCTCAGCCTCTGTCACCGTCGCAAGAGCGAAAAAGCCACCGGACCAGCAGCCATTCATGACGCCTACGCGCAGTCGGTCATTACCGCCTTCGGTCACGCAAGCACCAATAGGTGTCAGGCCTTTCACCCTGCCACACCTCCGTTTGGAACCACCACGTTTCAACGGAGAGAATGCCTTGGATTGGATCTGTAAGATCCAACAGTACTATAACCACCACTACACACCACTAGACGATCGTCTTTATCTTATAAAATATTTATTCGATGAACCAGCATCCGATTTGAGGGAGTATTGGGAGGAAAATAACAAAGGAAATGGCCGGAAAGAGTTCTTGTTAGCCGTAAAGTAGCGATTCAATCCCGATTTATATGACTATGTCGGTCGATTGGCTAATCTCCAGCAAACTTCAACCGTCGAATCCTATCAGACATCGTTCGAATCATTGCTACAAAAGGTTTCTCACATCGGGGATTCGACGCTATCCTCTTTGTTCATTGCGGGTCTCAAATCACCGTTGAAACAAGTAGTACTCACGCGACGACCTAGCATGCTCCGAGAAACTTTCGCCATCGCACGGAAATTACAAGCTTACCCCGCGGTGACTACCTCACGTGGACCGTTTACACGGACATAGGTGACTAGCCCGAGACCAGCGGCAACCCAAATGTGAAAGGCCATACCCAGTCGCGAGCTGGGAGCCCGATCGCCAGCCACGACAGCAAAATCATGAGATCACACAGAAAGTGATGTCACTCAATTTGGTTCTCAACCTTTGAATGTAGTATCTAGCCAAAATTGTGCTAACGGGAGTGGTCCCAACAATAGTGTTTCTAAGGGACTTGGTTTTGAACATGATGAATTGTTCTGAGAAATTGGAAATAATTAGCACAAAGTTAGCTGATGGTGTTGCTCTTTCTGCTGTCTCGGACCTCCAGCCTGCTGCCATTGGGATAGATGGCAATCCGTTGTGTGATGGTATTCCCCACGCTGCATTGAAAATCACTAATGAAATCATCGCCGTTGAAGATATCGAGGACAACAAGTATGATATGAAGCAGTCCACGCAACCCATGGTGCTAAGAGGAGGCCCGATGGTTCCAATGGATAGAGAAGTAGTGAACAAGGGAGTTTCAGTGGATTTAGGTGGTCGAAGTAGTATATCTGCTATAATGTCTGGTTCCTATTTCGCAAATCCATTTTGCGAGTACGTTGAGGGGAAATTGCCGGCTACATGGGATCCTGGCGAGTCTACTCGCTTTATGAGATCGATAGTTGATGAATCTGATGTCGATGGACCAGGCCACTTGTGCACCTTGAACCTTGACAACAACATGTTGTATGTGGAGGGTAATACCATGAGGCAGGTGGTAGATCATGAGCCGCGCTGCTCCGTTGATGTTCGCCAAAATATTGATGTCCCTAGTGATGACCTAGCGACATGGTCGCACATGGAGGTGATTTCATAATTTCCAATGATGTAAGTAAAGATGCAATATATGAGGGCCTCAAACTGTATGAGTTTTTTGGCCACGGGTTTTGGTTGATCCAATTTTCGAGTAGTCAAGGGAGCCATATTAGTTTAATTGGCGATGATGGTCATCATCCTCTCAAGGGGAGATGCATCCGCCATTCAAACAGGCTTCTCATAAGCAATGACGATATCAATGTAGTAATCCTCGAGTTCGACTCAAGTGCAAAGGATTCTGTTAATTTTGCTCACTTTGAAGACGTTGATGCATCTTGTTGGAGGATGACATTTTGTGGGTTTGACCGAGATTTTTTTGCAATTGTATCAATTGTTGGGTGTTATAAGTATGAGTGTGGGGAACTTGAGGTGGACCATGATGCTACTAGGAAGCTTAGGGATGGAACTAGAATGAAAGATCTGGTTGAGAGTGCTGATGATTGGCTTGAAAAATGTTGCAATAGAGATCATATTAACATACTTAACATAGTTGATGTGGTTGGCCAAGATTCGCGCTACATACTGCAAATGATTCAAGCTCCAACTACAAAGAGTACAAGCTTAGAGGAGAATGCAAGTGCGACTCCTAGCGTCGAGCCCGATCCAACACTTAATCTAGCTAGTACAAGTGCAGAGGAAGGGGACGTTCAAATTGCATTAGAGATGGCAAGATCAGATGCTAGGAAATTAGCTGCAGAGAAAGCATACGTGGCGGCTTGTAGTAAGCTATGTGTGTTGCTTCAAATTCGAGCTTCAGTGCATGGAGTTATAAAATTGATCTTCTGCTACATTTTTGTCATCTACGCCTTGAGGACAAGGTGGTTTTCTTCGGAGGGGGAGTTGATAGGGATCTCACGTTGCATTATTCATCACCAAATACCTTCAGCCATATCTTCTCAATAATCAACATGGCATATCTTTTCCTATTTAGCATATCTTTTTGTCTTAGCATATTTCTTATTTTAGTTAGTTATCTTTAGTTATTTTCCATATCTTTTGTAATCTTCTATTTTAATTATCTTGCTTGATTAGCAAGATAGGTTTAAGGTATAGAATTCATAAATTATAGAATTCTTTAGTATTTTGATTCATTGAGAAATAAAGTAAAAACTTATTCTCATTCTCGGTTCTGGCGGAAATCGCCCCCTAGCACCTCAACTAGTGTTTATCTTGTTCTTCGTTTTGTTACAAATCGTTGGTGCTCTAGTCCGATAGATCAAGGGTCTATCAATACTTTAAAAACTTTCTCTACCTATCTCTCTCTTACTTTACCAATAATGCTAAACCCGTGCTGAACCCAAAGTTCATACTCTTTGGGGACGGAGGGAGTATCAATGAGATATTGTACAATTCTTTAAGGGTAATGAATACAATCTCTCCTATTTATAATAACTATTTTCTCCGTCTCATTTCTTTCCGGCACGGATTTTAATAAACGCTAAAAAAAGTGAGTGAATAATTGTTAGAATATGGGTCTCACTTGTATACAGTGGCGGACCTACTAAGAGCCATGGGAGACCCATGGAAACCCCAAACATTTTACGTATTAGTATATGTATATTAACACTTTTAACAAATATCTCAGTAGCGTAGTTGACTTCTTTCTCTACCTTTAGCACGGAGATTAGTGAGAATTCGATTCCGAGCTGAGGCAGTTTATTTGCTTTCCTCTTCACTTTTTGATTAAGAGTTTATTCACTCTTGGGTTGGGCTCGTATCAACTCCATTGTCAAGGGGAGACTCCCTATCCTTAAGGAGAATAGACGGAAACAAGATGTAATGTCATTGAAGGGTTCCCATGTAGTGAATAAACGGTTACTACAGGACCACTAAATTAGGCCTTGCTCAACAGCTAGACCTTTTTTGTGAAATGATCTGCCTATCTAATATGGCCACGAGTGTGGTGATTGGCCAGCCGTCACATAAGACCGATGATAACAACTTCGACATGTGTAAGGGATCACCTAGCACGATCAGGAGGAATAGCCCCACATGAAACTCATCGTGTATTCTGTTCCCCTCAAGTAATTCTACACAATAGGCTACATGTCTGAAGTGTCTGTCCTCTCACTCGACTCTAATGTCGAATGACTAGACTCAGGAGTAAGCAAGTGTGCACATATGAGAATTAATGCAAAGCTCGGTCCAGACACAACGCTCCTTAAATCCACTGGATCACTGGGTCCAGGAACTCAAGAGAACTACAGTGTTTTTATCGTTGGACACACTCGACTCCCCTTTAAAAATAAATCCCTCAACCCGAATACTATGAATTAGTATAGGGAAGTGGGGTCGATCCCACAGAGATGGATTCGCAAAGTAGTGCTAAGAGACTATGGAAACAAACGGCTGCTGCCACGCAAAGTGGTTGAGATTTTAACTATCACTAGATCTAGGCAAGAAATGTAAACGCTAGACCTAGGACACAGAAAACTTACTGGAATCAGACATCAAATCCGAAAGACACAATTACTCCCTAGACTAAGTAAACAATTACCTAATCTAGCTAAACAGAAAGCAACTAACAGTGGGGACCATGTTTCCAGAAATAGCAAGTACGGTAAAAGCTGCAGACAACCAACCCATGCAATTTCCTAACCAACTCAGACGCGTAAATGCAGAAAACAGAGCATACTCCTGGATTCGAACAGAATATAGAAATTTGGACGCCGGAAACTTGCTACGAATCGGAAATACACCAGATCTACGTAAACTAGGCGAAATGAAATGAAAACACGTAAGCGCGGCATAAAATTAAACACTCCTGCTCAGAATCACGTCGGACGCTTAATCCACTCCGGATCCAAGCAATCCAAACTCAACAATCAACAAAATCAACTCCATAACTCCGATTCTAACAGATCTGCTCCGATCACCGCCAAATTCCAACAATCACGAACAACTCCACAACATTAACCAGACAAAACCTCGATTCATTCACAAACCAGCTCCATTATCCCAGATTCAACCATTAACCTGCAATAATCCAGAAATCAACCAACTCCAACAATCCAACTCCAGAATTCAAGTAAACATAATCAAACAACAGTAACCATCACGATCGATGTAAACGAAAACAAAACTTGCATAAAAGTAAGAAATATCCAGAAACAAAAAGGTCCGAGCTTCGAACAGCGAAGCTCGGCGAATTCAGCAAAAACGAAAGCGGAAAATAAATTGTTTCTTCGCCCTAAAGAAGGACGGTGTTACAACCAGATCAAAAATGTATGAAAGCTAGAGGTGAACCCCCTAGTGTGCCCTGAATTTCCCACCGAAAGAACCCAAGAGTGTGAAGAGAATGGACTAAGCTACAGGCTGTTAGCAAGGTCTCCACCGAGAAGATCCCTCCAGCTTGCATGCTTCTTCCTTTTATAGATGCAGACATAGCCTTCTAGAGTCTTCGTAGAAATCCCTATTCTACCCTTCAACTCCGAGGCTTCCTCCGTCAAGCAATTTCCTTCATAATGTCCACTTTTTCGCCAGTTTCCTAGGACCATGCAAGCGTCCTCTTCTTTTCCTGGATCTAGCGAAAACCTTCACACACCTGGCTTAAATCGTGCGTTAGACCCAGTAATTTCACGAAATAAAACCCCTAGACCGATGCATGAAATTAGCCTTATCAAACTGCTCACACTTAAACCATGCTTGTCCTCAAGTATGGAAGACAAGAAAATAGGAATAAGGCGAATTTCAATGCATGGTTACCAAGTAAAATCCTAAAAAAAATGAAAACAAACTCCTAGACCTAAGCAACTACAGAATTGGAAAAGAAAACAACACAAAGAACAGAAACACAACAAAACAAACAAGCATGAACTAGTTTCGAATTTTAAGCTACTATCCCCACAAGTTTAAGTTCAATCTGATCGATTACAGTCTTCAAATCTTCCCCCTTCCTTCGTCTGCCTAAACGGTCCGTCAGTTTGTCAAGATAGCCTATCGATTTCCCATCTGTTAGGTTCGCTCGATCACTCATTCTTCACCAGGGATGCTAGGATCAAAACGCTCCACAGTTAAGGTTATACCACTGATGCGTCGGGTTATGAGAGTTTTTCCCTTCTTACTTCTCATTTCCTATGAATTTCCCTGGGTCAGGCTACGATTTTTCTGCCCTTAAGGATTATAATAATTTTTTTTTTCCTCATTTTTCTGTATTATGACCCCCTTTCCCCTGGACTTCGTCCAGCTTATACCTCCGAATTTTTTTTTTCTTTCAAACCTCCCCTGGACTTCGTCTAGCTTATACCTCCTTTTTCTGGACTTCGTCCAGCTTATACCTCCGGTTTTCTGGACTTTGTCCAGCTTATACCTTCTTAACCCATTTTTTTTCTCCTTCATACTCTACTCCCTAAGCATCGAGTGGCAGCCCAATTTACATGTTAGCACAAAAGGTGTTTAGGCTTATAACTCACTTTATAGTAGGGCTGCACAGCTAGGTTATCTAAGGCATTTTCCATCGTCCTAACTTCATTCAGATCGCATTCGGCTTATTAAGGAAGAAGGTGTCAAAGTTGATCTGCTTTCTTTCTTCAATCACTCTTACTAAGGGAAACCTGCCTTATTATCTCACTAGATCATGCGAAACACACATCCTAAAGACTCTAAAACAGAAAAAAAAACAGACACATACTTACTCCCCCCCTCCCACTTCACTCAAGCTTGTCCCCAAGCTATCCTAGTGAAGGGGGGGGGGAAAGGAAGTAAGAACAGCAGACAACAAACAAAATATATGAACAAAACAAACTTCTCACACTTAGACCGAACATCGGGCTAAGTGGGAGAAGGCGCAACATACAAAACCAAGACATGCAAAACAAAAGCCCCTTCTCACACTTAGACCAAAAAATGGGCTAAGTGTGGGAAGGTATAACACATATATACAAACGAAGCATGCTGGCACATAAAAACACAAACGAAAGAAAAACGAAAAGTAAAAGACAGAAAAAAAAAATAAGAATTACTTGGTTTTGGGGGATTTTAATTCGGGGTCTGGCCCCCGCGAGGGCCAGACTTTGGTGGCACTGTCTGCTGGGTCACCTTAGCTTTCTTTCGTGCCGGTGACTCCGGCGTCTCCTTCTGATCTTCTGTGGGTCGGGGTACGGTTTTCTTCAAAATCACGGGCCTAGAGGAAGACGAGGTGGTCTGAGGCCTTTGGGCTTGTGGCGGCTTCTGCACAGCTAGACTCCCTTGACCCGGCGTCTTGGAACCGCCGCTAGGTTCAGGAAGTCCCTTCGGTGTCTCGGGGAACTTCGCTTGAAGCCACTTCGTCATCTTCATCATCAGTGCGACGCCCTCCGTCATCTGCTCAGTACATCTGGACGATGATACCACTAGATCAGAAATGCGCCCCTTGAGGGCCATCATTTCCTCCCGAACCTTCCCAACTTCCGTCCTTATTTCTTCCAGTTCCGTTCGTACTCCAGCGACTTCTTTCCTGACACTCTCAGCCTCAGCACTATTATTCCCTTCTCCCCATAGGGCCACAATCCCCTCCAAAACCATTTTCATTTCTGACCTCATCCAACCAACCTCCTTTCGCACTTCCTCTACTTCTATCCTGGCTCCTGCTTCCATGTCGGCAGTATCCTTCACTTCCACCACATCGGGTTCCTGTTTCACCTGAGTCTCTGACTGCCCAACCTCGTAAAAGCATACTTCCCTTCCGCGTGCGATCAGCAACCCTTTATTGAAAAAATAATCCATGTTAAAAACCTCAGGGGACGAGCATGTCTTTACCTCTCGGCATGCCTTATGGAACTTCATGATCACATTCCTCTGCAGATAAGCCCCGAGTAGGTGGCATGTGTATAGGTGCCGAGAAGGATTTGCAGTCACTTGATGGCAGGCTTGGGCTAACCAGTAGCCCAAGTGAACTCTTACCCCCGTAGTCATGCACCATGTGAAGTACAGATCGGCGGTAGTCAGAGCGTTGTTGGTTGTGCCCATTAAATTGTAACTAATAAAAGTCTGGGCAAATCGCAGGACCCTGTCCTCAATATGGTGTGCCTTCGAACAGCTTGTTTTAAACTGACCCACCCTCGGGTGAGTCAAAAACTCCCATGCGCTTTGAATCCCGGCGTCATTTTCGGTGGACCCACCATTCTTGCATTCCACAGGCCCTCATCGTCCTCCGTTCGTGTCAGCATACCCATCCGCAAGGTCCATTCCCGGATGCTCATCGTATGTTCCTCATTGAGAAGTCTGAAATTAATTGAGTCAGCATCCAAATCGGTAGTGGACTTAAATCGGAAGGTGGAAAAGAATTCTCGGGCCAGGTCAATCGGAACCTCGACAGTACTGTGCTTGAGCAACCAATCGAAGCCTATGGCGTCGATATAAGTCCTGAATTCACCGTTGCAAGCAATCTTCTTGAGCTCCGATGAGCTATACATCTTTCCAGACTTAGCGACCTTTCCCTCAGTACTCTTCTCTTTATAAATGGCCTTGCATTTTGGGTCGTCAAACTTCCTCATTTCATCTAGCAAGCTGTTTGTTATCCACACTTCGGCTGGCTCAAAGTTAAGTTCCTCTTCTTGTTCTTCTTCCGAGTCGCTGGACTCAGAGGGGCTCTCGGTTTCTGCGGCATATGGCACCTTAGCTGCCGGCGGAAGTGTGGATTCAGTAGACTTCCCTCTTGCCTTCTTGGTCGAGGAAGGAGCAATTTGTTTCCCCTTCCGTTTCTTCTCAGCCGCTTGGCGGCGTTTCTCCTCATCACTCTCCCCCCTGCCAGGTCTGGGAGAGTTCTCTTGTTCAGATACTGCGGTCTCTAGACCTAGCAATTCTTCCTCCGTCGGCTCCACTGTTTCATCAATCTCATCAAGGAGGCTCCGGCGAGCCCGCCTCCTAGCATCTCTGGGATTTACCGGTGAGTAGGTCTCCTCTTGGATCTCGGTCAGATCCACAATCAAATCCACCCCAGCGTCTGCGGGTTCGTGGCCAACTTCAGAATCGAGGGCTTCTCCCTCCGTGGACAACAATGGGGTTGCCCCCGAAATATAAACAGGGGTCTCTACCCCCTCAAATCCTTCTCCGACGTGGGCCTCAGTACCCACCGGTTTCTCTGGGGTATCCCCCTCCATATTTTGTTCAGAATTTAGGGCCTCGTCGCCCTCATCTTTACCAACTATAGGGGCCTCGTCGTCCTCATCTTTACCAACTATAGGGGCCTCCCCCCCAGATTCTTTCAAAACAGGGGTTTCCCCCTCAGAAATACTAACATCAACAACAAAATCTTTGACTTCCCCAGACGGTTTCAGAACATCTCTCTCAACACATTCCTCACTGGCGAGTACGGGATTCACCCTCTCGGAAACACTAATCGAAATAAGGGTTTCCCCCTCAGTTGCAGAGTCTAACCTTGGTTTGTTCACAGCCAACAATTCCAACCCTGTGACCAGATCTGAGTCGTCTTCACGATCCCCTGTTGTGGGTGGTTCCGGACTGGTGGTCGTGGATTCTGGAACGTCCTCCGGTTGTGTGGTGGTCTCTGGAACAGCTGTCTCCTCTAGTACGGGAGTGGGTTCTGGAATGGCGATGACTTCTTGAACGATTTTAGGTTCGGCGACGGGTTCTGAAACGGCCTCCGGTTGTGGTACACTAGAAGTCGGAGCAGCCTGTACGGATTTACCCATTGCGGTTGCAAACATGGCGAATGCCTCCATCGCCTTCTCCGCACCCCCGAATTTCTGGAATAGCTCGGCCATAAACGTTGCCGCACTTGAATCGGCGGATCCTGAGGTGTTCCCGGCACTTTGCTTGTTATCCATGGAGAACTCTGCAAAATTTTTTACACAGACTTGGACGGAAATTACTTTGATTAGGGTTAGAAAAGAGAAAGCCTAGAGAGAATTTGTGGAATTTCGGATGTAGAGAGAGAGTGAATAAGTAAAATAAAAGGAGAACACGGTTATTATCCGATAGGTATGGGCGAGGACGGTTTTTGTTGCAAGTGGTTTGCAGGCATGACGCTAGCGACCGTACACCTCCCCATAAAGGTGTCTTTTGAAATCCGAGCCGGTGCCTACTCCCTCCAAAATTTTACTCCTCAATTCCCTGCCCAAGTAACTTCCTTCTGCAAAATCACACTTAGAGAAAAACATTAAACTAAAAATTGAAACGCCAGACTCCCCGGGTCTAGGGTATGACAATATCAAAAACATTCCTAAAGGAGCCTGGTATTTCAAAAATATTTTTGGAAGATTGTTTGCTTTCTGATTTGTTTGGGTTTTCTTGATTTACTAAAAGCGACTAAATATTTACAATTTATGTTCCAGTGTTCTCAAGATTCCCTAGACCAGGCCATGATAAAACTTCTTCGATACTGGACCTAGGAAATCTCCAAGAACACTCACTTCCCAGAATGATCAGGCGATATTAGGGAGTACGCGTAGTGGAACTTCGTCCACTACACACATCTCCGAGTTATCCCTAAATACCTTTACCCTATGGCCATTGACAAGAAATGGAGTAGAGTTTGAAAAACTTCCCTGGATTTCTACCGCTCCGTTCGCACGCAAACTCACAACAGTGTATGGTCCAGTCCATTTGGACTTCAGCTTACCGGGCATTAACTTGAGTCGGGACTGGAACAGGAGAACCTTCTGCCCCACTTGCAGTTCCTTGGTCCGGAGATTCTTATCATGCCACATTTTGGTCTTTTCCTTGTACCACATTGCTGACTCATAGGATTCAAGTCGCAATTCTTCCAACTCCTGGAGTTGCAGTTTCCTCTCTTCCTCACAAGCTTGAGGATTCATATTAATCTCCTTGACCGCCCAGTACGCCTTGTGCTCAATTCCCACCGGCAAGTGACACATCTTACCGAATACTAACCTGTAAGGAGACATTCCAATGGGCGTTTTATACGCTATTCTGTATGCCCATAATGCATCATCAATTCTCTTGCTCCAGTCTTTCCTCGACGGATTCACCGTTTTTTCCAGGATCGCTTTGATTTCTCTGTTTGATATTTCTGCCTAGCCGTTAGATTGAGGATGATAAGGTGTAGACAATCTGTGGTGGACGCCATACTTTCTCATCAAAGCTTCAATAGTCCGGTTGCGGAAATGCGTCCCATTGTCAGATATTATAGCTCTCGGCACTCCGTACCGATTGAAGACATTAGCTCTAAGAAACTTCGATACCTCCTTAGCTTCGCAAGATGTGGTCGTCTTGGCTTCTATCCATTTCGAAACATAATCCACTGCCACTAGTATGTATGTATTCCCGTATGAAGATGGAAATGGACCCATGAAGTCCATTCCCCAAACATCGAAAATTTCACAAACGATCACCGGGACTTGCGGCATTTCATCTCTTCTGGAGATTCCCCCAGTCTGTTGACACCTCTCACAATTCTGACAAAACTCGAACGCATCCTTATGCAATGTAGGCCAGTAAAAACCACTATCTAACACCTTCCTTGCGGTCTTCCTAGGTCCAAAGTGACCTCCACATGCTAGAGCATGGCAATGATTCAGCACATCCCTCTGTTCCCACTCCGGAATACACCTCCGGATTACTTGGTCGGCTCCCATTCGCCACAAATACGGGTCATCCCAGAAATAGTACTTGGCCTCGCTCTTCAATTTCATCTTCTGGGCCCGGGAAATTACTTGCGAACTGGGCACCTCTCCAGTGACTAAGTAATTTGCCAGGTCAGCGAACCATGGCTCAGCGTTTTGATGACATTTCCCTTTTCGGCATCCCCTGGACCTGTTAACACCATAATCTCGTCCCAGCTGATAGGTCGAGGAAATTTTTTCACGTAGTACAAATGTTCCTCTGGGAATGCATCCGGTATTGCTTCCTCGGTCTCCCCTTGAAATATCCTGCTCAGATGATCGGCTACTTTATTTTCTGTTCCCTTTTTGTCTCTGACTTCCCAATCGAATTCCTGCAAAAGCAACACCCATCGGATTAATCTCGGCTTGGATTCTTTCTTTGCCAACAGGTACTTTATAGCCGCGTGGTCGGTGAAGACTATCACCCTCAACCCAAGCAAGTACGGGCGAAATTTCTCAAATGAGTATACTACCGCCAGCATTTCTTTTTCAGTAGTGTCATAATTTCTCTGAGCTTGATTCAGCGTTTTTGAAGCATAAAAGATCACATAGCTTTTCCCATCAACTCTTTGACCTAGCACCGCTCCCACCGCATAATCGCTTGCGTCACACATAATCTCAAAGGGTAGATTCCAGTCGGGCGCTCTAATAATAGGCGCAGATACTAGCCTGTCTTTTAACAACTGAAAAGCCTTTTTGCATTCCTCATCAAAGACAAAATCAACATCGTTATGCAACAAGTGGGTGAGTGGCTGAGCAATTTTTGCAAAATCTTTTATGAACCTCCTATAGAATCCGGCATGCCCTAGGAATCCTCCCACCTCCTTCTGATTCGTCGGGTAAGGCAGTTTTGAGATCACCTCAATCTTTGCCTGGTCTACCTGTATACCTCTTTCCGAGACTACGTGCCCTAGGACAATTCCCTCAGGGACCATAAAGTGGCATTTCTCGAAGTTTAAAACCAAATGTTTTTCCTGGCACCTTCTCAATACTATATCCAAACTAGCCAAACATGAGTCAAATGAATTCCCGTACACAGTGAAGTCGTCCATAAAAATCTCGATGCAGTCCTCCAAGAGATCCGAGAAGATACTCATCATACACCGCTGAAAAGTGTCTGGCGCATTGCACAGGCCAAACGACATCCTCCTGTAAGCATACGTGCCGAAAGGACACGTGAAAGTTGTCTTCTCCTGGTCCTCGGGATCCACATAGATTTGAAAATACCCACTATACCCGTCTAGGAAACAGAAGTATTGCTTGCCCGCTAGCCTCTCCAGCATCTGGTCAATGAAAGGTAGATGGAAATGGTCTTTCTTGGTCGCTTCATTTAACTTCCTATAATCGATGCACATCCTCCACCCAGTGACTAGTCTGGTGGGCACCAATTCATTCTTGTCGTTCTTGACCACCTGTATTCCTGACTTCTTGGGTACCATATGGACTGGACTCACCCATTCACTGTCTGGTATGGAATAAATGATTCCTAGGGAGAGTAGTTTCAATACTTCATTCAGCACTTCCTCCCTCATGTTAGGATTCAATTTGCGTTGAGGATCTCTGCAGGCTTTTGCTCCTTCCTCCAAGCGGATGTGATGCATGCACAAATCTGGACTAATTCCTACCAGGTCAGAGAGTGTCCACCCAATAGCCTTCTTGTTTCTTCGGATTACCTTCAGCAGTTCCTCTTCCTGTCCCTTGGTCAAGCTGCTGTTGATAATCACAGGGAAAGTTTCATTTTCCTCTAAATAAGCATACTTTAGGTCTGGTGGAAGTGTTTTCAACTCTTTCTTGGGAACGTCTTTTTCCTGGGGCAAGGGATTTTTCTCTGTTGTTTCGGTTGTCATTCCCTTCCTCGACCCAGCAGAACCTTCCACACTCGCCACATAAGGTGTATTCCTTGACCTAGCTAGCTCCGGATTTGCACAGAATTCCAGAATTGCTTCAGCTAACTCCTCATCAGATAACTCACTTGTGTTCATTGCTTGACACCAACTGGCCACTTCTCTATCAATGGCATGACTCATCTCGGAGTTCTCAATCTGTTCCTGCATTAATTCCGTCTCAAGGTATTCTTGGACCAAAGGGTTAATAGCATCTATAGCATGCAAATTTTCAACGTCAAGAGGTTTCTTCATTGCCTCATCAATGCTGAATGTGTATTTCTCCCCATTATAATCAAGGCAAATTGTTCTATCAAAAACATCAATGATAGTCTTAGCGGTACGTAGGAAGGGTCTCCCTAAAAGTACTCCGCCCGACTCTGCAGACTCATTATCACTCATCTTAATCACATGGAAATCAGCAGGGTACAAGAAGTCGTGTACCTTGACTATCACATTCTCAAGCACCCCTTCAGGACAGATGCATGACATGTCCGCCAGTTGAATCACTACCTTCGTGTCTACCATGCCTACCCCCACTAATTTCTTGTATATGGAAAGTGGTAACACATTTATCGACGCACCCAAATCACACATAGCATGCTCGATTTTCATGTCACCAATAGAGATGGGTAAGGTGAACATACCTGGGTCATTGCATTTTGAAGGCATCTTCCTCTTCTGAATCACTGCGGAGACGTTCTCGCCTATCAGAATTTTCCCACTGGGTCTAGCCTTCCCAGCTATAAATTCCTTGATGAACTTGCTAAAGACTAGCATCTTCAGGGCCTGTAAGAATGACAGATTGATCTCCAACTTCCCAAAAATGTCCATGAAGTCCACCGGCTCTTCCTTTTGCTTCTTGGCTTCCCCTCGGCTTGGAAAGGGTTTCGGTCGCTTTCCTGCTCCGGTAGAACTTTCAGCTGATAACTCTCCAGTTTCTTTTCCCACTGCCTCATCTTCCAACTCCGGCTCTGGATCGAGGAAGAATGATTCAGTTGACCTAGGCAAAGGTTTCTCTAAATCTCATGTCTTAAGGTCATCCTTGACCAAGGTAATACTCCCCCCCAAGTGTCTTGGCCTAGGAATTGTATCCTCTTCTTCCCTGTCTTCTTTGGGATCTGTCACCTCCTTTGTTCTTACCACTGGCCCATCATACCCTTTCCCGGATCTCAAGGTAATCTGACTTATATTAGCTCTATCAGGTGGCCTTACTGAGGCAGGAATTTTGCACTCGTTTCCCCGCATATCACTCAAGGAAGTAGCTATTTGTGACAGTTGCTTTGCCAGCATATCCATCACTGCCTTCTGTTCCTGTTGAGCATCTTGAAGCTTGTGCACTACGTCATTGTTCAATTGCAGGTTGTTTTGCATATGTTGCTGAGAACTGACGAGGTCGTGCACCATATCATCGATACTCTTTGGTGGTTTCGGGGGTTGACTGGGCCCTGGCCCTATACTCAGAGTTGGTCCACTTGCTTGATTCTGACGAGCGTTTCCTTGACCGCCTGAAGAGTTATTGTATTGATTTCCTTGGCCCTGGTAATTGTTCTGAAAATTCCTTTGGTGTGGGGGTACATAAGAGTTCCCCTGATTGCTCTGATTCATGTTTCCCCAGCTCGAGTGGTCTCCTTGGTTCCGATTAATCCAGTTGCCCTGCCCCTCTTGATTCCTTCCTGACCAGTTACCTTGTCTTTCGGGCTGAGGTGCAAACTGCTGACTTTGTTGTGGTGTCGGCTGATTCTGTTCATTGTCAGTCCATCTGAAATTTGGATGGTTTCTCCAAGGGGCATCTCTCTGTCTCCCTGGATTCCAGCTCCCATCGGGATTCCAACTTCCCATTGCATTGACCTGGGCCTGATAACCCCCTTCCTGGGTCCCGTAATATTGTTGCATTTGATTATCTCCTGGACCAGGAGATTTCTCATTCCCTTGTGAAGCCAGTGGAATCGTCTTTTCAATCGCGTTCAAAAGAGCCTTCTCGAGCCTATCAATCCTTGCTTCGACTTTGTCATCTTCTTGTTCTCTCACAGCATGCACCGATCCTCTTTTCACCGCATTCCTAGGGTTATCGTACGCCTTCTTAGCGTCAATCAACTTCCCTAGGATCTCTCTTGCCTCACTTCCCCTTTTTCTTGTGAAATTTCCCCCACTCGAGAAGTTCATTAAGTCCTTTGACTCGGGAGTTGCTCCTTCGTAAAACAGAGAGTAGGTCTCTGCCTCTATCATTCGGTGATTCGGGCATGCATCCAACAACCCCTTAAATCTCGACCAATACTGACTCAACGATTCATCGTAATCTTGTTTACACTCTAGTATTTCTTTCTTAAGTGCATTCGTCTTGTTGGATGGGAAGAAATAATCTAAGAATTCTAACTTGAAGTCCCTCCACGTGCGGATAGAATCCGGAGGCAACCTCAATAGCCACGTATTAGCTTCCCCCTTCAAGGTAAACGGAATCGCTCGTAGGCGATAATCCTCCTCTGTTGCATCATTCGGCCTCTTCTGAATACCACATAACTTACTGAATTCATTTAAGAACTCATACGGACACTCATTTCTACGCCCAGAGAACGTCGGCAAGATGCCGAGTACGTTTGTCTTGATCTCGATAGTTCTCTGGCGTGGATTCATCACTATAGCTTGAGCTGGTTCTCCATCTAAATGGGCAGTGAGAGAGCCGATTTCTGGATCTGGGTCTACCACCTGCGCCATGACTACTTCCTCTGCTTCCCCTGTTTCTGACTCTGTTTCTGATTCGGGTGGTGATTCTGGATCTTCGCGTCCTGATGACGTCCAAGATTCGTCGCTAGTAAATTCACTCAGAAACGGATCTCCCGTGGTGAACCCTGATCTGGTGGTCACAGTAGAGACTGTATCCTTAACCAGTCAATCAAACTGGTCGTGTTTCCACCCAGATGAGTTGCTCCAGTAGGTAGATCTTGAGCCTCTGCTCATAAACTGCAAACAAAAGAGAAGGAAAACAAATCAAAACTATTTACACCACAGACTCTGAACACTAACACTAAGCACGCCATCCATCCCCGGCAACGACGCCATTTGAAGTGTCTGTCATCTCATTCGACTCTAATGTCGAATGACTAGACTCAGGAGTAAGCAAGTGTGCACATATGAGAATTAATGCAAAGCTCGGTCCAGACACAACGCTCCTTAAATCCACTGGATCACTGGGTCCAGGAACTCAAGAGAACTACAGTGTTTTTGTCGTTGGACACACTCGACTCCCCTTCAAAAATAAATCCCTCAACCCGAATACTATGAATTAGTATAGGGAAGTGGGGTCGATCCCACAGAGATGGATTCGCAAAGTAGTGCTAAGAGACTATGGAAACAAACGGCTGCTGCCACACAAAGGGGTTGAGATTTTAACTATCACTAGATCTAGGCAAGAAATGTAAACGCTAGACCTAGGACACAGAAAACTTACTGGAATCAGACATCAAATCCGAAAGACACAATTACTCCCTAGACTAAGTAAACAATTACCTAATCTAGCTAAACAGAAAACAACTAACAGTGGGGACCATGTTTCCAGAAATAGCAAGTACGGTAAAAGCTGCAGACAACCAACCCATGCAATTTCCTAACCAACTCAGACGCGTAAATGCAGAAAACAAAGCATACTCCTGGATTCGAACAGAATATAGAAATTTGGACGCCGGAAACTTGCTACGAATCGGAAATACACCAGATCTACGTAAACTAGGCGAAATGAAATGAAAACACGTAAGCGCGGCATAAAATTAAACACTCCTGCTCAGAATCACGTCGGACGCTTAATCCACTCCGGATCCAAGCAATCCAAACTCAACAATCAACAAAATCAACTCCATAACTCCGATTCTAACAGATCTGCTCCGATCACCGCCAAATTCCAACAATCACGAACAACTCCACAACATTAACCAGACAAAACCCCGATTCATTCACAAACCAGCTCCATTCTCCCAGATTCAACCATTAACCTGCAATAATCCAGAAATCAACCAACTCCAACAATCCAACTCCAGAATTCAAGTAAACACAATCAAACAACAGTAACCATCACGATCGATGTAAACGAAAACGAAACTTGCATAAAAGTAAGAAATATCCAGAAACAAAAAGGTCCGAGCTTCGAACAGCGAAGCTCGGCGAATTCAGCAGAAACGAAAGCGGAAAATAAATTGTTTCTTCGCCCTAAAGAAGGACGGTGTTACAACCAGATCGAAAATGTATGAAAGCTAGAGGTGAACCCCCTAGTGTGCCCTGAATTTCCCACCGAAAGAACCCAAGAGTGTGAAGAGAATGGACTAAGCTACAGGCTGTTAGCAAGGTCTCCACCGAGAAGATCCCCCCAGCTTGCATGCTTCTTCCTTTTATAGATGCGGACATAGCCTTCTAGAGTCTTCGTAGAAATCCCTATTCTACCCTTCAACTCCGAGGTTTCCTCCGTCAAGCAATTTCCTTCATAATGTCCACTTTTTCGCCAGTTTCCTAGGACCATGCAAGCGTCCTCTTCTTTTCCTGGATCTAGCAAAAACCTTCACACACCTGGCTTAAATCGTGCGTTAGACCCAGTAATTTCACGAAATAAAACCCCTAGACCGATGCATGAAATTAGCCTTATCAATGTCCTATTTTCTCAAGAATCCGGAAGGTCAACAAAATTGTCTATCTAATTTTTCCGATTGAGGCCATGCGAAAGAGTGTTGTTTGTAGGGTTGCAGCTTCAGCCAAACTAGGTCACCTACTGCAAACTGCATGTCGCATTAGTCACGTTTGCAGTGTCACGTAAGCGTTGTTGTGCTTGACTCAGATTGTGGAGCAACTCAACGACGAGACTCGTGCGCTCAATGAGAATCTTGACCAAGCACGGCGACGGCGGCATTGAATCTGAAGGTGGTCTCAAGACCAAGGCTGGTGGATCATGACCATATAGTGCCCGAAAGGGAGATGTTCCAAGGCCTGCGTGATATTGACAATTGAGAGCCAATTCAGCCCACAGAAGGAATTGTGAACATTTGGTCTGACGGATTATCGTAAATGAGCGCGAGTATTGTTTTAATCCTTTATTTCAAACCTTAGTCTAGCCGTCCGATTTTAAATGATAAGTTGTTGTAAAGTGCACTGTAGTAACACTAAGTCTCAACAAATCATTCCAGATAACAATAAAAAAATATATGTTTTCTATTCGAAGCCAATGTCTTTGGAAAACCATAATGCTTCAGTACCGTATAATTAAATATTACGACTACCTTAGGTACGTCAAAGTTGGTAGCCAAGGCGGAAAAGTGAGCATACTTATATTTAGTATATTAAATATTACTACTACTACTACGTCTAGGGTAGTAATATATACAAAACTAATTCCTAGTGTTGAATTGTCGAACCAACAATAGTTTATTATGAGTTTGTTTTAGTACTTCATTTTAGAAAGAATGAAGTAAAATGGCCATCAATTAAACTCAATATAAAATGAATTGAAACACACAAAAAATGAATTAAAAACGTTCTAAATGAACTAAAACAAACTAAAAATAAAGGTTTCACGATGTTCAACATTAATTATATCACAATGTCAATTAAGTGATTTTATATATTTAGTGAAGTAAAATCACGAAATCAGAATAGGAAGGCGATACATGCAATAATCACACACTCTCTATATTAAACTATAATTATAATTTATATAGTCGATTATTAGATTTGCCTTTCTCTAGATTATGGAAATCTTTAAATTATTCGAAGACAATGCTATCTACAGACTGACTGCAGGTGGATGAACCAAAAGATTTTGGAGCATTATTTAAATAAATTAGATCGTTTTGCATCGCTAATCCATAAATAGTCATTGCATTGCGAAATTATTAAGGTCAATATAACTGCATGTACTAATAATGTTGCTACACATGGTTCTGAAGATTCAATTTTAGGTAAGGATATTATCTAACATAGAACACTTACATGTGAATATATCTTTATGTTCGCGTAGCTAGATTTGTTAATCAATTATTTTCATTAATTCTAACATTAATTTGAGGTTGAATTATTCAATGATAGCAACTCAAAAAGATGAATTGATTGAAAGATAAACATTAGCTTACCAAAACGAAATAGTATATCGCCGGTTACAAGGACGCTTGGCAATTGAAATTCGGATTAATAATTTTTAAAAATGTGGAATAGAATTTACCATGTATACAAAGTGAATTTTACAAACGTCTTGACTTTGACTTCACAACATATTAAAGCCTCTACAATTATATTAATGATAAATATGAATAGTTCACTTCATTTTTCTTATTTTCTTGTTTATTTTTATTTTATGAGTAATTTTTAATTACATATATTCTGTCTTAATTCATTAATTTGTATATAATAAAAATACTAATTAATTTAATTTTTTTTATAAATACATAAATAAAATGAAATTAATTACTATATTTTGAAAAGTTAACTTAAATGACTTTGAATTTCTCACTGAAATCATTTGAAAAGAAATATAACATTTTTTATGGAACAAACTAAAAATAAAAGATCAACAAATGAGATAGGAGCATGGGCGGACACACATGCAATTAAGGAGGGGCTTAAGCCCCAACTAAATTTTTTCATTGTTTTAGTTATATAATATTATGATTTTGTTGGTAATTTATGTAAAATAAAGTGCAAATGCCCCTACCCAAACAACAAAATATAAGTAAATTATTATCTCATACAAAATTTGAATATATAGCCCCTACTCTAATATTTTTTTTGCGTTCGCCCCTGGATAACCGTATAAAAAATTAAAGCTTCATATGATAAGTTTAAAAATGTTTGAGTAGATACTTTCCTGCACAACCCAATCCAGTCTGGTCCGCTTACTAAGTGTGCAAGGGCCAGGCCCAAACTGTCCGGCCCATGTCAGGGATGGGCCCATTCGACAACTCGAGATATTTTGTGCCAACGTGTACAAAACGAAAAAAATATATATATATCTTGCATCTTAACGCGTCCCACATTGGATTCGAACAAATCCAGTGTCGATTAGAGATTCGACGACAGCCAGACATTCCATTTATTAATAACACAAATATAAATGGATATGGATCCTCTGCTATGCAATTTTGCACAGCAGAAGCTGCTGTTTCTCACACATGAATAAAAAAATCAAATAAATAAAATAAATAAAATAAAATAAATTTATATTATTTTATTTATGTATTAGAAACAGCAGCTTCTGCTGTGCAAAATTGCAGAGCAGAGGATCCATATCCAATATAAATACTAACAATTATCATATCCATGCACATTTTCTTAATATTTTGTTTCCTCATAAATCTAGGCAATTACTATATTACTTGGTTTACATTTTTCTACAAAAATCGATCTGTCTATAGACTCTCTATTCTCTATTAAACTATAGTCGTATTCTCTAAGGTTGGGAATAAATATCTCAATTAACTTAGACATATTTTAAATAATGCATAAAATTAGAAAGAAAAATTATTTTATGTATTAATTTTATAAATTAAATCAGTAAAACGTGAGTTCACTTATCTAAATTATAAAAGTGAATATGTTACAATTAATAGGACATAAAAAGAGATAATAACAATCCAGTCCAGCTAAATCCACATACATTTTTCGATTCTTATTTTGGCAAATAATCACAAAGAGTGAGAAAATCCAGTTTTCCTCTATAAAAATGTACATTGCTAACTTAGTGAATAGTGACTATTCCCTCTAAACTAGTTTGAAATATCCAAAAAGTTGAGAAGCTGATATTTTTTCTCCTTGTGAATATGTATGTTCCACCAAAAGAAATTCTATTTGTCACTATTCATCTAAGGTTCTCAGATTCTAAGTGTCAAGCTTCTGAAATTTGAATAGGATTGATTTACATACACATTTGTTTGGAGATGATTATTAGATACACTAATTTTCCTTGATATTGTTCTGTTTCTTGTGCAAGTCATGGGCTCAACAGCGGTCGGAGATTTGATAGAAGCTGTATCGGGCGTTCATTTCTCCGGTTTTCGTTTAGGTGAAACAGGTCAAAGTGCTTCAGAAGCTGAGCAACACATTGCTGCATCTAAAAATGGCAAGCAACCTTTTGTCATAGGTACTTGGAACGTCTTCAACTCCACCTATGATCGCCAAATAGTAGTCGCTTGTCGTTTTTTTTGGTAGTGCTGAACTGGAATTAATCGAACCAATTTGTGTCTTTGTATCTGTTACTGAAAGATATAGGAAATGAATTAAGTCTATGTAGTTGTGGTTTGCATTTGGGGCTAATTAGAAAGTCTTTTTTAGTTACCATGTGTCGATCGTTTTAAACTGCAGGAGTTGGTGGAGGTGCATCGTCTGGAAAGACTACCGTTTGTGATATGATTATCGAACAGCTTCATGATCAGCGCGTCGTACTTGTTAACCAGGTACATCTGTTTCTCTATGAGAACTTTTTAACATAATTTGAAGTAGAGAAGCACGAGCCTCGCTGATAGACTGCGTTCGCAGGACTCCTTCTATCACAATTTGACACCCGAAGAACTTACAAGAGTCAATGAGTACAATTTTGATCATCCTGGTGAGTAATGCTTTCTATTCAAGTTTTATTACTATAACTCATTCAGTTTGCGTGTTTGTTGTTCAGATGCATTCGATACAGAGCAGTTGTTGTGCATGTTGAAGAAACTAAAGCACAGTCAGGCAGTAGACATTCCAAAATACGATTTCAAGAGTTATAAAAACGATGTTTTCCCTGCCCGAAGAGTACTATCCTCTGTGTTCTGCTTCGTGTTTCATACCGTTTATTTATTCTGTTTCTTTAATCTGTCCACTTCTATCAGGTGAATCCCTCAGATGTAATAATTATAGGAGGCATACTCGTCTTTCATGATCCTCGTGTCCGTGATTTGATGAACATGAAGATATTCGTCGATGCAGGTTCTCCTCTTCCTTGTCCTTTCCCAATATTTTCTGCACTTAGGTTGGTTTTGATAACACAAACTCTTCAGTGCAGATGCTGATGTTCGTCTCGCGAGGAGAATAAGGCGTGATACAGTAGAAAAGGGTAGAGACGTCGGGATGGTTCTTGATCAGGTAGCATAGCAGGGAACTCATTGCTTATTTTCAGGAATTTGTATTTCTACTAACTATTAATGTTTCATGTAAAATAACAGTATGCAAGATTTGTGAAGCCTGCATTTGAGGATTTTATTCTTCCTACAAAAAAATTCGCTGACATAATTATTCCTCGAGGAGGAGACAATCCCGTTGCCATCGACCTAATTGTCCAACATCTACGGACAAAACTTGGCCAGCACGATCTTTGCAAAATATACCCGAACTTAGTTGTCATTCAATCAACTTTTCAGGTATCATTCCCATCTATTTATTTTCTTTCTGTACACTAAACATATATATCACCATTCTTTACTTGGTGTTTATGACTTTCAAGATACGTGGAATGCACACGATCATACGTGATTCTAAAACATCAACGCATGATTTTATCTTCTATTCTGACCGCCTTATCCGCTTGGTATGTGTCTTTATTTCTGGAGTGGGATTGCTTTCAGCTGTTTTTAGTATTGATTTGGTGAGTTTTTCATTATATGGAACATGTTTTGTCAGGTTGTCGAACATGGTCTCGGGCATCTCCCGTTTACAGAAAAGCAGGTCACTACTCCAACCGGTAAGCCACTCTTGTCCACTATCCACAATCTGCTCAAGGAATTTTTGTAGTTCTCAAAGTTCTGCCTTTGCTGGTTAGCTTGTTATACGTATTGATGAAGCGTGTCGAAAACAGATATGTAAATTATACGAATGTTTGGTAATGCAGGATCAGTGTACATTGGAGTAGACTTCTGCAAAAGATTATGTGGTGTGTCTATTATCAGAAGGTAAAAATATCCGTTCAAGTGTCAATTCATTGTTGTTTTAGTTTTTGAAATTCCGAACTTTTAAGTGGCGAGAGCATGGAGAACGCCTTACGAGCATGCTGCAAAGGAATCAAAATTGGCAAAATCCTTATTCATAAAGGAGGTGACAATGTTCAACAGGTTTGTTTGGCAACACGTCTGCTCGTAAATGCACGTGATCGATGTCATTTGGAATCGTGTTTTTTCTGTTTTTTGGTGCAGCTGATCTATGAGAAACTGCCAACAGACATCTCAGATAGACATGTCTTGTTACTGGATCCAATTTTGGGCACAGGTGGGAATCTTGTATTCATGAACTTGTAATGGAGAGAGAGGTCGAAAACATTTCTAACGCGTTTGTGATCTTCGATTTCAGGTAACTCAGCCGTTGAAGCTATTTCCCTACTTATTAAGAAGGGTGTCTCGGAGGCCAACATCATATTCCTTAATCTCATTTCAGTAAGTTGGAAATTTCAGATAAGCGAGTACGTACGTTTGCCTTTATTTATTAATGTACGACATTGTGTGCAGGCGCCTCAAGGAGTGCACGCGGTGTGCAGATGCTTCCCTCTAGTAAAGATCGTGACGTCTGAGATTGAAATGGGAGTGAACGAGAGTTACCGCGTCATCCCTGGTATGGGCGAGTTTGGCGATCGATATTTTGGCACCGATGAAGATTGGAACCCGAACACCAAGTGAGGAGGAGGAGGAGGAGGAGTCCATTCATTATTTCAAAGCACAAAAATTTCTGTTCTTGAATATACATTTTTATGATCAAGTGCTGTCTCCATGTACTGGTTGTAGGTTGTTAAAATCATTTTTATGCTAGTCATAAAAAGGGGAGATGGCATTTTCAATTTTTATCTTTTCAAAATATGGAATCTATACCTTTTTTTCATCATTAATTAGTCTAATGCATTAGTATATTATGCTGTAGTTTTGAAGTGCTTAATAATCTAATGCATCTTCATATTCCCTAATCCCTACAGCTCAAAAACACTCAACAGTAATATTTTCAAATTTCAACAATATCTTTTGGTCACTCTATTTTTCATTCATCTAGTTTTGAGTTAGTTATAGTCTTTAGGAGTATGAAACATATCATTGGACCATTATCACAATATGGATAGCACATGAAAGTTAATTCAATAATATTGAATTTAAAGTTCGATTTTGATGTCATTGAAAAATTCTTTTAGTAGTACTCTGAAATGCATTGATTTTAATGTGTGATATTGATGCCACTGGAAATTTCTCTCTTCTCCAATCATACACCAAACATAAATTTTATTATAGAAAACTTTCCCGACTCTACATCAAACCTAAATCCATTTTCTAATTTTTTTTATAGAACAACACAAAATATGATGTTATTGCAAAAATTTTGTGAGACATATGGAGTACTAAAAATGTTGTAAAATTTAAATTTAGTGTAAATGATCAGAATAAAATAATTTATATATTAAAAATGAATTTGAATTTAATTTTGATGTAAATGGTTGGAAATGACTTAGTATAAAATGCTTAAATGCATCATGCTCTAAATTTTTTGTCCAATTTTGACGAATAATAAAGAGTCGAACAACATCGGCGTGATTACAGATTACATAAATGGCTATCCTTATAGTAATTTTATTAAAATTGAATATATATAAAAAAAAAGTGGAATCAATTAAGCCTCATTGGGTCAAAATTTTGTTAATTGACGATTGACCGTTAAAAATTAACGAAACCATTAAAAATGGACTGGATCGACACGAATTTCATTTGTTATGGACTCGTTTTTAAAAAAAATGAATGTTTTAGACCAAATTCATATATCGATGACCAAAATTAACTTCTAAGTTGGAATGTATAACAGCAATAAATAATTAGGCGACGAACACAACAAAAAAACAAATTCATCATCCATAAACTCTCCCCTCTACAGCTCTACTCTACCAATCCTCTCTTTCAGTCCTCAATCGGAAACTCATGTCAATCCCCACTAAAATTCCCATTTCTTCCCTCTTTCATCGCTCCGCCGCTCCATTCTTCAACCCCACCAAAATCCCCACTCCACCTCACCGATTCCTCTTCTCCAAGACCATCACCAAAAGAATTTCCTCAAACCAACCCCTCCTCTCCTCCCCTCCCTCCTCTTCCTCCCTGCAACGCGTCGAGGAGCTCCCGCCCAAGCTCCAAGAAATCGTCAAACTGTTCCAGGCCGTTCAAGAGCCCAAAGCCAAGTACGAACAGCTGCTATTCTATGGCAGAAATCTCAACGCCCTCGATTCCAAGTACAAAACCACCGAAAACAAGGTCCAAGGCTGCGTGTCTCAGGTTTGGGTCAGAGCCTATTTCGACGAGGATAAAAATGTGATCTTTGAAGCGGATTCGGATTCGATGCTCACGAAAGGGCTCGCAGCTTTGCTCGTCCAAGGCCTCTCGGGCCGGCCCGTGGAGGAGATTGTTAGGGTTTCGCCCGATTTCGCGACGCTTCTGGGGCTGCAGCAGAGCTTAACCCCATCTCGGAATAATGGATTCTTGAATATGTTGAAATTGATGCAGAAGAAGGCCTTGCAATTGTATGTTGAAGCCGAGAGAGGTGAAAGCCCTAGCTCTGGTGTCTCAGGAATTGGGGATTCTGCAATTAGCGATGGTGGAGAGGGGGAAAGTGAAATTGGTGGAGATTTGAGGGAGGATTTGGGGGGTAATAGCGAATTGGGTAGTAGGGGAAGGAGGATTGAGGAGATTTTGAAGGAGCTAAGGCCAACTGCAATACATGTTGAGGATATTTCTTATCAGCATGCCGGCCATTCCGGGGTGGCTGGTAGCGATGGAGAGACACATTTCAATGTGGAGGTGATTTCTGAGGAGTTTGAAGGGAAGAGTTTGGTTAAAAGGCATAGAATGGTTTACAGCTTGTTGCAAGATGAGTTGCAGAGTGGACTACATGCCTTGTCTATCGTTGCCAAGACGCCATCTGAAGCTGTAGCTCAGTGATGAAGATGATCACATACAGTTTGATTATAGTTTTTACACATAGTTATGCCACAAAATAATGGAATTTTATGCATAATGCTGAGTTGTTTCATATTGGATGGATATAACTTGTATTGCCTATTAATTTTCACTTATCAGTTATCAATTCTTGAGTTACTTCAACAGTTTTGTTTTTTAATTGTCTTTATTGCTTGATCTTCCTGCTTGTTTCATGATATTCGATATCTGTAGTTTTGCATCTGTTTATTTAAGGGCACGTGAGGAATCAAGTTGTACTGAGCAAATGAGCATGATAGATGTCTTCCAGAACCGCTAAGGTCTTCGTCAATGACTTGGTACGCTACGTTGTCATAAATTTTAAATCGTCTTTTTGGTATATAAACACAAAATTGTTTTTGCTTTCATATCCCAAAAGGTAGCATATAATCTATTTCATGCTCTTTGGCTCAAGAATTGGGTTCCTTGTAGTCATATCAAGATATGTGAATTTTCCAAGACAGCTATTTTTGGATTGACTAACAGTGCTTTTGGTAATTCGTGGGATTATAAAAACTTGCATTTGGAGTTTGCATTCGAAGATAGGTTAAAATGTTATACACAATCCTTAATTAAGAGCATTACTTCTGCCAATTTTCGTCTAACATAAACTGTCTAGCCTTGCTATTCTTGTTGGATTTGGTTTCAAGGGGGAGATGATGAAAAAAATGTTTTACTGCCTTACTCGGTCCTTAATAACTATGTTTGTGAGAGTGATCCGAGTGGACACATATACTTGGAAGTTGGAAGTTGTATCTTGGCAAATAGGTTGGTTGGCTACTGTTGCTGTTTAGCTTGGACTGAGTTACTCAGACTTGAATTGTGCTTATGTTATACTCACTCGAATGGTTCCATGATGCCGTATGTAGACTGGACAACTTGTAGTCATATTCCAGCCAACTTCCGTAAAGCATGTACATTTTAACGCATCTTATGCTGGTGCTACTATGTGAAGGAGGGTATGGATAATTGCGATTGCTAGCTTCTTCCCCAACTTGTGATTTTACTTACTATACATGTTGTAGAATCATAAGGCACCAGAAATGCTTTGACTCATTTATTTGTATTTTTCTTTTGAAGCATAGATTGGTTTAGTTTAAACAAATTATTTTACATATGTATTTTGTGTACTCAGAAAAAAATTGATGCATTTGTTGGACTAGTACATATTGTTAATGTTGTCAGCAACAGGATCAACAGTTTGTTAAATAATAGCACAGCTTATAAGTTAATTAGGACATTAATAAGGTATGCTACATGGTTTTCTTGTACTAGATGGAAGTTTAGGCATAGAAAGCTAATGAGATTTATAGTTACCTTTTTGGGAATTTTTATGCAATATCAACTGCTGCTTGAATACCACCCAAATCTCACCCTGTAGGACTGCTCGAGGTCGTCGTCTTTCTTATCTTTTGCGTTTTTTTGCCTTATATCCCATTGGACGGCTTCTTCTCGACTTCAAGGTCACACCCTGTATCCACCCCGTAGGTCAGAACAGTGGGAGACGGCCCACCCCACCATGTGATTTGTAGAATACTAGTCAAAGGTTTGCTTTGTGAGGGCATACTCTCCCCAACTCGTCCATTTATCGAAGCAACAATCCTTCTCCCAAGTAATAACGTACTTGAAAGACTTGTTGTTCAACTTTTGATGGATGGTTATTGTATCTCGGAGAAAAATTGTCTCGCTTGAGTTGTTCCTCCATTATTTCTCCAGCTTGTTATAGATGACGCAAAAATTTTGAATTTCGAAGCATACTATATGTGCACGACGAGTCACCTTCCTGACGTACTATATTGTACTCTAGAAAGCAACTCAGTCCCAAAAAGGCTCTGTTTTTTGTTGGTTGCTGAAGACGGGGTCTCCACTCGCATCGACATATGCTTTGAATATTCTCTTCTTTCCTAGGGGTCTACCGTGCTCGTACAAAATCCATGAATTTGAATAATGGTCTGCATTACTAAGCAAGAAGACAGGAGAAGAAAATGTTTATAAGTTATAAGGTTTGGCCTGTCAAAAAGAAATTAGATTGATGTGGATTTATTATGACTGCCTTTTTGTAAATATTTTGTAGTACTTGTACTATTTATATCCAAACAATAGCCATATCATAGCTAAATATAGTTGTCATGTAAATTGTGAATTGAACCAAAAATCCTCCGAGCTTTTACCAATTACTACATGACTACATCCAATTCAAATTCGAGATCAAAGTAACACTAGCAACAAGAAATTGAAAAGACATTCAGCCTCCGAAACCGTAGAGCGTGCGGCCCTGCCTCTTCAAGGCATAGACGACATCCATCGCCGTCACCGTTTTCCGGCGAGCGTGCTCCGTGTAGGTCACAGCGTCACGGATGACGTTCTCCAGAAATATCTTGAGCACGCCGCGGGTCTCCTCGTAGATGAGGCCGCTGATCCGCTTGACGCCGCCACGGCGAGCGAGGCGGCGAATCGCCGGCTTCGTGATGCCCTGGATGTTGTCGCGGAGCACCTTCCTATGGCGCTTGGCTCCGCCTTTCCCCAAACCCTTGCCCCCCTTTCCTCTTCCCGACATTTTCAAACCCTGGATTTTGAACTGCGATGCGATTCAGGTATTTTGTGGAGAGAGCGTGTTTGAGGGAAGAGTGAATTGTGACGACGTTTATTTATACATGGATTAAATTTGGGGGTTGCCGTTGGATTCGTGGTGTTATCTACGGCTGTGGATAGAGATCCGCGCGATTTTTAGATGGTGTTGTTTTGTCCGTTGATGATTGGCTCATCGACGGCTGCAATGAATCTCCATTTTGGAAGCTGGCGCGGTTGTTCAAATTCGTCTGTGCCGTGGCGCTCTTTTTTTTACCTACGGTTTTGGAGACAAATTCGGTTTGGAATAAAAATTTGCCAAGATGAATAAACAATACACAAAATGATCTTCATAGTATTAGTTTTAATAATTAAAATTTTTTTATTTTATGAAAATATATGGTAATTTGATACAGACGATTGTGCGAGGTAAATTATAGAATAAGCTGAACCAAATACAATACTTCTACGTAATATTTTTGTGAGGAAGACTTAAGACGATAACTATTTGTGTCATACACAAATAGTTAAAACAAACCCAAACACACTAATGAAGATGATATGACGATTTCACGTTACAGACTAAATTGCACGATTCCGATATAAATTAATTTATCACTGCATCTAAATAATGGACGAAATCATATGCCAAAAATGTTAAATTCTCTTCGAGGATCTAAAGTTTTCGAGCTTGTAGAACTAACATTTTCTTCTCGAATCTCTGCCTCAAATATTAGAGCATCAGCAGGGAATGCTCGCATCCGATGGAATTACGGCCATTCCTTTGCAGAGAGCACCACTCGATCTAGCGGAAAGATGCGCCAGCCCACGTGGCACACTGTGGGCGGGCGCTGGCGCCTGGTTGCCCCCCTCCGAATGGACATCATTTGCACCGTTGGAATTTTTTTTAAAAACAAAAAATTGGGGAAAATATAAAAAAAAAATTATGGAAATTTTAAATTATATACTTTATCCGTCCTACCTTAAGTGGTGCATTTGCTATTTTATGTAGTATTGTTTTGCGAGTTTAGTGGAGAGAATGAAGTAAAAGAGATTGATTTTCTATTTTAAGAAATGTGTCATTTAGAGTGAGACTTTTCAAAAATAAAAATGTTGTCACTTAAGGTGAGACGGGTAGAGTAATTTATGTGAATTTTTTTAGGATTTAAAGTTATGTAATTTTAAATTTTTAGGAATTTGTAATGTTATTTTTTATTGTTTTAATAAAATGTTTTTATGTTGATTGTGTTTTTAAATTGATGTGTTAAAATAATGTAAGCCATGAATAGTTAATGAAAATGGAATAGATTATTTGAGTTGTTATTCCTTAGTTAAGGAAGTGAATAAAAAATGAATAAAATTGGTGTGGGTCCATGAATGGTACTCTATATGACATTCATCCTCAGTTTAAGGAATGCCATTGAGATGCTCTTATAGTGTCCACTATGGGAGGACACGGCGGCCGCGCCTCCCTATAGTGGAGGACGAGGGCGGGTGGGGTGGGCGCGTCCGCGCCAGGTAGCTGGCAAGGACGGGGCGGTGGGGTGGAGGAGGCGGCTCTGACCGCGACAGCCTGTAGCAGGGCCCGACAGCCGCGGCCGTGGACAACCTTTTTTTTTACAATTTTTTATTATAAATACTCCTTATTTCACTCCCATTCACACACATCTACACACTTTTTCCACTATCTATATTTTTGTTGTCTCAATATGCAAGGTGGAGATAGCGATTTCCATATCTATAATACAACGAAGATTTGGTTTGAATTTTTTTATATGTTAAATTATGTGTTTTTTTCTAATTATAATTGTCTGATAATTTTTATTCGAATTGAACAAAAATACACCAAATTGATAAAATATTGTGATTTGTAGTTGTGGACAAGTCCACTATAGGGTTGGACAACTGTTTTTGTGGTTGCGGACAACTTTTTGTGGCTTGTCCACCAACCATGTCCACACCATAGTGGACACTCTTAGAGTATATACAACAGTAGTCTTTGGCTCTCTGCAGAGAGCCATCTCATAACTCCTCAATGGCTCCCACATCTCATTCCCAAACTATTCAGATGATTATTATACTCCCCCCGTCCCTCAAGAATATGTACTCTTTCCTTTTTAGTCCATCCCACAAGAATATGCACTTCCTAATTTTGGAAAGTCTATTTTATCTAATGAGATGGGCTCATTCTCCACTAACAATATTTTATTTACTTTTTTTCTCTACCTCTCTCCTAACTCACCAATTTTACATTAAAACTCGTGTCGATCCCAAAGTGCATATTCTTTGGGGACGGAGGGATATTCTTTAATTTAAAAATACATCTAATAAAAAATATTTCATTTGTAAAACACTATTAAAAAAATTCAAAAATGACATTACAAATTCCTGATTATTAAAACTTACATAATTTAAATTATAAATATTTAAAGTTGCATAATTTAAATCCTAAAAATTAAAATTAAAATAATTAAAATCCTAAAAATAAAGAAACATTAAATAATTACTCTTCTAGTTGTGGTGGGGAGGCAATGTGTTCAAACGAGATACGAGGAGCGCAATTGTTGGTGATGTGCCGCTCGTTCAGACCGTGTCATACGAGAAGTGTCGGTCGTTACAGCGGCTAACAACATTCCCATTGAAAGAGTTATGGAAATTTGGGTTGCTTGATTTTGTCCGCCTCATCCCATGCCTCTAGACATACTTCAATTAAGAATGCAAAGAAAAATTATAGAGGAAAATGAGAGAAGATTTTTTTTGTATTTTGTTCAATATTTTTTATATTTTTTTGGTTTTTGTCAAAAAAAATTGCCAGAAAATCGACACCCACATGCAAGAAGGTGAGTGGGCGTCACCGCGTAGTTGGGAGCACGACAACGCGCCATGTGGCAGGGGTTGTTTCTCCATAAAACACCGTTGCAAATGCTTTTAAGATCTTAAAAATTTGGATCTCTAGAAAATAATCAGTGGCGGACCTATGTGGGGGTATGGGGATTCCTTGGAACCTCCACCCATTTTGCTATTTACTATATTATATATAATTAGATATCATTTATCAAGTAAATAGTTAACTCAGTTGGTTGGTGATTCAGTCTTATAACTAGGTTGTCGTGTGTTCGAATCACCTTGACGGCTTAGTTTTCAATTCTGGTCCCTTTAGTGGGTTTCTGTCATTTTTTAATTGTGAGTTGTTTTTTCACCTAACATCAGCAAAAATTGTGCTGAAACTAAAGAAGTAAAAGCATAATAGAAATTAAACAAAATATTAAATATAAAATGTATTGGAGAAGATAACATGTAACTAATAAATACGAAACAACACATACGAGGAGAAAATTGTATCTCAAAGACTCAAACTATTTGTCTCTCTCATTCATCTCTCTCACAGCTCCGTATTGTCGCGGGTTGTTTCTAAAATCATCGACACTAAAAATATGCAATTATCGTTAATGTAATTAGGACCCCCATATTAAAAATCATGCGTCCGCCACTGAAAATAACACAATTATATTAAAGTATTTTTTGAGGGTGCAATTGTGATTTGTATTCAATAATATAGTATAAATAAATAATTATAACGGTTAGCAAGCTCTTACTATTTCATTTTTTAAAAAATGGAGTAGCAAATTATTTATTTATTTTTGTTATGTCCCTTAAATATGTATTTTTCTAAAAAAAATTATAAATAATTAAATATTATTAAAAATGTAGATTTCACAATTCACTAACACTATTTTTTAGTAATTTTCCTTTTCTCTCGTTATAAATTCGTGTTGTTTTAAAATAAGAGACAATGGGTTTATATTAAAACTGTAACCAACGGTTACGGTTCCAAATCGGAACCATAAGATCTAAATGAAATTAAAACTGTCACTTACCTTGGTCCGGTTCAGGTTCCAAAATCCGAGCCGAAACTGTGCCAGAACCGTGAAAAACATGAAACCGAGTCGGGACCGCAAAAATGCCGAAAACTGGCGTTTCGAAAATGTGAAAACCGTAAACAACCGTTGAAAAACCGCCAGTTCGGCACCGAAACTGAAACTAGCGGTTTTGGAACCCGAACCGGAACCGTAAAACACCCTCGCAGTTCAGTTCCAGTTCGGCGATTTCCAAAACCGGAACCGGTGGTTCTGAACTGTAACCGCCGGTTCCGGAACCGTGGGCATCTTTAGCCCAATAAAACCTCACTTTGACTCGACCAGTTAAGAAAATTGTAAACCCACACGCGAACCGACGCTATTGTCAAACGTGAACATGTCCCATATCCGTCATGGACTTGTTAACTACACGGTATAATGGGTTAACACAATAAGGGAACAACGCTATAACAAACTAAACTTGATATCACACAATTAAAATATGATGTTACACGACTAAAACTTATTTACACGATAAAAATTCGATTTCATGACTTGAACCTGATTTACAAGAATCTAGAGAATAAAACTAATGCATAATTTTTTACAAATATAATTAAAATAATAATAGTAAACTTGTTAATGGATTACCCGAATTCAACACAAAACGAACCTAAAATTATTCGACTCATAACCGATCCACGATTCCAATATACCTTAACTTAAAATCATTAATTTTGTGCGTATTTATGTATCTCGAGGGGTCAAAAATTAGCAGCCCTACCTGGAGCGGTTAAAGTGTAACCGGCTATTTTGCAAATGATGATTCCAAATTCCCAACGATGGCGGTTCGTTATTTAAGGCAGTTGTGAACCGAGCGAGCCTGAATGAGGAACACGACAAGGTAACTCGGCCAATACTCCACTCGTAAATTTGGATCATTGAATTATACAATAATCGACAAAACTATGTGAAACCACCACGCCCCTCAACGTCGTTATTCTGATCCAAATTTGCGACTCATCAAAATCTATTTTTTTCATTTTCGCACCAAATTCAGCTCCGCCTTTCTTCTCAACGAGGGTACGCTCCTCTCTCTGCTATCCATTTGCACAATATAAACAGTAATATTTTTCGAGGCGTTATTCTTTGCTTGTTATTAGATCTGTTGGCGATATCTGAGATTTTATATAGCTTCACTTAATTCGGAAATAAAATTAAATGGATCTGGTGTCGGATTGGTTGCGGTTTCGGTTTGACTCCTACATGTGTTTCCTTCGAGTTTCTATAGTTGGTGGACGAAGATAACGCTTTAATTTAAATTGTTGATTGAGGTGCATCAGCTATCGGCAGATTGGAATTTGTGTATCAGTCTTGTATCGTTATATTTATTGCTGAATTTGTTAGTTGTTATGAGCTTTTATCTTGTTAGGAAATAAATCAAAATGCTGGAGTTTTCTAACGGATTTTGTGATTAGGGAGATTTTATAGCATTGGTTTTAGCTTTGTGCTCATTTATGTGTTTTCCCTTTGAATTGCTGCCTGTGACTTGAGTTCACATGGAGTGTCGTCCGTGAAGTTTCGCTCTCATAGTTTGTGCACTGGTGTTGTGAAGCAGGCAGTTATAAGATTCCTGTAATTCGTTTTTGTCCAAGTACCTTATGTGGAGAATGATCCGAAGGTTCTTTTCTTTTTGTTCTTTTATAGATGATGTACTCTGTTTTCTTATAAACCAATCGCTTAATTTGTTTCTTTTACCATTTTTGGGCAGGTATGGAGCATAATAATGTACATGAAGTACCATGTTGAAGTGCTTAGAAGGTTTATGTGCTTCCGTGCTTCAGTGTTGTGAAATCGATAGGCAATCGAGAGGCCTAGAGGATCCTGAAATTCTTGCGCGTGAGACAGTGTGTATGACCCCTAATCCCTACCCTGAAAGCTAAAGTTGAACCAGAGATTAAGAATCACTAATAGCTGTGGATAGCACGCTAATCTAACTTCGACTTTTAAATGTCAACTTGATTCTATATCATGCTACTTTGTTTGTGGAAATTATATCTACAGCCACAGTTGAAAACTTTAGCGCCTTTTAACTTGTCTTGTAAAATTGTTCACAATCATGACTACATTCCATTATAATTTATCATGCACTTTGTTTGTGAAAATAAAGTCTTCAAAAGTAGGAAATGATAATAATGACTTTTCCTTGGATCTAATAGATTGTCGTTTTAATTCCAAGGTAATTGCTATAATCTTTTCTGTCATGAGGATGAAAAACTACCTTAGCGCCATGATTTCTCCTTTATGCAGTTAGTGTAAGTGAAATTGAAGCACTTTACGAGCTTTTCAAGAAGATCAGCAGTGCTGTGGTTGATGACGGGCTGATCAACAAGGTTTGATTTACAAGTCCAAAGATAATCCGTATTTGTTCTTTTCACATAAAGTATGATGTATCCTTTTGTAGATCACCATCATATTCCTTCGTATTGTTTGCAGGAAGAATTTCAACTAGCATTGTTCAAGACAAATAAAAAGGAGAGTTTGTTTGCAGATCGGGTACTCCAATTACGAATCTATATACTTTCTAGCAAGTTTTCTAGTACAAGTTTTTATGATGGCCTGCTTATCCTTTTTTTTTTACAAATCCGAAAGAATTTCTAATTTCTTGTCATTTTGTCTAACTTTGGAGCAGGTTTTTGACTTGTTTGACACTAAACATAATGAAATTCTTGACTTTGAGGAGTTCGCCCGTGCGCTGTCCGTATTCCATCCTAATGCTCCTATTGATGAAAAGATTGAATGTATGAAAATTGTACAATTTGGTTCTCTACTGAGAACTGCTTTTATATTTCAAGCACCTTTCTTGCTTTCTGTAGCATTATAACATCTCCATCTTCTCTCACTGCAGTTTCTTTTCAATTGTATGATCTCAAACAGCAAGGTTTTATTGAAAGACAAGAGGTAATACTAACAATCTAATTTGAATTCCACCTGTAATTAGATTTTGTTTGTAAACCTTTGAACTGCTCTATCTTTTTACCTTTGAACTGCTCTATCTTTTTACAGTTATGAAAGCATTTGTTGTTCCCAATTTGCTTGTATATGTGATTGTTTACAGTAATGTCACATTGTCACTATCATGTGCACAATATAAGATATGTCATCTCCACCCACTTTTTGTTTTCTGTCATCGTCTAGAAGTGGACTTAACCTTCTTCGCAGGCCTCAGAGATGGCTTTAAATTATTTTTTATTAACTCCATGAATGTTTAAATTATATCTGAAATCTAATATAGGAGAAACACTATCCCATTCCCTTTTTTAGGCTGTACTCCCATTTATTGAATGTGCTTTGCCTAATTCCCATATTAAACAGTCCTGCTCCTGCACCCACTTCACTACGTTGATTGCTTTCATGTTATACATTGTTGTGACTAGTAAAACTGTTCTACCATTTTCTAAATGTCGAATGTCTAGCTAGTATGGTTGATATTGGGCTATACCAATTTGCAGGTAAAACAGATGGTGGTTGCTACTCTAGCTGAATCTGGCATGAACCTGTCAGACGAAGTTATTGAGAGCATCATTGACAAGGTAATGTGAATCGTTTCTTGTAATATAGATCTTCTTATCTTCATTCTATTATTTGGTTGTGTATTAAGAAGTCCATGACTGAAATTACTTATGGGCATTGTTAGTACAAGAATAAATGTCTTCATTAGAAACTGATAATCTCAGAGTTATCTAGTTGTCACAAATTAAAAGTTTAAAATATTATTATTGTGATTGTTTATGGCTACTTAAACCAATGTCATGCGCTAGATAAGAAAACAAGTACAATCATTATTCACAGAGTTTCTCATTTCCTTTGCCAGACATTTGAGGAAGCTGATACAAAGCATGATGGTAAGATCGATAAAGAAGAGTGGAGAAGTTTAGTCGTGCGGCATCCGTCTCTTTTGAAGAATATGACGCTTCAGTATCTCAAGTATGCCCTTACTTCAACGATTCTTTGTATGTGGCTTTACCAACCTACTTTAAGACCAATATAAAAAGAAGCAAAACCAATATTTCAAATCATTTTTTGCTCTTCTTTTCCACTCTTCTTTGATGCTGAGAGATCTAAACGTGGAATACTTGGAAACGAACAATCAATTATGCAGCTTCAAAAAAAAATGTTCATATTAGAATTGTGCACCAGATTTGCATAAAATTTTGTTTGAGGTTGTAATGTTGTGTTGATTACACCTAGAAAGTTGATTATCCTCATTTTGTGATTAAAATCGCTTTGCTTGGTTTTGTTATTGAACAGGGACATTACCACCACATTCCCAAGCTTTGTTTTTCATTCAAGAGTTGAGGATACCTGATCCGTGAAGTTGGAAGTAACCTACCTTGCTGGGCTTGTGTTTATTTTCTGGAAGACGTTGCAGATTGAGTTGTGATTTTTTTTTTGTTTTCGATATGGTTAAAATCCATAACTGGTTGGACGCATAAAAATTTTAGTTGGTTGAATGACTGAATTACTGTCCATAGTTTTAAAGCAATCGAGTTGGTCGTAAAAACAAGTACTCCGTACTAAGATTTAGCAGTTCTCGTATTTTGAATTAAACCAATCAAGTCATGGATAAAAACAACACATCAAAATAAGCTATGTTTAGGACCCGATTTTAATTTTTGACAGTTCTGTTAAAAAAAGATTGAATCGACAACCCTATTCTCAAAAAGTGAATGTTTTAAACCAAATTTGTATTTTAACTATATATTAAGAACCAGTTTTGACATTTACTCTTAAATTAACATCTTTTAATTTTATGGATTAAATGTGCACGACTTTCACAATATAGAATCAAGGCATTGGAATTCTATTTCAAAAACAGAAAAGCATGTAAATTTCATCCCAAAATTTGAAATCTCTCTAAAGAGATTCAATCACATGAAGATTCCGCAACTTACCTGCATTTCAGTATTTTGGCAATTCAATCACATAGAAAGCAAAGCATAAAAATAGACGCATGAAATCAATTGAAAACACGAAATGTCACCCAGAAGCTCAAAACACTAATTACTAGACGATAGATCAATTCAGCCGCATTTTCCAAAAAAAGGCACCGGGTTAAACATAAGCAGTTCTTAAGTAGATATGGGAAAATCACCAAATCTTAAAAATCCATTATACCAGAAAAGTAAAGACGGGATCTTAAAAACATAACGCCCAGGCTGCAAGGTTTAGTCGACTTCCTCCATCTTGCTGCCGTCAGCATCAGCATCAGCTTCCTCCAAAGATGGCATATCAACATCAGCTTCAGTAGCATCGTCATCAATGCTCAATCCAAGCTTCAACATCCTGTGGATCCTGTTGCCGAATGTGTTGGGCTCATCAAGGCTGAATCCGGAGGTGAGCAGGGCAGTCTCAAAGAGAAGCATAACCAAGTCCTTGACAGACTTGTCATTCTTGTCAGCATCAGCCCTCTTCCTCAGTTCCTCCATGATGGGGTTCTCAGGGTTGATCTCCATCGTCTTCTTGCTAGACATGTATCCAGCCATGCTCGAGTCCCTCAAAGCTTGTGCCTTCATGATCCTCTCCATGTTGGCAGTCCATCCGTATTCACCAGTCACCAAACAGCAGGGGGAGTCCACAACACGGTCAGAGACAATGACCTTCTCAACCTTGTCTCCAAGCACATCCTTGATCACCTTGCACAGACCCTCAAACTTCTTCACCAGCTCATCCTTCTTTGCCTTCTCATCTTCGCTCTCGTCAAGCTTCAGGCCTTCCTTGGTAGCAGAAACCAGCTTCTTACCCTCAAACTCCTTCAACTGGCCAACAGCATACTCATCAATGGCATCCACCATGTACAAGACTTCATAGCCCTTCTTCTTCAGCCTTTCAAGGAAGGGGGAGTTCTCTACAGCCTTCTTGCTCTCACCAGTGATGTAAAAGATGTCGCTCTGTCCCTCCTTCATCCTGGTAACATAGTCCTTCAGGCTGGTCATCTCATCACCACTCTTGGTTGAGTGGTACCTCAGCAACTCAGCGATCTTTCCCTTGTTTTGAGAATCCTCATGGATACCAAGCTTCAAGTTCTTAGAGAAGGCCTCATAGAACTTGTTGTAGTCCTCCTTGTTCTCAGCAATCTCAAAGAATAGCTCAATGCACTTCTTCACCAGATTTTTGCGGATAACCTTGAGAATCTTGTTCTGCTGCAACATCTCGCGAGAGATGTTGAGAGGCAAATCCTCAGAGTCCACAATACCCTTGACAAAGGACAGATACTCTGGGATCAAGTCCTCACAGTTGTCCATGATGAACACACGACGAACATAGAGCTTGATGTTGTTAGGCTTCTTCTTGTTGTCAAAGAGGTCAAAAGGTGCCCTCTTAGGAACAAAGAGGACAGCCTTGAATTCAAGCTGCCCCTCAACAGAGAAGTGCTTCACAGCCAAGTGCTCCTCCCAGTCGTTTGTAAGGCTCTTGTAGAAAGCAGAGTACTCCTCCTTAGTAATTTCCTCTGGCTTCCTCATCCAGATAGGCTTCTGTTTGTTCACCAAGTCCCATTCATGAGAAACCTCCTTGATCTTCTTCTTTTTCTTCTCAGCTTTCTCCTTCTCCTCATCTACTTCCTCAACATCTCCTTCCTCGTCCTTCTTCTCCTCCTCATCATCATCATCAGAAATCTCCTTCTCGGTAGTCTTCTCAACCCAAAGAGAAATTGGGTAGCTGATGAACTCAGAATGCTTCTTTATCAAGTCCTTCAACCTTCGCTCTTCAAGATACTCAAGCTGGTCCTCTTTCAGATAGAGAGTCATCTTAGTACCCCTGCCTAGGGGCTCACCAGATGTATCTCTAGTGACGGTAAAAGAGCCTCCGGCTTGGGACTCCCAAACATACTGTTCATCGTCATTGTGCTTCGTTGTGACGATAACCTTCTCAGCAACCAAGTAAGCTGAGTAGAAACCAACACCAAACTGCCCAATCATGCTTACATCAGCACCAGCAGCAAGGGCTTCCATGAACTCCTTGGTTCCAGATCTTGCAATCGTACCAAGATTGTTCACCAAATCTGATCAAAACCAAATCCATGGTAAGTAATCCGCAATGGAACATAACAAATTTAGAATAAATCAACACTTAAAATTGCAAAAGCACTCACCAGCCTTGGTCATACCAATACCACTGTCAATAATAGTCAGTGAGTTATTGGTCTTGTCCGGAATGATGTGGATGAAAAACTCTGGCTGGCCATCGAGCTTGCTTTTGTCAGTCAAACTCTCAAATCGGATCTTATCCAAAGCCTGTATATCAACCCCCCGTCGTTAAGCAATCAAATCAAATACTGCTACAATTCATACTTCGAGTAATTTGAATCTACTTGACAAAATGCAAAACACCAAAATACCTCCACTAATGCAAAAGACATTACAATTAAGATGCTAAACTGTACCGCAATGAACAAATACTAGTACTAATTCATGTATTAGATACAGATAAAGGACGAGGAAACGATAGTGAACACAGTAGCGATCTAGAAATATTCACATAATGCTACTTCAACAAGATTTACCAATTATCTAATGGACATAATTTAAGCTATAAAAAACTACACTGGAACACAATTATTTACAAATTCAATACACCAAAATCACGCTCTAGCCTACAAAATTGTTTGACAAATAGCGACGGATCAAATGCATTCAAAAGCGGCGCATAGAAAACACTACAACAGAGCATAATTACATATCAATTCAATATGCCACAAATCACGTTGTAGCCTACAAAATTGTTTTACAAACAGCGCCAGTTCAAATAAATTCAAAAGCGGAGGACAAATAAGGCATCAGATAAAAATGTCTATAGATTAACAATAAAACATCAAAACAAAACCATGCTACTATGCGAGATCTGTAAAAAACGAAAAGCATATGAATGAGAGAAGCGGTTACTTACATCTGAGGAGTTACTGATGAGCTCACGAAGAAAGATCTCCTTGTTGCTGTAGAAGGTGTTGATGATCAGGCTGAGAAGCTGATTGATCTCAGCCTGGAAGGCAAACGTCTCGGTCTCCGACATCGCTGCAAGTCTCTGCGAGAAAATAAGGGATGCGAGATGAACACGAAGGGAGCTAGGGTTGGAGGAATTGTTGTGAAAGAATTGAGGAGAGAGACTGAGCAAGCGGGAAGTTATATAGTGAGTATTCTAGGGTTTCTAGATCCTTCTATCGACGCATTTCATAATTAAATTGGAAATAAAATTTGAAATACTTAGCTTGGTTAGCGTGATTTGCACGTGGGTCCCGGTCTACCCCAACGACTTTAATAACAAAATGAATAACAAAACATTAAAAATGAAACAATTATGCTTGCTCGTCTCATAATAAAAATTTTATTTCATTTACTAGATATGAATTTTAAGAAAATTGAGTTAAATAAGTTAATAAAATAAATCTTATTTATATATTAACTTTATAGTAAAATATAAGTAAAATAAATTGATAAAATATAAAGTCTATTTATCATTTATAAGTGAAATAAGATTTTTAATATGAAACGCATAGAAATAATAAAATAGGACACAAATAAGTATTGGAAAATCTTGTATACAGGAGATTAATTCCTGGCCTCGACAATCTGATAGGATCAAGGTTAAAAATTTATACTTTGAAAATATTTAGTATAATTCAAGGTTCAAAATTTTTACTTTTAAATTATTTAGTGTAATTCAAATGACTCTAAATTAAATAGGAGTACCTTATAACTTGATAGGTTGCCTCGATGAGTTCATTGTTGTTTTTTAATTTTCAATATCTATTACTCCATTTTTTAAAGGTTAGTAAGTAGGAGTAGGAGTAGGAGTATTTTTTTTCAAATAAATGTGAAAATATATTTTTAATTTATTAAATAAAAGTTATAATTCATTATTTTATTTTTATTTTACTTTATATTCATCATAAAACATATACATATAGAAATTTAAAAGTACTATCCTTGTCCTTTAAAAATAGAAACTATTTATATTTTAGGAGACTTTTTTTCATCTATTGAGGTGATACTCATTTTTCACTAACAATACATCAATTACATTTTTTCTATATCTCTTTTACTTTACAAATTATGTTTTAAAACTTGAGTCGTTTCAAAGTTTTTGTTCTTAAAAGACAGAAGTAGTAGTAATAATATTTCGTATTTATTTAAAATTTGTATTTTGGACACTTTATGAGTTACATACTCCCTCCGTCCCACTATAAGTGAGGAGTATTTCTTTTTGGTCCGTCCTACTATAAGTGACACATTTCATTTTATGGCAAAAAAACAACAATATATCTCTCCCTTACTTTATCTTCTCTCCTACTTTATCTATCTTACTTTATCTTCTCTCCTACTTTATCTTCTCTATTTTTCACTCTTTATTCTCACTTTATTTACCATTAAAAACTAGTACCTAAAAACATGTGCACAAAATAAATGTGTCTCATGCAATGAGACGGAGAGAGTATTTGTTTCAAGTGATAACATCAATTTGTACGTGTGTTCATTTATTAAAAAAATAAAATTATCAACAGGAAACACACTAATAGTTTAAAAATTGGAGTATAAAAGTTTTCGAGTCCGATTGACCCAATGTGTTAGCTCAAAACCCGGATATGGTTAAGATTGACTTGAACGACTCGATAGGGTTTGCCTTAATCCGTACGGACTGGTCCGGTTGACATCATTACTTGTATGGTCCTAATGCAAATTTTAATACTCGGCGTTGATTATACAATACTAACATGCATACATACCTTCATCTAATAAAAGAGGAGTTTTGGAGAAATTTAATTGACTTATTTAATATTACGATTTGAAATATCAAAACAATTACTACCTTCATCCTTTAAATAGAGAAATTATTTTCATTTTGGTTCGTCCCTTAAAATTAAAATGTTTCTATTTTAAATTAATGACCTACGAGTATTTTGGGAAAAAAATAGGGAGCTATAAGTAATAAAATGTGATAGCATAAAAATATAAAAGTGAGATCCACATTTCACAATTTTTTCGACCTATTTTCCTTCACATTTTTAAATCAGTAACAAGTTACTCCCTGTAGGGATCAGACCACCATGATACTAATTACTAGGACCTCTTTTGCTATTACACCGCTTACTGAGTTGGCTAGACTCAGAGGAACAAGCCACAATACAAAAGAGAATTACAAGATTACACAGATACTAAGTACAAGAAACCCTAGTTGAGTTCAAGTATTCCACCAGACTTGAATCCTCATGCTCCATCGATTAACCCCTGCACACTAAGTAAACTAGTTAGTAACACAAGAAATGATCCCGAAGGATCTACAACAGAACAAACAACTCAAAGGTCAGAAGTAACAGGAGTTGGCTCAGGTCACAACAGCGACTACACCAGGCCAAGAACCTCCCCACACGCTTCAACCAGTCAGTCACCAGATGAGAAACCGTTGAACACAAGCGCCAGAAACCACAACCTCACTAACTACCACCAGTTCACAACCACGGTCTCGAAACGTCACCAATCTCACAGATCTTCCACGATCTACACAAGATCTCTCACACCAAACACCCGAACTAGTCGGATCTGAAACCCTAGGTCAGATCCTACACCAAACTCTGAAGGAAACCGAGAAAGTAACCTAACTCCAAAACTTCACCGATAAAATCAACTAAAACACAGATTCATTGGAGGAAACTGAAGATCGGAGGAGAAGACCGGCGTTAACCGCCGTGGATGTAGTAAGAGAAAGAAGAGAGAAGGAAGAGAGAAATCGCACTGCAAGTGAGAGAGATAGGTAAAAACAGAATGAGTGATGAAAGGAAGCGACGCCTCACTTAACTCACACAACAAACACAGCCTTGGATCCAACGGCTGATGTTGGTGACCCAGGTGAGAGGCATGACATGGCGGTCGATGAGGTAGGTTAATCAACGGGCTGGACATAAACAGGCTGGCCACACGAAGGAATTGTGCCTTAGTATTTAACCCAACTGGATCAACCCAATTAATTAAATACATCAGCCCAAATACCAATTAGTGCATAAATATTCAACATTCCCTACATCCAAAAAATTTTGTCATGTTTTGACCCGACATTGGTTTTGAAAAATGTAATTGAAAGTGAGGTGAAAAAGTTAGTGGAATGTGAGTCAACTTTTTATATAGATTAGTTTTATAATAAAATGAGAGTATGAATGGGTTAGTCGAATGTGGAGTCTACTACCAAAATAGTAAAATTAAAATTGGACAAAGTTATGTGGAACGAACGGAAAAGAAAATAAGTGATAAACTTTTTATGAACATAGAGAGTGTATTTAGTCTTTAAATCGTGGACGAATATAGTACTACTTCCTCAATCCACAAGAGTATGCACTTTCTAATTTTGTATACTCTTTAATCTTTTCTCTCTAATAAGGTGAACTCATTATCCACTAACAATACTTTAATTACTTTTTCTTATTTTACCAATTATGCATTAAAATCCGTGTCTAATCAAAAGTGCATACTGTTGTGGAACATATGAAGTATTATATAGTGAACTCTAATTCACAAAAGCAATGTCTGTTTTCATCATTATATATATTGGGACACATTTTCCATATATAAAAATTATGCTATATATACTTGTCATATTTTGGTATACATTATAATGAAAATAGTAGAAACTTTATTTATTTTACCAATACAAGCTCAATTTTAATACTCTTAATTTCACAAGTATCTTGTGTGTGTTGTGAGTGGTACATTATAATTTTTATTCTGCATCGAACAAATGTTATATTAGTTCCAATAAAACTTCAAGCTGAGCAAAGAAAGTGACAAATACTATAGCAGTTGATTCATGAATATATTAAATACCCGATTGATGATGAGCAAGTGGAATCGTTCTTGAAGACAAACAATAATAAAATGCAAAAATTGTTTGTCCTTATTTTTTGTAAGATTCTTATAGGTAGCTTCTGTTGGATTGGCTGCATCCCAGAATACATAAATTAATGAGTAAAATAAAATTAATGTGAGTAAATAGAGATGAAACAATTCCACAACTTCTATTCAGTGTAGTTTTGAATCCTAAAATAGAATACATGAGTGATAAGTAGATAGATAAGATAGAGAGATAGATAGAGGTAGAGTTAATTATTGGTATATTGATATAAAAAATAATTTAGAAATATGGTTGGTAAGTAGTTAGCTCACCAAATTGGTGGGCTTGTTAAAGATGTCCATGTAAACAATTTTGAGTTTTGGCATTTCTAAGAATGAGTTAATGATTAGATTTTTAAAACATGACTGTTTTATGAAAATGGATATTATTACACCTATAATTTTATCTTGCTGGAATAACATTATAACAACTACTATATAGATTAGTTATTTAATGCTAAAATCTGTACAAATATCAATGAAAATCAAGTTTGAGTTGAGCTCATACTTGTAAAGCCTCAAAAACATGTCAGAAAACAAGAAAGGAGAAGATGAGTTGCAAAGGGGTTATGCAATGGGTGGTTTATCCTCGACGAGTAATGATTTTTCTTGCTCACTTTTGGTTTTGTTAGCGGATGATGAGTTATGGTTGGGAAGCAGAACCGCCTTGTTGCGCGACTCCCTCAGATTAAGTGTCGTGTAGACAGACATCCCGGAAAGGGCCATCACAGCGCCAACAATGCTCACAAATCCTGGATCGGAACCGAACAGTACATACCCTCCCAGGAGGATAACGCACGTCTTAAACTGCCCGAGCACCACGTGTGATGTTGCTGAAGTTGCCCTGCACACAAATCAGCAGCTCAACAATGCCAAAATCAAACAATAGTCAAAATAGGAGAGTCAGTGGGAGGGTTATGTATGATGTACCCGAGTGCCAGGGCTCCCGACCATTGCAAAAGGAACCCGAGCAAAGCTGATATCATTATCGCGGTTATGTTTGTGGCGTCCCACTTGAAAGACAACACTCCCGGCGGGTCTAACCATGGCATGAGTGTTACCAAGAAGAATACTGTCACTGGGGTTGTCTTCCACATCAACCTATAGGATCAAACAACGTTTTTTCGATAAATTAAACTGTGGTTGATCGTTGCTAAATGTGGTAACTTACGCTAGAGCTGTCCAATTCCCCTGCTGCTGCAAACTAGACCACAGTATCTTGTTGATGGCGCTTGGAACTATCCATGCGATTGCTATACAAGCACCGAATACGTTGAACTCCAAGTCTGTAACAGTTGCAACAGCCACACCGACTGAGACAACAACGAGGGCAGCAACCTAAATATTGTCGATTTCAACTTTAAATGTCTGTCCATCTCCAAAATCAGATATAAATGATAGTATGAAACTGTGATGGATGGTTACCTTGCTAAACGATATCGTTTTTTGGAAAAGAATGAATTCTGCTGCAACAATGGTTGGAGTGACGGCAATTTTCGCCATCTGGTAGAAACCAACACTGCACAAGTAGATTGGATAATGGAGGGCCTAATGGAAACAGAGAAAAGCAGAACAAATATAGTGGTTGGATAAGGTAAGGACCTGTTATGCTTCAAGCTCGTGTTAGCAAGCCCAGAGGCGAAAGCCATGACAGCGCCTAGAGAAAACAATGACGAGAAGGGTGTGGATTTAGACGGTGGAGAGGCTGGGAGCAACGAGAGCGCCTTGAAAATAGCTAGTAGAACCCAGGCAGTCGCGTAGTGGATTAGCGTGAGAAAGATAGGATAATTGAATCCAACTCTCCCCATAACCTGTGTTGTCGATGAAGTAAGTCAAAAACCATCAAGTTGCCTAATCCTAACATATACGATGCAGAGGCGTGAACAAAAGAAAAATAGTGGTGAAAAAAGGCTACATTGTAGCCTCATTAGCCCATTGCAGTCTATATATAACTGAGAATTCCACGACATAGTAAAGGAGTGAAATGCACACCATTTTGTTTCCAAGGATTATGCCAACAGAAACCATGAAATTGAATGTCATTGCAACAACCGGACCACAAAAGCGCTGTTGTTGGCGCTTCGCTCCTTCTGTGGTCCGAAGCTCATGATAAAGAGAGCCTCTGAGTTCTTCCAATGCACGTCCTGGTTAAACGGCACCAGGAGACGTAAAATAAGATGACATAGGTATAACAAGTAACACAACTATCTTACAATTGGGAACTCAAAATCTGATAATATGTCAACTTCAATAATATATCTAAAGATTAACCAACTACATGTTTATATAGCTATGTACCAGATTTATGTAAATAGCATAAATGTTGTCATGACTTCAATAATAAGAATTAATCTTTCCCTAATAAAAAATTCAGTAAATCAAGTTTATACACAAGAGGCATACAAAAGCTAAAGTATTCAACTTATTAAAATCCATACAAATCATGAATTGAACAATCAAGAAAAAGAAGAGACCTGCTTCGCCGGCATCACTGTCTTTTCTTTTGATAAATCTTCTGGAATGTTTTCCCAAGAGAGAATTGAGAAAGCCCATAAATGCATTTGTGAAATAGAATTGAGAAACCAAACCAAAAAAATGATAGAATTGTAGTGCAATTATATAGAATAGGGATTGTAAAGGAAAATGTTAGTTGAAATATAACGAAAGGGTAACAGAAAATTAAAGACAAGTTCTTGAAATGGAGTTTTCCAACTGCTGGTACAGAAATTGATTGACAACAAAAGCTGAGCAGGTGCAACCATGCACCTCGTTTGATGAAAATATACTTTAAATTAATTGTTTGTGGGGACTACATGAATAAATCTTGTAGATGGATTGAGAGTTTCAGAAACTTGGGATTGTTTCTTAGCAGATAATTTATGATATTATTAATTAATGTATACGAGAAATGGTTGACATGCAGTTATGAGTAAAAGTGGATTTTGTTGGTCTCAAGAATCTGTCAAAGCCTCCTGTTATCGAAGTCGGATATCACGGATCTCACTCTTGCCCCCACCGGGAAATTTTGCACTCATGTACAATTAAAGCCCATTTTTAATAATATAGTGATTTTGTTGCACTCATGTACAATTAAAGCCCATTTTTAATAATATAGTGATTTTGTTATAGCAAATATAACAGATACTAATAATACTCCCTCCATTCCACAATAAAAGTCACATTTTGTCATTTTGGTTCATTGCATAATAAGAGTTACACTCCATTTTTTTTACCATAAATAGTAAATAGGCCTCACATTCCACTAACTCACTTCACTCACATTTTATTATAAAATCAATATAAAAAAATGGGTCTCATATTCCACTAACTTTTCCAACTCACTATTCTTTACATTTCTTAAAACTCGTGCCCACAATAAGAGTGACTCCTATTGTTGAACAAATGGAGTATTATATAGAAGTAATAATTAGTGTAACACTTTGAGAAAGATATAAATCATAGAGTGAACTACATAAATGATACTTGATCTTTAACTTTGACATGTAAATGGTATCTGATCTTTATTTTATATCGTTTTTATCTATAAATCACAAATTTTGTACCTGATACAATTTTCACCCCAAAATGCGCTCTAAACGAATACATTTTCTCATTTGTGTCATAAAGGATATTTTGGGCATACACAAAACTAGTACCAAAAGTGATATTATAATATCTTCTCTCATTCTCCTCACTCTTTATACTATTATTATTAATTAATATTAATATTATTATTTTAATATTATAAATTAATAATTGATTTATTTTTAATATCATTCAAATATACTTAAATAAAATTATAATTAATTATTATAATAATAATATTATTGTATAGTACTTAAAAACTAGTATTAATGATAAATAATTATAATATAATTATTTAAATTATAAATCATATAATATTATATAATAATTATTATTTTATATTAAATTAATAACTAATCAATATAGTCTTAATAACAATTTAAAATTGTGAATTGTATTCATAATCATACAAACAATTGCATATTTTTAGTTAGGTGTTTCAACCTTAAAGTGAGTATAAAATAATTTAAGTAAAAATATTTAATTGATTTAATTAGTTTAAATAGTTAATTTAATTTGGTGTTTTGTTCTTGATTTATACTCTCTTCGTCCCATAAAAATATGCGCACCTTCCATTTTCGTCCGTCCAACAAAAATATGTGCATTCCATTTTTTAAAAGGTATATCAATTTAATAATGTAGGTTCCACTATCCACTAACACTACTTTAACTACCATTTTCATTCTCTCTTTTACTTTACCATACAATTCTTCTCATCTCTCTTACTTTACCAATTTTATCATAAGTTTACCTATTGCCTATATTTTTATGGGACGGATGGAGTATTATGAATGCAATTAGATGTATGTATAAAACACTAAAATGAAAAAAGAAAAAGAAGAGAAAAGAAAAAAACATAAACTAAGGAGTAAAAAGAAAGAAGAAAGGAATATAAAATACTAAAAAGAAAGAAGAAATGAAGAAAAAAGAAAGAAGAAGAAACTAAAGAAGAAAAAACGAAATAAGAAAGGAAGAAAAAAGAAATAACATGTTTAGTACCTAGGGTTACTTTTGTCACGAGATACCGAAAACGATATAAAATAAAGATCAGGTACCATTTATGTGCTAAAGTGAAAGATCATGTACCATTTATGTAGTTTACTCTAAATCATAAATAAATAAGAACGAGGTACGTTATGGTGACACTATAGTTCTAATGACAACTTGACAACCTAAGCAAACAATGTGCGATATATAAACAACCAATGTGCGATACATAGACAAGCAACTCGGCATATGGTTCCAAGCAATCTGCGATACAAAATTAGAGTACTATGGTGACACCGTAGTTAAAATGACAATCTATATAAGCAATCTGCGATACATAGGCAAGTTACTTGACATATGGTTCAAAACAATTTGCGATATAAAATCTGATATAATCAAGCAATCAAGCCTGCCACGTGACATGCTAGGCTAAGGTTGAATCTGCTCCTAAATCTAAATGTCATCATTGGTGCTAGGTTGTCATTTTAATTAGGGTAGTCATTTCAGTATGACCCTAGCAATATACTCCATTCGTCCTAAGTTACTTGAGTCGTATTTCATTTTTGGATGTCCCAAGTTACTTGAGTCATTTATTTTTTTGGCTAAAAACAAAATATCTAATTGCACCTACTTTATTCTTTCTTTTACTTTACTATCTCTCTTTTCTCTTACTTTATTCTCTCCTCTACCTTATTTTATCTTTATTTCACTCATTAAGCACAACTTTCTTAAATCTCGTATCGAAAAGAAAAGCCCCAAGTAATATGGGACGGAGGGAGTATACAATAACTAGTGTAACACATTTATATCTTCAGTATGCCTTTTTTTTTAAAAAAGACCAATAAACACATAATTTGAGACGTGATTGATATGTTGGACTGATGTAGGATTGAAATAGTATCGCATAGATTAAAACACTCACAAAGAAAGGTATTATGTGAATAGCATAATGTTGTTTGAAGTATTTTCTAACTAAAAGATATAATCAATGGACAAAAATTCCACTCGAGACAAAATTGAAGAAAGGGCAAAATGTCATGAAATAGAAAAATTTGAAGAAAGGCCAAAATGTCATGAAATAGCATAAAAATCTTCAATGATATTATATCAATATCCAAAAACTAATAGTACTAATATTCATAATTCATAAAGAATGGGTGAAAACAATAATATTCAGAAACTAAATTTGCAATTCACTTTCTTACAAGAAGTACATTGTTTCACATTTTAGTTCACTCTTACAAGCAATAACTACAAGAAGTACATTGTTTCACATTTTGGATGTGCTATAGCTGAGTATTTTTCTTCAATCAAAAGGTGCATATAATTTCTTAGTTTAAACACGATACTTTAAAATAGTAACATAATTTCTTAGGAGTATTAACAAGTTAATTTTCATTGTTAAAAGTGATTCCATTATCAAGAGGTCTAAACACACAAAATATAATAGTACTAGCATTGATTGAATGTGAAGCCGACGGCATATCTAGAATTTTCAGTTTAGTGTAATTAGAGCATTAGCAGTGGTGCGGACATCCCGGCGGACATCCCCACGGACATCCCAAAAATACCTCCTGTCACGTCATACGGACATCCCACTGCGGATGCCACCTCATACGGAAATCCACTGCACAATGGCGGACATCCCCAAGGACATCCCGACGAACTTCCCACAATAATAAAAATTCACAAATTCACAAATTAAACAATTTTCGGAATTAAATAATTTACGGAATTAAAATTTCGACACAAATAAGGGAAAAAATTCATTAAATAAAAAAAGAAAAGTACATTCCACCAAATTAAAAAAAAACATTTCAATAATTAAAACTACATCAACGACGACCCCTCTGCTGCCATACTTCTTCAATAATATCATTCTGGAGTAGAACATGGGCTTGTTTTTGGCTCATGTCGGCAAATGCACGGACTCGATCGACTTCGTCGTGGGGTATCCCCATGCGTACATTGCTAGTGGCCACGCCGTGGCTTGGACCCGCAGCATCAGCATCATCATTGGTTCAATCAGTCATTGCTGGACCTTAATCTTCGACAATCATGTTGTGCATGATAATACATGCGTACATGATGTCGGCGATGCTGTCAACATACCATAGTTGTGCTGGACCCTTCACTGTCGTCCATCGAGCCTGGAGCACACCAAATGCCCGCTCCACATCCTTGCGGGCTGCCTCCTGACGACCCGCAAAATAGACCTTCTTTTCTTCTGTGGGGCACCTGATCGTCATCACAAAGACGGGCCACATAGGGTATATCCCATCTGTCAAAAAATAGACCATATTGTGCTGGTTGCCGTTGGCGACGAAATTGACGGTCGGACCAACACCCATGCACTGGTCGTTGAAAAGGGACAACGACTGGAGGACGTTGATGTCGTTGTTAGACCCGACTACTCCAAAATAGGGATGTCAAATCCACAGTCGGTAGTCAGCTACCGCTTCAAGGATCATCGTGGGATTCTTGCCCTTGAAACTAGTAGTGTACATCCCTTTCCAGGCAGCGGGGCAGTTCTTCACTCCCAGTGCATAGAATCGATGCTGCCTAACATTCCCGAAAACCCGTGCTGATTCCCGTGCATATCCAGCAGAGCCTGACAATCTTCGGGGGTAGGCTTCTGAAGATACCTTTCCCCGAATATCTCCCTAACGTCCTGACAAAAATACTTCAGGCACTGGCGGGCAGTCGTCTCGCCGATGTGGAGATACTCGTCGAACATGTCAGCCGCGCCTCCGTATGCCAACTGCCTGACTGCGGTAGTGCACTTCTGAATCGGCGTGTGACCGGGTTTACCAGCCGCATCCTCCCCCACCCTGAAATACCCATATCGACGCTTTAAAGTGCCCACGATACGCAGAGAGAGCGGACGATGCATCCTAAAACGTCGCCGGAACATGTTCTCCCCATATCGTGGCTCCGGAGAGAAGTAATCCTCGTACAACCGACAGTGTGCAGCGAGGTGGTCCCGGGGTACTATAGATCGACGATGGATGGTTCGAGGTACCACAGGCTCCAAGGCCGCTTGTTCCTCCCTATCCGCTGCCTCCCGCACACGTGCATGAATAAGCCGCATCATGTGTTCATAATGCCCACCACTACCACTACCACTACCACTATTAGCCATTACGGATATATAAAAGAAATTTAGAGAGAGAGAAACTTGTTAAAACAAGTGGTGCGAATGAAATGAAGTCCAACGAGCCATATATATAGACTTTTAAACAAAAAAAAATTAAAAATTAAAAAATCGGGACGTCCGTCGTGTCTCCGCAATGGCGGACGTCCGTATCCGTCGCGACCTTGCACAATGGCGGACGTCCGCCGGGACGGGCGCTATTGCTGATGCTCTTAAAAAATTAGGACGACTTGAACTCTCAAAGTTTGAACAATCACTATTAAAAATGAGGTGGCACTATGAGAGTATGAGTAGATATGCAACGAAAGAACCAAAATCTCATGTTTATGAGCATGAATGTCCTAATCTTCTTCAACACATAACATTAACAATGGTTGTTACAGTTAAAAAATGATTATTTTTTTGAAATGTTGGATTGGAAGTAAAAACGACGAAGAATCAGATGTTTCTGATTCAATAAACTGCATTTACAAAAAAGGGATACAAACCAAGATATCCAGAACAAAGTTGATAAAATAGGTTAAAAGAGAAGTTTTGGGGAATAATTTCAATCGGTCTTATTGATTATGGAGTAACTATACATGCCCTCTTATAGGCTCTCAAGAGTAATACACATAAGGTAAGTTCCCTTGCCCTAAACCTAATTTCATATACATGGAAAATATAAAATGCTAATCTTCATATTAATTATGATTGTAGGAAAATCAGCCTCTTAATTCTCCAAGATCTTCTCCTTCCAACACTCCCCCTCAAGTTAAGTGATGGGATCCCCAATGCTTAACTTGTTCAATACACCTCGAAAAGAATTCGAGTTTACCGCCTTTGTCAGGATGTCCGCCAATTGATCTTCAGACTTGACATAGGGCAATTCCACTATCTTTGCATCTATGGTATCTTTTATGAAGTATCGGTCTACCTCCACATGTTTAGTCCGATCATGTTGGACTGGATTCTCTGAAATGCTAATGGCAGCCTTGTTGTCGCACAACAATCGACATGGTTGTGTGGATTTGAGTTCGAGTTCGGTCATCAATTTCCTGAGCCATAGCACTTCTGTTAATCCACTCTTAATTCCCCAGAATTCAGCCTCTGCACTCGACATTGCTACTACCTTTTGTTTCTTGCTTCTCCATGTCACCAAGTTCCCCCTACAAAGGTGAAGTATCCTGCTGTCGACTTCCTGCCCAATCTGCATCAGTATAGCCGTGTATTTCCAAATGCCCATGTTTCTTGAACAATACTCCATGACCCGGGGTACCCTTCAAGTATCGTATTATTCTCATTACTGCCTCCCAATGTTCTTCATGTAGAGCATGCATGAACTGACTTACTACTCCAACGGCATATGCAAGATCTGGTCTGGTGTGGGATAAATAGATGAGTTTCCCAACCAACCGTTGATACTTCCCTCGGTCAGCGAGTTTGGCTCCTTCTCGAATCTGTAGTCCATGATTTTGGACCATTGGAGTGTCCACTGGTTTGCAATCCACCATTCCGATTTCTGCCAGGATGTCAAGTACATATTTCCTCTGGTTGATGAAGATCCCTTGTTTCGATCTAAGCACTTCTATCCCCAGAAAATACTTTAAGTGACCAAGGTCTTTCATCTCGAACTCCTTGGACAGGTTCTTCCTTAGTTGCTCTATTTCTTCCTCATCATGATAATCATATCATCAACGTAAATAATGAGACATGTGATCTTACCATTCTTCTTCTTGAGGAACAAGGTGTGATCCGAGTTGCTCTGGCAATACTCATACTTCTTCATCACTTCAGTGAACCTCCCAAACCAAGCTTTGGGAGATTGTTTGAGGCGATATAATATTTTCTTGAGTTTGCACACGTCCCCATTTTTGAAGTCGCCAGTAAATCCGGGTGGAGGAACCATGTAGACCGGCTTGGTCAATTCTCCATGTAGAAAAGCATTTGTCACATCGAACTGGTGCAGCGGCCAGTCTCGGTTGACGGCTATCGAAAATAATACCCTTACTGTATTGATCTTGGCAACTGGCGAGAAGGTCTCTGCATAATCGACGCCATAAGTCTGGGTGTACCCCTTTGCTACTAGCCTCGCCTTATATCGGTCAATGGATCCGTCAGGCCTCCTTTTTATCGTAAACACCCATCTGCATCCCACTGTAGTAGCTCCTTCGGGTAGTGGACTGACTTCCCAAGTTTTATTTTTTAGCAATGCGTCCATCTCTACAAACATAGTGTCCCTCCAATGTTTAATTTTCCATGCTTCTTCGGCGGTATAGGGATTTCTTCTTCCTCGTAAAGAGCAGCCTCAAATGCCCTAGCCATTTTGGCCAAGTTTCCTTTCACAAAGTTAGCCACAACATACTGACTTTTCCTGCCCGTTTTTCCTGGGGAGAATCTCTTTGGAGGAATTCCACGATTACTTCGTGGTGGGAGGATGTATCGACCTGTACTCTCATCAGGGGTCGTGCTTTCATCAACAGTTTCTGTATCAATAGGGTCAACAGTAGTACTATCTTCTTGAGGTGGATTAGGAGTTACCTCAGGTGTTTCGGATATCGGTTGAGGCGAGACACTTGGTCGCGGTTGAGAGTACTCTGGAGTGGTTGAGATCTGCTCGACGACAATGCTAACTGATTCTGTTAAGTCGCTGTTGGAGTGATTTGACTCGGGCACAAACCAACTTAGGTAGTCTATTGAGTTATACGACTCACTCTCCCCTTGACTACTAAGTTAGGTTTGGTAATAGAACTCTGTTTCCAGGAAATTGCAATTTATGGTGGTGATTACTCGTTTTGTGGTTGGATCATAACATCGATACCCCTTTTGGTTAATCCCGTAGCCCACGAACACACATTTGGTAGCACAAGGTGATAATTTTGTTCTCTCATGTTTTGGGATATGGACATAAACTGTGCATCCAAAAACTCTTAGTTGGAGGTTAAGGTGTTTGGGTATTTTGGTTATTTTGGAGAGGGTGTCGAGGGGTGTTTTCTTGCTTAAGACTTTAGTGAGAAGTCGGTTTATATGGTAGATAGAAGTAGCAACTGCTTCGGGCCAGAAGTGTGTGGGAACTTTAGACTCAAACATCAAGGCTCGGGTTATCTCGACGATGGTTCTATTTTTCCTTTCGGCTACCCTATTTTGTTCTGGTGTGTAAGGACAAGAGGTTTGGTGGATTAGGCCATTTTCTGTAAAGAAATCTGTCATTCTTTGGTTCACAAATTCCCTCCCATTGTCAGATCGAAGGATTTTTATCGTGGTTTAGAACTGGGTTTGGATAAGATTAAAGAAAAGGATAAATTTATCAATCACCTCAGACTTGTGTTTTAAAAAATATATCCATGTCATCCTAGTGCAATCATCTACGAAAATCACAAAAAATCTCAGACCATTCCCTCCAATAATAGGTGCAGGACCCCACACATCAGCATGAACAAGGGAAAAAACAGAATTCATACGAGTATTTGAAGGTTTAAATGATTGTCTATGGCTATTGGCCAAAACACAAGTCTCACAAGCAAAATCTTTTGGAATAGAGTTTAGGAAAAAACAAACTAAAATAACCAGGGGAAGGGTGTCCCAGTCGTTGGTGCCAAAGCCAAATCTCCCTTTTCGTGGACCCGTGAGCCAGCATCGCACTGTCTTGTTGAGCTATCTCATCCACGTAGTAGAGTCCTTGGCTCTCAGTGCCACGCCCAAGTATTTTTCTCGTCCGATTATCCTGCAAAATACAGAAATCGGGATGCATCAGCAATGTACAGTTCAATTCCTTTGTTACATGGCTTATGGACATCAATCTCTGGGACAAATTAGGGACATAGATGCAGTTTGATAATCTTAAAGTCGGGGATATCTCAATAGTACCCGCCCCAGCCACAGTAATCAATTCCCCACTGGCAGTTTGGATGTAAGTCTTAGTAATATCACTAAAATAAATAAAATCATTTTTATTCGGAGTCATGGTGTCAGTTGCTCCGCAATCAAATATCCACCCCTTTTTTCCATCCCGGTTATCCCGTTTTACCGTAAATGCAACGGAAATATGGTCCAAGGGCTCAAATTGGTTTTTAAGTGGGACAGGGCTAAATCGTATATTTCCAAACAATCTGGGGGGTTTTCACGATAATCAATAGTCTGGGGTCCAAGGTGTAACACATCATAAGTCTGGGGACTATCATGCAAAAAACGGGGTACATTTTGTAATTTAGGGAAATCTAGGGGAGTCTTGTAAGATTTTAAAAAAGTGGGGGTTTCATAAGGAAATTTAGGGTTAGGGTTCACACCCCTTAACCCGTTACCTCCGATTCCGCCGCCTTCCCCATGTCGGTCCCGTGTTCTGCCGGCGAAGTTGCCGGCGCCAATCACTCCACCGCCGTTCCCGCCTCCGCCGGAAGCTTCCGGTTCCTCCCTCTGTTTCCCACGCCAGGTTAGAATATCTCGATTTCCAGCCACCATTTTGTGCGATTCATCTCCGGTGGTTACTCCAACCGCCATCCTGGCCTTCGCCGTCTGCCTCTCTTCCCACCATTCGGGGTAGCCGTGCAATTGAAAGCACGTCTCGCGGGTGTGCTTTTGCATCCCACAGTGGGAACACCACAACCTAGACTTGTCCACCAGCTTGTTTCTCGGGCGGTGAGCGGTGGTGGTTTGTCTGGGGGGTCCGTTTGGGTGACCTCCGGGTCGCTGTCCTTGAGCCGCCAGTCTGAGTCCGATCCCCTGCGTGTCTCCTCCTCCGTGGCTATGGGTGACCGGATTTGGGGATTCTGGTTGCCCCAACCTTCGTCGGGTTGCTTCCTTTTTAATCCACCTATAGGCGGTTTTTAGCGGAGAGGGCGACGCTTCTTTAAGGATGGCCCACCGTACTCCCTCGTGTTCATCATTCAATCCCGCGAGAAATCAGAGTAGCCTCTTGGTGTTTGAGTAGATTCTGAACTGGTTCACGCCCTTTTCACAGCAATCGATCAGTTGCTTTTGACACCGATCAATATTAATCCACATCCCGTGGATTTTGCGGTAATATGTCTCTAGATCCATAGTCCCCTGTTTGATTGTATTTGCTTTATCTTCCAGGTCGTATACGAGGTATAGATCGGCTTCACTCTCGTATGTGGTGGCTAGGCCGTCCTAAATCGCCTTGGCCGATTGGTGATGAGCGAAATCGGCAATGATATCGTTCTCGATATTATCCACAATCCAGGAGAAAATGATTAAGTTCGTTTCCTCCAAATCATCGTACTCCTTGCTCCCTGACAGTGGTGGAGTTGGTTTTCCGGTTATATGGGAGTAGCCTCCCCTGCTCCCAATCGCGACCTTCATTAGCCGCGACCATAGAGGGTAATTTCCTCCATTGAGTTTGAACGCAACAGTTACGTTTTTACTCACTCGTATTTTACTGCTTGATGATTCTGATTCTGATTCGGTTGGTTTCTTTTCGTCTGACATTCTGGGATACTGATTTGAGTTTGTTTGCTCTCTGATTTTTGTGAATTGGCCGATATTGGTATGGGTTGGGCAGTGATGAGTTAAAAAATCTGAGCCCTAGTTCGACTCCTGCTCTGAAGCCATGATAAAATAGGTTAAAGAGAAGTTTTGGGGAATAATTTCAATCGGTCTTATTGATTATGGAGTAACTATACATGCCTTCTTATAGGCTCTCAAGAGTAATACACATAAGGTAAGTTCCCTTGCCCTAAACCTAATATCATATACATGGAAAATATAAAATGCTAATCTTCCTATTAATTATGATTGTAGGAAAATCAGCCTCTTGATTCTCCAAGATCTTCTCCTTCCAACAAAAGTAAATAGTAACAACATTAATTAATAAATACTCAAATAAAAAAGAAAAAAAGAAAAAAAGGCATCAGTGCATCGGGCAACCTTCAACAGCGAGGCCAAGCGCGGTAGGGCACGACGCCAAGGTGCAATGGTCGTCAATATCCAACCCCCACCAATTAATCGAGACGTCATACGACTGCAGCGCGAAGTACATGACAATAGCCATAAACGCAATCCCAGCGTTGATCACCGCCGACATGACATACGCATACCTCGCCCACCACCGCTTGTTCACCCGATACACGTACACGTTGAACCACACCCCTACCCCGCCACACATCAGGTAGTTCACCGACCTCGTCAGCGGCATGCTTGCCGTCGCAAATTATCGATGTATGTAAGACAAGAAGGGGTTTCAATAGAGATGAGATTTGGTGATACATAGTTACATACCATGTTGGTTGTGGCTTGGATTATGCCGACAGGTAGAGTGAAGAAGAAGGCCATCGCGCACGGCAATATAAGCCCCCACCACGGAAGCTACAGCTGCTTTCCGAAACCTTCACAAGCTAAAAGCGACAACCCGAACACTAGAGCAAGGATGGAGTGGAACCACCAGTCCAGCACAGATTCATAGTTCTTCTTCATTAATCTTGTATGCTCATCTAACTTGAATTTGCTCTTTGTTTTTGTCCACAGTGTCCAAATTGTCCTGGACCCACAAAATAATTTCATTATATAGTTAGATAGATAAGACAAAAATATAATAAGAACACACATTTTGAGTGATTACAGATTAGTTATCTACCCTACTAAATAGATTTTCTTTTATGATTGACATTCCAAACGAAGCAAGGAGTGACATACTTTCCGTGATAGAGCGCGACGTGTTGGAATCGTGATTGGTCAAATGACTTTGACTAATAATAAATGTTATAAGACATTTAATTTTGTGAAATTAAATGCAATAACGTCGATCTACATTACGAGTAGATGACCGTAGTATATTCATTTTCTCAAATCCGATTCCCGGTGAGTGAGAAATAATATATTAAATTTGGTCACAATAAAGCTAGAAATGAGCTATGAGAAAAACTAAGGGATTAATTAACTAAGTGTTAATTATCCCACATCGGGGATGATAAACTTCTTTGATGAAGTATTTAATCAGATGAATTATTATGTGTAATAAATATCGTGGAATAAGACGGGTGATAGAGCCCACACGCGCGCGCCGCCGCCCGCCTGCCACCCGTGCACCGTGTCCCGTGCCCCGTGCACCGGGTGCCTGGTGCCTGGTGCCTTAGACCTTGGTTCTTGGCAATTGGTTTTTGGGTGGTCTTTGGGCTGTTCTTTGGAGCTAGTCGTTGAGCGTGGTTCGTGCCCCGCTTGTTCTTTTTAGACCAACCCAAACTCCACGCTATCCCCGACTGGTCCTAGTCCACGTCATGGTCCCGCTGGACCCCGACGCATAACGAGAGACATAAGGTTCCCACTGGACCCCGACGCACAATGGGAGACAAAAGATCCCACTGGACCCCGACGTATAACGGGAGACAAAAGGTCGCCGATGGACCCCGACGGTCCATGGTGTATCCCGTCGTGTAGCATGTCCAGGTGCATCGTGTCTCTTCAGCTCCCACTGGCTAGTGCACCAGTCAGTAACCCCCGGCGGTTACAGTCAAGCCATCATGACACACATGATGGCTGTTGACTCCATCAATGCTCCTGCGGGTGGACTTGGTCTATAAATAGGAAGTCACTTCATGCATTGCAAAAGACCATTAGACACACAACACATTTGCATAACTCTCTCCCTCTTTGCATAGTCTTCTCGTTGAAGCTCTGCCCTCGCCATCATCTAGTTCGCCGGAGCTTGTTCTATCTGCGGTGCTGCAACGAACAAGACGAAGCCATTTTATCTTTGGGGACGACATGCCAAACCTAGAGCACTACCGGGGCGTATCTCGTCTTGCGGAAAGAGGACTCCTCGACTCAGCTTACATCTTTACGGTTTATTGTTTCGAATTCTTCTTTGTAATTTCAATTCAATTTATTTTCCGTTTAATTTCTCTTTTCTTCATTGGGTTGTACTACGCCCGGTTAGTGTATCTTTGTATCGTAGTTAAAAAATCAATTCAACCAACAATCGCAAGACAAGATATACTTGCCGTTGAAGAAGGAGATTGGACTTTAAATTAAATCTAAAACTTTCGAAACTAATACCTTAGCGTGGAGATGGAACCCGTCGCTGCGTTCCCCGTTGCCGCTTTTCCCGACTCCAACACCGACGTGCCCACTGTTCCCCGTCGGGTCCCCGCCATGACCACGACTCCCGTCGATTCCACATCATCACACTTGATTACCCAAGCGCCTTGAGCGCTTACTAACCCATTTGGGTCGACTGGTGCATCCACCTTTGGTGGCACCGATGGTTCCACATTAAGTGGTTCCATGGGATCCTTGATAGGATCGAGTGTTGGACCTTTCGAGGTCAACACGGGTGTTGGGGCCTTCAGGACCAACACGAAGAATGACGGTTCCACTTTCTGTGGTTCCGCGAGATCCTCGAATGGATCGTGCGTTGAGTCCTTTGGGATCAACACGAGTGTTGGGGCCTTCGGAGCCAACACGCAAACTGACGGTTCCACTATTAGTAGTTCCTTTAGATCCTCTAACGGATCAAGTGTTGAGTCCTTCGGGGCTAGCACGAGAACTAGTGGTTCCAAGTTTAGTGGCTCCATAGAATCCTTGAATGGATTGAGTGTTGGGACCGTCGGGTCCAACACGAGAGTTGATGCCGTTGGGATCAACACGACTGACTCCAATGTGGGGGAGAGACCTCGTGAATGTGAATGGTCAGTAAGTCCTACGGGACGTCTCCCATCGTTCCCATACATAGGGTCGTTGGGCGTGTCCCATTGGTCTCAAGGGACGTCTCCCGTTCGTCAGGAGACATGGGAGACGTTTTGCTCCCGTCCGTGCCTTAGAAAATGTTGGAAGACATTTGGCACACGTTAGGTCCCAAGGGACATCTCCCGTTCGTCGGGAGACATGACGGACATTCGACTCCCGTCCGTGGCATGGGAAATGTCAGGAGACATTTCTCACCCGTCCGTGCCTTCAAAACTTCAGGAGACATGGGGAGACATTTCGCTCCTGTTAGTGCATTAGAATATGTCGGGAGACGTATGCCACACATCTGTGACGTGGGAAATGTCGGGAGTAAATTTTGCACCCATCGGTCTCCTGTTCGTCGGGAGACCTGGGCTCCCATCCGTGCCTTAGGAAATGTCAGTAGACGTTTTGCACCCTTACATCCCATGTGAAATGGCTGGACAAATTTGTACCCGTCGGTCTCCCGTTCGTCGGGAGACATAGGGAGACATTTGGCTCCTGTACGTGCCTTAGAAAATGTCGGGAGAGATAAGGCACACGTCGGTCCCTTAGAAAATATCGGGAGACGTTTGACATCCGTCCGTGTCTTGACAAAATGTCGGGAGACATTTGGCCCCGCCCATTCCATGAGAGATGTCGGGAGAAAGATAAAGCCACCAACCAAGAAGCTTGGTGGATCCAAATTTATCAAATATGCCAAAGGCAACATAGCCGTCGTGGTAACTGAAGAAGTCAATCACGTTGAGAATAAAGGAGATTGGTACATCGACACGGGCGTCACTGCCCACGTGTGTGCCGATAGAAGTAAGTTCTACACTTACAAGACTGTTAAGGGGAGGAAGCTCAACATAGGAAACCAAGTCTCATCCAAATGTGTCGACTTTGGAGATATGGTCCTCAAGATGATGTCCGACGTGACAATCACTCTAAGGAAGTGCTATATATCCTGGACATACGCAAGAACATAGTTTCTGGATCAATACTTGTAAATAGGGGTTTTTAACTTGTATTTGAGTCCGATAAGTTCTTTGTGTATAAGTTTAGAAAATCCATCGGAAAATGTTCTGTAACCGATGGTCTATTTTAAACTAAGTTTATCGGCTATTCGCCGTGTTTGAAAAGCCATTGGCTAATAATGAAAATGCCAATACGTCCTCTTATTTGTAGCACTATAGATTAGGACATGTGAATCCTAATGCTATAAAAGTTTAGTAAACTTGAATTTACTAAACACGAAAGAAGTCAATACCCAAAACAAATGTGAGATTTGTCTTGAGGCGAAAATGACTAGATTATCGTTTCATTATATTGAACGAAACATGAAACCCTTTGAAAATTCACATTGTTGTATGTGATTGAAAATTCGTGCAAACTAGAAGTGGTATAAAGTAATTTATCACGTTCATAGATGATTGCACAAGATATTGCTATCTTTATCTTTTAAGAAGTAAAGATGAAGCAATTGAAGTGTTAAAAAAAATTATTATAAGAACGAAGTCGAGAATAAACTTGGATTGTAAATCAAAATGATTCGAAGTGATAGAGGAGGCGAATACGTAGACCTGTTTGACGAATTATGCAACACATGTGGTATAACTCATCAAACGACTGCTCTATATTCACCACAATCTAATCGTGTTGCAGAACGTAAGAATCAAAATCTTAAATAGATGACGAATGCGTTATTGATTAGTTCAGGGATGCCCCAGAACATGTGGGTGAAAACTGTTTTGACAGTCAACTACATCCTAAACAAAATCCCACTCAAAAGTAAGGATGTCACTCCTTATGAGTTGTGGAAGAGAAGGAAGTCATCCTACAAATACCTCAAAGTGTGGGGGTGTTTGGTAAATGTGATGGTTCCTCTGCCCAAAGAAGTTACAATTAGTCCTAAAACGGTCGATTGAATCTTTATTGGGTATGCACTTAATAGTAGTGCATATCGATTTGTTGTCCACAAGTGTGAAATACCGACTGTGACCGTGGGAACAACAATCAAGTCAAGAAATGTTATATTTCTTGAAAAATATATTTCCTCACAAAGATAAAGAAAATATTGCACTCAATTCTGAGACGAGAATTGAGGATGAAGCCACTAGTTCTTAATCAGCGGATGAAGAGCCAGAATCGCACAAGCGAACAAGGCCCGATCCAAACGATACAATAAGACGTGGTAGTAGGGTCAGTACACCAAAGACATTTGGTCATGACTATAATGCTTTTATGTTGGATGAAGAACTAACATTAATAAAAGTAGCCTTTGCTGGCCGAGATAGGCTGAATTAAAGACAAACTGTTCAAAGCAAAATTGATTCAATTTTGCTAAACCACACTTGGGTGTTGGTTGATCTACCTGAAGGTGCTAAACCTTTAGGATGCAAATGAGTCCTTAAAAGCAAGTTTAAGGCAGTTGGAACAGTTGACAAGTTTAAATGGTGATTTAATATGAAATCTATATGGAATAACCTAAAAGTTTTGTAGTACCTGGACAAGAGAGAAAGGTTTGCAAATCGGTTAAATCCCTCTATGGATTGAAACAAGTGTCGTTGCAATGACACTTGAAATTTGATAATGTGATGTTATCAAATGAATTTAAAATCAACGAATGTGACAAATGATAATGGATATGTTATATTGTGTCTCTACGTTGACGATATGTTAATCATGGGTAGTAACACCTAAATGATTAACTATACGAAAACCATGTTAAAGAGAAACTTTGACATGAAAGATATGGGTCTAGCCGATGTGATTTTTGGAATGAAAAATTCTAATTCAAAAGAATCATCTTGACACGATCTCATTATATTGAGAAAGTACTAAAGAGATTCAACGCATATGATGGCATCCCGGCTAAGACGCCTATAGGGCTCAAAGTTCACTTGAGCAAGAACAAGGGCAAGCCCGCTGCATAAGAAGATTATGCACGGGACAATGAGTGCATTATGCATTTGACTAATTGCCCTAGACTTTACATTGCGTGTATTGTGAACAAGTTGAGTCGTTACACGAGCAATCCAAGCAAATAGCATTGGAAAGCTCTTGTAAGAGTTTTGAGATATCTCAAGTATACTCAAAATCATGGGCTACACTTTTCGAGATACCCCCGGCACTTGAAGGGTACTGCGATGCGAACTGGATATCCGATAACAAAGACTCACTCTGAACGAGTGGATATGTCTTTACTATTGGGGGGATACTGTCTGGTGGAAATCTACGAAACAGACATGTATAGCTCGATCAACCATGGAATCGGAATTCATAGCTTTAGATAAAGCTAGCGAGGAAGCCGAGTGGCTTAAGAACTTCTTTGATGATATTCCATGTTGGTCTAAGCCAGTGCCTCCAGTGTTGATTCATTGTGATAGCTAAGTTGCTATAGGAAGGGCAAATAATGACTTTTACAATGGTAAGTCTCGACATATTCGTCGACGACATAATACCATGAGACATTTGATCACAACAGGGGTGATTACAATTGACTACGTGAAGTCATTGGATAATCTAGCGGATCCGCTAACCAAAGGTTAAATCGTGATCAAATGAACAAATTGCTAGAGGGAATGAGTTTGAAATCCACAAACTAAAGAATTTTCATAGAGGTAACCCAACCATGATGACTGGAGATCCCAAGAACTTGGTTCAATGGGAAAAATAAGCTATGAGAGTTCGTGTGAAACACTCATCTATATCTATTCCCTAGAGAGCAATAGAGTGTTGAAAATTTTGCCTAGTGGTGAGGTTAAGTCTATGACTTTTAATGATCCCTAAAGGATCTCGTTGAGATGAAGTTCTCAAAGAGACCGAGTATGGCAAGATACTTAACGAGGAATCACCTATGTAAGTGTGAAGTGGGGCAGCTTCAAAAATTACACTTATGAATCCAAAGTGGTGTCCAAGGCCTGAAATGGACAAAAAACGTGAGAACGGATGAGGTTGAGGTGTTTAAGTGTTAACATCATTGTCTCGGTGCACGCCGTGGAGGAATAGTTCAAAGCATCGCGCTACTAGTCCGCCTGTGTATCCGATGGTGTTAACTATGGATGGTTCAAAGCCAAAAACTACATATCCTTATGCTTACATACCTCTTGAGGGTTGAGCTTGTGTCTGCATACATATGCATTTGGCAATTTCCACTCATGTGGGGATAGTTGGAATCGTGATTGATCAAATGACTTTGACTAATAATAAATGTTATAAGACATTTAATTTTGTGAAATTAAATGCAATAACGTCGATCTACATTACGAGTAGATGACCGTAGTATATTCATTTTCTCAAATCCGATTCCCGGTGAGTGAGAAATAATATATTAAATTTGGTCACAATAAAGCTAGAAATGAGCTATGAGAAAAACTAAGGGATTAATTAACTAAGTGTTAATTATCCCACATCGGGGATGATAAACTTCTTTGATAAAGTATTTAATCAGATGAATTATTATATATAATAATTATCGTGGAATAAGAAGGGTGACAGAGCCCACACGCGCGCACACGCGCGCGCCGCCGCCGCCCGCCCGCCACCCTTGCACCGTGTCCTGCAACCCGCGCACCGCGCACCTTGCATCGTGTCCCGTGACCCGTGTCCCGTGCCCCGGGTGCCTGGTGCCTGGTGCCTTGGACCTTGGTTCTTGGTTCAAGGCAATTGGTCTTTGGGTGGTCTTTGGGCTGTTCTTTGGAGCTAGTCGTTGAGCGTGGTTCGTGCCCCGCTTGTTCTTTTTAGACCAACCCAAACTCCACGCTATCCCCGACGGGTCCTAGTCCACGTCATGGAACGCTGGACCCCGACGCACAACGGGAAACAAATGGTTCCCGCTGGACCCCGACGCACAATGGGAGACAAAAGGTCCCCGCTGGACCCCGACGCATAACGGGAGACAAAAGGTCACCGATGGACCCCGACGGTCCATGGTGTATCCCGTCGTGTAGCATGTCCAGGTGCATCGTGTCTCTTCAGCTCCCACTGGCTAGTGCACCAGTCAGTAACCCCCAGCGGTTACAGTCAATCCATCATGACACACATGATGGCTGTTGACTCCATCAATGCTCCTGCGGGTGGACTTGGCCTATAAATAGACAGTCACTTCATGCATTGCAAAAGACCATTAGACACACAACACATTTGCATAACTCTCTCCCTCTCTGCATAGTCTTCCTGTCGAAGCTCTGCCCTCGCCATCATCTAGTTTGCCGGAGCTTGTTCCGTCTGCGGTGCTGCAACGAACAAGACGAAGCCGTTTTATCTTTGGGGACGACACGCCAAACCGAGAGCACTACCGGGGCGTATCTCGTCTTGCGGAAAGAGGACTTCTCGACTCGGCTTACATCTTTACGGTTTATTGTTTCGAATTCTTCTTTGTAATTTCAATTCAATTTATTTTCCGTTTAATTTCTCTTTTCTTCATTGGGTTGTACTACGCCCGGTTAGTGTATCTTTGTATCGTAGTTAAAAAATCAATTCAACCAACACGACGTGCACGATGGTGGCGGAGAGCATGGCGAATCCAATGCCATAAGTGAAGGCGAAGAAGGCGCTGATATGGAGCTTGCTGTAGGTCTCGTAGCCAGCAACGTTGAAGGAGAAGGTGGCCTCGTTGAGGATGCGGGAGATGTTGTATTTCATGCCGGTGTCATCAAAAGTGGCGGAGGAGAAGAAGGGGAACTTCCTGGCCTGGTAGATGTTGTTGAAGTATGTGATGGGCGTGACGACGTACATGACGAGGATGAAGCAGACGACGACGTTGATGATGGCGAAGTCCGGGGTGGCGATGGGGTCGCCGATGAAGCTGACGGTGGCCCAGTCAAAGGCGAAGGACCCAATTCCCATGCTGTGGAGGCCGGAGCCGAGCTGCTGCATCAAGATGGAGTCCTTCCAGATGTAGCAGAGGAGGGAGATGGAGGATATTGTAGGGAAGAAGTAAGCTGGGATTTCGTAGTATGCGTAGCTTGTTGTGAATACTATCACGAAGAATTGGAGCCGTGTTAAAAAATCCGTGTAATTCACCCATGAGACTAATAGTTAAAAATCCGTGTAATTTACCCATGAGACTATTTTTAATGAACGCAGAGATTACAAATTTAAAAATAGATGCGACAACGAGTGCTCTGTCATTAACATGGTAATATTGAAACGAAAAGAAAAATTGAACGAATACTTGTATATCATTGAAATTAAGTTGATAGCTAACTACTCCCTCTATTCCCACTAAATATCTTAATTATACTTTTACTATTTTTAAGCAAGTGGAACTCGCATTACATTAACTTATTTTATTTATATTTTATTATAAAATCAAGAGTTAATAGTTATTTAAATATAGACATGTACAAGACAATTACGAAAAATTAAAACTTCGTGATTGAATATTTCAATTTTAAACTTGATGGGACGAACTAGAATTTGACCAAACTTCGTAATTAAAATGACTATGAAGGCCTTAATCAATATATAAAAATAAGACACACAATCCAATAGTTTTTATGTCGGAATCTATTTTAAAAAATGAAATTATATTTTAAAATCCGAGCTTGTAAGAAGGGGATATTTAATGCCGAACGAATGTAGGAGTATTATTTTTGACTTCCCGTTTTGCAATGAAGTCGTGTTTCCAGGCCACCACATATATGGAGAATCCACCAGCATTCTCCTAAATATCCCAGCCCATCCATACCCAAGCATCTAATCAAATATGTACACACCCACAAAACCAATATACAAAAAATTCAAATACAAGAGTAACAAGTAATTAATATGAAACCTGAGTAGACTGAACCAACAACCAGGCCACAATCGGATTGAGAGGGCGGTGGTAGAGAGCCTTCACAATCGTCACAATGCTGACGGCGTAAACCCCTCCCTCCGGCGCCGCAGTTGGCGATCAGCACGTGCTCTTTTATAGTGAACGCCCCCGGATTCAGCGAAAACGACCACCCCGTACACGGAACCCTAAACGACGTCGTCGGCAGCACCCTCGCGTCACTATTTGCGCCGCCACAGAGCTCACCACTAAGGCGTTTTGCCGGTATCCGAAAAATTGGTTGCTAAATGAAAGCATCACGTACGCTATTATGCCCAAAAACCACGCCCGGAACGTCAGCGCCGCCACCGTCGGATCATCCGTCTCCGGCACCGTCAGCCGCACCTGCTCGATCGGACACTCCTCCTCATCTAAATTCCCACACCATCACATTTATTAAATTCTAATTTTTTAAAAAAATTAGTACTATTTTATTAGAAAAAAATCTTTATAATTTCGCTGTAAATTGTACACAATCTCTTAACGTGTTATAAACTAAACAAGGGAAATGTGAATTTTGATACCTTCGATTTGAAGATTGTGGTGAGGCGGGGACTGGTCGCCGGCGTGATTGCGGTTGCGGTCGCGGTCGGATATGATTATTGTGCAGAGATTCCGGCAACTCCAGAAAGTGTGAGATTCACCGGAATGGTTATATAACCTTAAATCCTTGCACTTACTCTACGCGTAGTAGACTTCTATAATAGAGTAGATTATATAGGATCATTTATTTTAATTATTACAACATCCTAAAGTAAGATTTAGGCCTGATTTTCCTATGTATATATTTCCACTGGAGTGCAATCGTTGCATTTGCCATTTAATTTTGATTCATTTATTGGGTACATTCTTTGATGAGTATCTTTATGACTCTCTAATATTATGGGCATCTAAAACGTAGATGCATGTCTGTAATAATATGGTGGCTTTGAAATTAAATGTTGGACTAATTTGTTGTGCAATTTGTTACTCCCAGTGAATTAGCAGGGTACTTTTATTATTGTCATCATATTTCCCCGCTAAACTGACTTTGTGATGCATTAAGTAGATCTATATATATGTAACTCCCTCATTGCATTATAATTTGTCACCATTTTGACAAGATTTTAAGAAATATAACAAAAAGAGAGTTGAAAAAATTAGTGGCATGTGAGTATACTTTTATATATTAATTTTATAATAAAATGAGAGTGAGAATGAATTAGTAAAATGTGGGATCTGCTACAAAAAAAAATGGTAAAAGTAAAAGATGACAAATTTTTTAAAAATTAGTGATAATTTTTAGGGACGGAGGACGTATTTATCTAAATTAACTATGTATATATACTTCCCATTACAATTGTCAAATCGTGTCAAAAAGTTCAGTTGCTGATTGTGAAATTGTGTCATCGTAATTTTGAAAATTAAGGTATTATAGCCTTTTATTGGGTTAAAATTAATTTTTGATAAAATATTACTTCATACTCTCTCCGTCCACGAAAAATAGAGCACATTTGCCATTTTTGGTTATCCACGAAAAATAGAGCACATTTAAAAAAGAAAAAGTTTTCAACAAATTCTCTCTTACCAATAATATGGATCTCACATTCCACCAACATTACTTCTCTCTTACTTTTTACCCTTCTCTATTACTAATAATATGGACCCCACATTCCACTAACATTACTCCTCTCTTACTTTTTTATCTTCTCTCTAACTTTACCAATTCTAAATAAAACTTTTGTCATTCACAATGTGTCCTATTTTTCGTGGAAGGAGGGAGTATATACTAGCATTATTTCATTAGCTCAATTTTAAATACATTAATTTGTGATGTATGGGAGTTTTAATTCTACGACTAGTTCATTTCTCTATCTTTGTTATCCGTTTTATTTAGAGAATTGATAAAATTTATGTATATTTAATTTAATTTTAGCATGATTTGGAAAGAAACCTTGTCGATGAACTCAATAGTAGTAATCCACTATATATTAAATTCAAAATTCAAGTCATACTTATTACCATATATCACAATAATAGTAGTATTAATTTTATGAATATGTCGAAATGTTACTTTAAGTAAAAATTAAATGACAATTAATTGTTATTCTATATATGCATTTTTTTGTATGAGTATGTCAAAATAAAGTAACGTCGACAATGGACTACGCCAATGCCTCACACATTGGCAGATCTAGGATTTCCGATCTGGGGGTGCGATAAATAGTTATAATGATTTAGAGTTTCAAAATTCGACCGATGCTTTAATCATTTGATATCTTTTTTTATAATAAACTTCAGTATATAAAAAAATGTGAATGTTTATAGTAATATGTCAATGATTTATTTAAAGTTTAGCAACACATATTATTTTTATGAAGAAATCATATTTTCAATTATCTAAGCAAAACTTAGTCATTTTTCAAAATAGTAAAGATTAAATAAAAGCATGATAAGAAAATCAAACAATGTTTATAAGAGAAAATTAAATAAATTAATTAAAAGTTTTTGAACGTACAATAACAAAAGGATAAATAATATTAAATGCATTCAAAACAATAAAATACTTAACAAGAAAATTTAATTCATTAACAAAAACCGCATATACAAGGACAAGAAATGGCATTGTCATCCACAAGAATCAAACCCCAATCTATCGGATGGCAAGGTAATATGCTTACTTACCACTGCACCACTTCAAGCACTTTGTTTTGGTGGTACGCTCGTACCCCTTTGTTCTCACTTAAATCCGCCACTGGCTCCTCCACAAGAACGGTCTTACGCAAAAAATTATTGTACATTAGTAGGGATTATATTTTGTATTGCACCATTAAATGTCTCATTTTTTCTTTTTCATCCATCTTAAATGTCTCATTTTTTTCTTTTTCGTCCATCTTAAATGTCTCATTTTTTCTTTTTCGTCCATCCGTTAATAAATATTCTACTCCCTCCGTCCACGAAAAATAAGACACATTGTGAATGACACATGTTTTAATGTGAAATTGGTAAAGTAAGAGATAAGGGAAAAAAGTAAGAGAGAAGTAGTATTAGTGGAATGTTGGGTCCATATTATTAGTAAGAGCATTTCCAAGGGGAGAGGTAAATGAAGAGGTAAAGTCATATAACTACCATATTTACCTTTTTTTCTTGAAAAATCATTTTTCTAAGAGGAGAGCTATACGAGAAGATATTATACCTTTTCTCATTTTAAAGAGGTATCTTTACCTCTCCATCAATGGAGAAGTAAAATCTTATAACTACCATATTTGTCTTCTTTTCATGAAAACCATTCTCCAACGGGGAATGTATTTGAGAAGGTATTTTTTAATGCATTTTGTACTATTATATTATTATTAAAAAATGATTTCCCTTCCTATATACCTTTTTCCTTTGGAGTGTGCTACTTTTTAGAAGGGTATATTTCACTTTATGAGAAGTTAAATAGATAATATACCTTTTTTATTTACCCCTCCTTGTTGGAGATGCTCTAAGAGAGAAATGAAAAAAAGAAAGAGAGAAGAAGAAAATGTAAGAGAGAATTAGTGTTTGTGGAATGTGAGATCCATATTATTAGTAAGAGAGAATGAAAAAAAGTAAGAGAGAAGTTGTTGAAAACTTTCATTTTTTAAATGTGCTCTATTTTTCGTAGACAACAAAAAATGACAAACGTGCTCTATTTTTTGTGGACGGAGGGAGTATTTCATTTTTACTATATTTGGTAAGTAGATCCTACATTCCACTAACTCATTCTACGCACATTTTATTATAAAACCAATATATAAAAGTAGGCCACACATCCTACTAACTCTTCTACCCACTTTACTACATAAAGTCAATAATTTCTTAAAATCTGTGCCAGTCAAATATGAGATATTTAATCACGGACGGATGGAGTATTTTTTTTAAAAGTGTACTTTTGGGTGGTTTAAATCATTATTGGAGGCTTTTGTATAAAAATTTACTCTCTTTGTCCTAAAAAAAATAGACAAGTTTTACTATTTTAGGCCGCCCTCAAAATTAGACTAAATCTAAATATAGAAATTTTTAACTAATTACGCACCCCTAATAACATTGACCAATCCACTGATGCTATATTTACTCCTTTTCCCACTCCCTTTTACTTTTTCTCACCCTCTCTTAATTTACCAAAAACACATTCCTTTTCTCTTTATGAATGAATTAATTAGTTTAATACTTCCACGTGACTTAACTACCGCTCTTAAATGTTCTATGATTTATTTGTTATGCCCAAATAAAAAATTGCTCCTTCATGTCTTCATTAGAAAGTCTCATTTATTAAAGGTTTGCTCCTTCGTGCCTTCATTAGAAAGTCTCATTTATTAAAGGTTTTAAGTTGTAATTTAAAATGATAGAATAAGTTAGCAGAATGTGTGCTCCTACTTTTGTGTCTTGATTTTATATTAAAATGTGAATGAAGTAAGTTAGTAGAATATATGATATATTTGTCAAGATGGTAAAAATGAAACGAGATACTATCTAATTAGACGAAATTTAAAAAAAAATGAAACTTCTAAGGAGAAGAAGTATAAATATTAATATTATACTCCCTCCATTCAATAGTAGTAGAATCATTTTGTCATTTTGGTAAGTTACATAGTAGTAGAGACATTTTCCTTTTTAGTAAAAGTCAACACATTTCTTCTCACATACTTTTCCATCTCTCCTACTTTTCCCTTTTTCCTACTTTCTTCTCTCTACTTTTCACTCTCTCGTCCTCTATTATATTTTTATTTGATACAGTAAACATATTTTTATTAATCTATATGCAAAAAAAATGTCTCAACTACTGCGGAATGAATGAAGTATGTTAGTGACCCATGTAGACTAGTCTATTCTTAAATATTGATACAATGTCAATATATAACAATAAAATAAGAAATTTAAAAAGTCAAAATTGATATAATCACAAAGTAATGAATGAAAAATAATTAATCAAAGGTATTTACGAAACTAGGGTACTCTATAAAAACTAAATACTAAAAAATGTGAGAAATAACAATAAAAAAAAAGAAGCAAAGCCAATAATCAGTGGACGGGGCAACCAGGAACGACAATTCCCGGCGCGGTGGGGCACGACGCCAAAGGGCAGTTATCCCCCCCACCACCATCCGCTCCCATTCCCCACCAGTCAATGGAGATATCATACGACTGCAGCGCAAAATAAGTCAATATTCCCATAAACGCAATCCCCGCACTCATCGCCGCCGAAAACACATACGCGTATCTCGCCCACCACCGCTTGTGCACTCGGTACACATATATGTTGAAATACATCCCCACCGCCCCCCACATTATGTAGCTCACCGATCTCGCCGGCGGCATCCCCCCCGTCGCCCCCATGATAATCGGCACATTCACCAGCTGCAGCCACTTCTTCTCCGGGTACCTCCGGTTCAGAAAGTACGCCGGCAGCGGCGCCACCGCCCCGACGAGGAACCACCAGTTCAGCAGGCCGTACACGCCCTTGCTCGTGAACATCCTCATCGGCCCGATGACTCCCCATATGATGGACGCGTTGTAGAACACGTTGTCGCCCGGGCAGGTGAAGGGGCTCCCCTCGGGCAGGGCCGACACGTCGCAGATGTTGTCGACCGTGTCGAGGAGCCACCACGCGGTCCCGAAGTAGACGGACGAGGCCACCACCGTGCCCACCAGCTGGGCCGCGAACATTGATTTGGGCGGGATCTTCATGTAGTGGCCTAGCTTGAAATCTGAGAGGAAGCTTAGTGCTTGTGACATGCTTATGTAGCCGTACGTCTTGAACGCGACGTTGGCGAGCGGCCTCCCCGGGTATATGTAGCCGATTAGCATCTCTGTGATGATATTCAACCCCATTTGCTGCAAAGTAGAAAGCAGCGTCAATACTGTTTGTTAGAAATGAGTCACTCAACATACGCGTACCATGTTGGTTGTGGCTTGAATTATGCCGACCGGGAGAGTGAAGAAGAAGGCAAGCACGCAGGCAAAAATAAGCCCCCACCACGGAAGCTGAAGCTGTTTCCCGAAGCCTTCGCAAGCAAAGAGAGAGAGGCCAAACACTAGTATAAGTATGATATGGAACCACCATTCCGGCACAGACTCATAGTTCTTCTTCATCAATCTCGTGTGCACATCTAGCTTCATGTTGCTCTTTGTCTTGATCCAGAGCTCCCAAATCATTCTACCCCACCAAAACCAAATCCTTCCTTCATTAATTCAGTATCCGAATGTAAAAAAACAGAGAAAGTGGATGATAAAACTTACTTTCCATGGTATAAGGCGACGTGGACAATGGTGGCGGAGAGGGTAGCAAAGCCAATGCCGTAAGTGAAGGCGAAGAAAGCGCTTAGGTGGAGCTTGCTGTAAGAATTATAGCCGTCCATGTCGAGGGAGAAGGTGGCCTGGTTGATGACGCGGCTGATGTTGTAGCGATGGCCCATGTTGTCGAACGTGTGGGATGTGAAGAAGGGGAACTTCCTGGCGTCGTAGATGTTGTTGAAGTAGGTGATGGGGGTCATGACGTACATGACTAGGAAGAAGCCGATGAGGACGTTGACGATGGCGAAGCCAGGGGTGGAGATGGGATCGCCCACCATGCTGGCGGTGGCCCAGTCCAAGGCGAACGAGCCTATTCCCATGCCCTGCAGGCCGGACCCGAGCTGCTGCACCAGGATGGAGTCCTTCCAGATGTAGCAGAGCACGGAGATGGAGGATATGAGTGGGAAGAAATACGATGGCACCACATAGTATGCGAAGCTTATTACGAACACCATTACGAAGAATTGTTGCCGCGTTAACCCTCCCTTCTCTCGTGCTTCTTCTTCGTGCATTGTTCTGCATATAATATGATAAGAACACACATTTTAAATCATTTTAACTCCTAGACAGATGAGATATGTCTACTAATTAAGTTACCTGAAAAGGGAGATGGAAGTCATGTTTCCAGGCCACCACATGTATGGAGAGTCCACAAGAATTCGCCTAAATATTCCAGCCCACCCGTACCCAAGCATCTATTCAAAATCATTCTAGTCTTATAAATGTCAACAAAATTAAATTACTATAAGAAAAACAAGTACTAGTACTAGTATAATGTTATGGTCCTTAATTTAGCAGTACATCACAAAACAGAAAGTTAATGTAGCCATCTCATAACATTTCTCTTGTATTCCTTAAAGTTAATTAAATAATGATCGGTTCATTAATTAACTGATGCACATTCATATAAAATGTTTCATCTACACAAAATAATATCAACAAAATTCAAATAAAAGACACTTCATATATATATATACTGAATGTAAAACAAACTCAATCTGAAATCATGCATTAAAAGCATGAGAAAAATGAGACCTGAGTAGTCTGAACCAACAACCAAGCGGCAAGAGGATTGATTGGGCGGTGGTAAAGAGCCTTCACAATCGTCACAATGCTGAGAGCGTAAACCCCTCCGGCGCCGCAGTTGGCGAAGATGGTGATCAGCACGTGCTCTTTTATAGTGAACGCCCCCGGATTCAGCGTGAACGACCACCCCGTAAACGGGACCACAAACGCCGTCGTCGGAAGCACCCTCGCCATGAACCTCCCGATCGGCAGCGTCACTATCTGCGCCGCCACCGTGCCGATCCCGATAGGGTTCTGCCGGTACCCGAAGAACTGGTTCGTGAACGCAAGCAGCACGCACGATATTATCCCCAGAAACCACGTCCGGAACGTCAGCGCCGCCATCGACGGATCGTCCGTCGCCGGCACCGTCAGCTCCACCTGCTCGATCGGACAGTAGTCGGCCTCTTCAACATCTGCATTTTTTATTTTATTTTTTGTTAAATTGTAGTTATATTTTGTGACAGGTTTTCAGTCTCATAATGTAGCTCCACCATTACTATCATTAAATTTGAAGTATATATATTCCTACCTTCGAGTTCGAAGTTGTGGAGAGGAAGCTTTCCCGGAGGATGATTTTTGTTTTCGGCGGTGTCGCGGTGGCCGCCGCCGCCCATGATGATGCAAATTCGGAGAAGAGGGAGAATGGAATGGATTGTATGTTACTTTGAAAAATTGTGGAATGAATGTTGTATTGATATTATATCATTGAATCTTTTTTTCCTAATGAATCTTTGTTTCATTAGACTATCTCCATCTTATCCCAACCGTTTTCGATTGCTCCTAATCCGGACATAAATCTATATCCATTAAAAATAATATTTATATGTACATTTACAATCCAATTATATATAAATAATTGGTTTTATTAATTTATATATTTAAACCGAACCAAATCAAAATATCATAAAAAAATAAAAAAAAACAAAAAATTCCCAAAATTCCAAACATATTTAGGTCAAAATATTAAAAAATATATATATTTTTAATAAAATATTTATTTAAAATATACTCCAATTGCATGATTTTCGGATCTTTAGTCGTTTAAAAAAATTATTCGGACTGAATCGAGAATCCCCAAGAATATGGACTCAAACCCCTATTCGTTCAAGAATATGACTCAAAGCCCAGATTATTTGCTATTGATCGTCTACTTGAAAATAAAATAGAACCCTTTTTTCTGTAGAACTATTTTTTTATTCTTATCACAACGGTCGGATTCTTGTTATTGATCATAGATTCTTTAATCTGTTAAACACTTAAACCACGTTTTATTCGTATCCCAACAGTGGGATTAGATCACTCCTAATATCCCGTTTATAAATAAATTATAACAAGAAAGATTTTTCTGGACTATTTCTCCCATGATAAGTCTTGTTCTGAGAAAGATCTGTTTTCGTTATCTGGATATAAATCAATAGAGAAAAGATACATCTACATACAATATTAATAAATATATAATCCTGTTATACGGAATAAATGACATACGTGATTTAAAATGATCAAGTTAGTTTTTTTATGCTATTAAATTAATTTCAATCATTTAAATGGATTCAACGATTGGGTCCATTAAAGTACATGTTCAATTTAGGTGCACGCATGGCTTGTAACAAAGGAAAAAATATCATCACATAATTTAATTTCTTGAATTTATATTCAAAAAATATTTAGAATCCCAATTGTTAAGGGTGCTCTCCCTCAACTAGTGTTCGACGTCGGCGAGTGATCGACGGCGAGAAGATACGATGGACGTCGCGGGCTTGCCCTGGGATCAAATCCGAATTAGGGTTTGTAGAAAATAAAGAAGGCGACAAAAATGTAGGAAAATATGTTATTTCTTGATATCTCAATGCATAACACAGTCCCTTTTTATATTCTAAGGACCCTAGATGATTCGACTCTCTTTTGCGATCCGGGAAAGAATCACCAAGAAAACCAGGAAAGGAGCTTATTGGGCTCGACTCAAAATATAATTAAATAAGTTCACGTGGGCCACAAAACCCAAACATTAACTAGCAAAATAAATCAAAAATAAATAAACACTCCTTGCTGTCAAGTTCGACTCCTCAGCGGGAAACATAGTCTCCATACTTCACTGGTGATGTCGAGTTCTCTCGCTGATCCTCCTGCCTTCTGCCGGTCTCGCTTCCTCCTCTTCTTCCGTCGTGAACTCCGGTACATTCACCTCCAACTCTTTCTCCTCGCGTGCACTCTCGGGCTCCTCTATATCCCCCCGAGCTACATGCGACGTTGACGGAGTCAGCTCCGTATCAACTCCCCCCTTCTTAAGAGGCTCCTTGTCTACAAGGAGTAAATCATGAAAGTGCTTTTCGATCAAAGTCATTGGTTCCCACGTCGGCGCTGCCCCACACCACTCGTTTGTCCAACAGGTGAATCGGGCGCGCAATGGCATGCCCCCACGCGAACACTACGGGAAAATCCGCAGTTTCCCTGGACGACCCCTCCACAGATAGGCGCAAGAGACTGACATGAAACACATTGTGAATCCTACTCCCGTCTGGCAATTTTAAGCGGTACACCACTTGACCAATACGTTCCAAAACCTCAAACGGACCATAGAATCGGCGCGCTAATTTGGCCGATATCGGGCGAGCAACAGAATACTGACGGTACTGCTGTAATTTTAGAAGAACACGATCACCTACTGCAAATTCCACATACCGCCGGTGGCAGTTAGCAGACTCCCGCATACGGTTCTGCGCCTTCTCCAGATTCCTACGCAAAGCTACAATTAACTCACCCCTCTGTTGAATATCCCTCGCCACATCACTCGGTGTAGCGGCCGACGGCGGCAATGCGATCAGAGCAGGCGACTCCCGTCCATACAAAGCATTAAAAGGGGAGGTCCCCAACCCCTCGTGGTAGAAGCAATTCAACGCAAGCTCCATCCAAGGTAGGAAATTAGCCCATTTCTTCGGGTGGTCTGCCATGAACGTCCTCAAATATTGCTCCAGCCTTCGATTCCTAACCTCCGTTTGATCATCCGACTGCGAGTGATAGGCATTAGAAAATGTTGCTTCGTTCCACTAAGCTTCAACATGTGTTCCCATACCTCGTTAAGGAAAGGGGGGTCCAAGTCGGACACCAATGTCTTTGGGAAACCAGGATGTTTGACCACTGTGTCAATAAAAAGGTTTGCCACTCTCCACTCGTCAAATCGCGCCGACATGGGAGCGAAGTGTGCGTACTTTGGTAACCAATCCACCGCGACCAAAATTGTGGTGTACCTCAGTGATTGTGGTAGACTTGTAATGAAGTCCCAAACCTGAGACGACACATGCAAAGGTTGCAGGAGGCCCGCAGGTTTCTGGGTTGAGTACTTTGTCGTCTGACATCCAAAGCATATTCACCCAAAAGAATGACGCAGCCAAACGTCGAAAAGTACGATCCACACCCGGATGTCCCGCTAGAGGTGTGCTATGGTGTTCATATAGAAGATCCTCCTTGGCAGCCGACTCCTTTACTACCACAATGCGGCGCCCGAAGTAAATCAGCCCGTCTATCAACGAAAACCCAGGTTTGGCTTTCCCTTCCTCAATATCAGTTTTCAATTTCACCAATTCCGGGATCAGTTGGGGTTCATTCGTCAAAGCGGCCATAATACCGGGCGAGGGTCACTCACCAAGGCTAACATCATTGCCGTTGCTACTTCCTTGATCTCCATATCGCGGCGGGACAAGGCATTCGCGGCCTTATTTGACGCACCGGTTTTGTACTCGATGCCAAATTTGTACCCCATCAGATTTCGGACATATAACTGTTGACCTAGAGTCTAAATAACCTGCTACAACAACTCTAGATCTTTTGATCACTTCGGATGACGAACTCTCGACCAACAAATACTGCCTCAACTTTTGAACTGCCTCTACGATGGCATAAAGTTCCTCGTGATATGTCGACGTAACTCTGCGTCAAGGTTCGAGCTCTTGCTAAAGAAAGCCAACAGGTGTCCCTCCTGTAATAACATCGCCCCAACCCCAAAACTCGAAGCATCTGTTTCTATATAAAAAGTCTTCGAAAAATTAGGCAGACGCAAGACCGGAGCTGGCGTCATAGCAGCCTTTAACACCTCAAAACTGTCTGCTACTCTCGGCGACCACGAAAAAGCATCCTTCTTGAGGAATTCAGTCAATGGTGCGGCGATGGAGGCGTAACCTGCAATAAACCGCCTGTAGTAACCGGTCAAGCCAAAAAAGCCCCGTAACTGTTAAGGGTGCTCTCCCTCAACAAGTGTTCGACGTCGGCGAGTGATCGACGACGAGAATATACGATTGACGTCGCGGGCTTGCCCCGTATTCAAATCCGAATTAGGGTTTGTAGAAAATAAAGAAGACGGCAAAAATGTAGGAAAATATGTTATTTCTCGATATCTCAATGCATAACACAATCGTTTTTATATTCTAAGGACCCTAGATGATTCGACACTCTTTTGCGATCCGGGAAAGAATCACCAAGAAAACCCGGATATGAGCTTATTGGGCTCGACTGAACATATAATTAAATAAGTTCACATGGGCCACAAAACCCAAACAACTAGTAAAATAAATCAAAAATAAATAAACACTCATTGCTGTCAAGTTCGACTCCTCAGCGGGAAACATAGTCTCCATACTTCACTGGTGGACGTCGAGTTCTCTCGCTGATCCTCCTGCCTTCCGCCGATCTCGCTTCCTCCTCTTCTTCCGTCGTGAACTTCGGTACATTCACCTCCAACTCTTCCTCCTCGCGTGCACTCTCGGGCTCCTCTGTATCCTCCCGAGCTACCTGCGGCATTGACGGAGTCAGCTCCGTATCAGGCGGCATGGTTGTGGAGAAGTTTGATGATTCTTCCCAACGGCAGTGTCAAGAAGCTTAACACAATGTCGACGAAATTTATGTCGGCTTCGGCAAAGAGCACCTTGTTTCTCTGCTTATTAATCACCACTTTCAACGAGAACTTGGTAGCATTAGGCATTCTGCTAGTGGTAGTGATACCAAAACAAAGAGGAATGAAATTCAGTTTTTTCTGCACTCACACTCTGATTTGAATGGTGGAAGAAGTAAATAAGAGCCACCAATCTCTCTAGATTCCGAGACCTTTCGTTTCACTTTCATGCATTGGTATTATTAGTGCATCCACAATAGGGGCGGACATCCCAAAACACCTCCTGCCACGTCATAAGGACATTCCACAACACTGCCACGTCATAAGGACATCCCACTCCACAATAGCGGACATCCCCAAGGACATCCCGACGGACATCCCAATAATTAAAATTCACAAATACAAATATGCAATTTTACTGAATTAAAATTTTGACACGAATATGGAGAAAATGCAACCATTTTAATAAAAAAAAACATACATAAAAAAAAAATTACATAGTTAAAAAAATATCCCAAAGCTTCAACACACGCGGCCCCCGACTCACTCCTCGTCATCCCCTTGGCCAGACCCGCCATCACCGCCGTCAGTCCCGGGAAGGGGTGGTTGACCCAACTCGCGCCTCATACTGTCGATGACCCCCTTCAACATCTCTTTGTGTAAGGGGTCAGTCACCGCATACCACTTTTCTATGGTCTCTAGCAAAACATGATTGTGCTGCATGCGTGCGAGGTGGGTGAGTTCGGCACTATCTTTGGTAGGACCAGGAGCTGGAGTTGCCGATTGGGCCTCGTGGGACCCGCTGGAGCTTCCCCTAGCTGGCCGCATCGCGGTCTTTTACCCAACCGGGGGACGGCGACGGGAAAACGATGGAGGGGTTCGGAACATCTGCGGAGGCTCCGGGGAGGTCGTGGGAACTGGCACTGCTGCTGTACTCGCCGGAGGAGTTGAGCTTCGTCCGCTTCGGCCAACCAACTTCAACACCCGCACGAAACTTGGCGAAATCCTGCAGCACAAGATATACATCCCAGTATTTGAAGGGGCCAAACTTCTTCTTCTTGTCAATGAACTGGTGCATGGACAAACTCTTCACGTCTTCCATGGACATGCCGCTGGTTTCCGTACGGACGTTGTTTTCAAAGATGCCGGTAAATCGGGTGAGTTGTGTCACGACCGCCCTTTAGGGTTAATAAATACGGGCGATCGTAATTAAAAGAACTTAGTAAACAGACGAAGGAAACTAGGGTTTCAATAAAGAGTTTGACCAATAAATAATATTTAATAAAAAGGGGCCAAGAGGTTGACATTATCCAAATAATTAGGTTCAAAGCTAAAAGATTGATGAGTAAAAACAATGTCTCAGCGGAAGCGTTCAAGAGAAAGAGTGACGTCATGTGTGGAGACACAACGACACTCGTAGTTCACAACTAACCAAACCATGCTTCAATTTTAAATTGCTCAATACCACCAATTGCTCGTCGCCGCTCAACCTGCACATAGGGAAAACACATGCCGGGCTGAGTACTTAATATACTCAGTGGGCTCATGCCGAAAACATTTTCAATAAAAATATTATTTATCATGCCATACATAAGTAACCATCGGGGTTTAGCTTTAGAAAGGCCCGAGGCACTCAAAATCATTTCCCATTGTAAAAGTCGACTGATCAGTCATTTTCCCATAGATGTTAGCCATATCTGCCAATACATGACTTGGAATGTGGCCTTACCAAGCCACTAGACCGGCCAGCCCGTACGCTAGCACACGATCTACCATAGGTGTACACTAGTCCAAGTAGGGTTTGCGGCCCTACGAGGACCCGAATTCGATTTATATAACAATGGCGCATAGCCACATCAGATAGGCACGTTAAAAATCAAATCACGGCATGATAAATACAGTTTCATTTCCATCGATAAAAATATTTAGGACGTTGTCCTTATTTAAAAGAGAGTCCACCTCGAGTGCTTAATCCGAAATTACGTTCTTTCCCTTGCGATCACGATTCTCTTGCGAGGTATCACCTTAGAATTAAAATAACACATAAATCAACACACTTTCAAATTAAATAAATAAGATTCATGCATCCTAAGCGAAGTTATTTATCTCGTTTTATCTCGGTTTTTGACTATTCGGCGGCCGCTTACGCCCCTAATTCCTCCGTTGGCTCCTCGTATTTTTCCTCAACGATATCGAAATAAAATCCCCAAAATTATAAAAGTGCATAATAAAATTATCGCAAGTACTCCCCTCGCAATTACATTTATTTCGAAACTCGGGGTAAATTAATTGTACATCGAATTATTCCGAGAATTAACTAAATAATTCCCCACAATTAATTTAATTATTAATTCAAAGATTTATTTAATTATTGGCCCAACTAAAATACTCCCATCCTTATTTTTTCCTTAACCAAGATAAAAAGGCCCAACTCTCTCATTTTTAAAAAAAAAACAAAAAGGCCCAAAGATTTTACTCCCCACCCCACGTCTATCTATCTCTTCTTCTCTCCCTCTTCTCTCTCGCCAAATCGGGTGTTTCCTCCGTTCCCGTTGGCTTCTCCAGTTCACCTCACGACGTCGGCCGCTGCTCACCGGGAAGGCGATGTGTTGTCGCCGCCGTTCTGTCGGCCCAGTCGCCGGTTCAGTTTCGCCCCTCTATCGCACGAAACCTCCGCTGCCGTCGGAGTGGAGGAAGTCCGGCCAGCGGGGCTGCTGCTGTCACGCCGTCGCGCCGCTGAACCGACGCCAGCCCAGGCTTCGCCTCCTCCGTCCGCTGCCTTCGTCGCCGAGAGGAGCTGCTGCTGCCGTCACCGGGTAGACGCTGCTCGCCGGTGGTTGTGCAGCCGTCGCCGGGAGACGTTGCCGCTGGTCAGCCTCCGAATCCTCCGATTCCGCCCCGATTTCCTCTCCGAAGATAAGTTCTTTATTTGATTTCGTGAATTAAAATTTGTTTCTTTAGCTTAGTTTGCTTCGATTCATTCGATTAGGAGATATATCACAGATTGTGGCAACAGTAGGGTGAAATATATGGATGCAGTAGTATGAAATTGGAAATTTGGATGGGAGAGGTGTATACCTTCAATTTGCAGATTTGCAACTGGACGGAACAGGAACTCCCTCTCCTTAGTTCTCGATTTCTGACCGGAAGAATGAATAAGTTGATTTGAAATCATGTAGAGTAGATGAAGAAATTCAGCAGAGTTTACCTTGAATAGAAGTTGAAAGGAGAAGTCTTGGTTTCTTGATTGCAGAGAATGAATAGGAGGAAGAATGATTCTGACGTGAATATTATAGAGGGGGTTACAGATATGGGAGAGATTTGGGGAGAGAGGGAGCGTTTTTTTCAACGTGGGTTGAGGGGGATTCTGACGTGAATGATTCTTATCAATTTATTTGTGATTTAATTGCAGATCACGGAGGATGAATATCTTTTCACGGAGGGGGAAAATCTATACAGAATCTTTAATTAAATAAAATTAAAGCCGATTGATGACCAAATCAACCGGGAAAATTAATTATATTGGTTTAATTCACAGTCCTTTGTATTTTATTTTAAATTGTGCAGTCCCCAATTTATTATCACGGACTGGATTTTTATATTATTTATTTAATTTATCGGATCCAACACGGAATCGAGTCCTATAAATATTCCTCACGGACATGAATTATTTTAGATTCGCGCAGTAATTTATTTCAAAAATCTCTAGTCCAGCAACAATTAATTCACCGACAATTAAATCACGAACTTCGAAATATTAATAGCATTAAATACTAGTACTTTAGGGTTTAAAAATTAGGTTCAGAAAAACGGGGCGTTACAAGTTGTCTCCTCAGCATTGTTCTCCACCGTGAGGCTTCCCACCTGGCTGGCTGAATTTGATGTAGTTCTGGCTAATGCGCCACCACATCGTGTCGATAGTCCGATTAGCCCCGATGTAGGGATTCTCGACTATACTCGTCCAGGCCTTTGCCAGCGCGACGCACTCCACCTCGCTCCAGACGATCCTCTTTCCCTCGCCGGCCTCCTCCTCCTCTCCCTCGTCCCCCGCCCCACCCTCTTCGATGAGGACACGCGAGGGCTGACTAGTGCCCTTGCCCTTACCCTTGCCCTTGCCCTTCCCCCGTCCATCTACCACTGGTGGTATGTCAGTGGGAGACTCCCTGACCGGAGATAACCCTTACTCCTCCAAAAAGAAAGTCTCATTGACGGTGAACTGAGTCTCCAAGTACTGTCACTACACAATAAATCCATGTAGGGGTTATACACGTTGTCCCCAGGTGATTGGGAGACCCCCACTCTGCTACCCCTCTGCACCATCCCGGGCATCACCATACCCGACATCATCCCCGGTATTTGGTGCACCATCCCCGACATTTGGGGCACCATCCCCGCCATTTGGGGCATCATCCTTCCACTCACCCCCTGCATTTGGGGCACCATCCCTCTACTCACCCCGGCATTTGGGGCACCATCCCACCCGCCGAAGGGTACATATTATAGTACCCGCCCATCATCGCCGGCATTTGGGGCATCATCACCGCCATTTGGGGCATCATCTCGGGCATCCCTGCAGTTCCGCCGGCGTTTCCCCCACCTCCAACGGGGAACGTCTGGATTTGTGACTCGCTCGTGGAGGGAGAATCACTGCCCTGCTCCATTTATCTTCAAAAGAAATGAAAGTAGAGAGATAGAAATTCATCAATACAAGTGGTGCGAATAAAACGAAGTGCAACGAGCCGTATATATAGAGTTAAAAAAAATAGAAAAATGGGACGTCCGCCGAGACGTTCGTCGTCACGCCGCAATAGTGGACGTCAGGACGGACGTCCGCTGAAACCAACGGACGACCTCTCGTCCGTCGGGGACGTCCGCGTCCGCCTCATTTGATGCAATAGCGGACGCCCGCCCCGACGTCCGCTATTGCGGATGCTCTTAAGCTTAGAAAACAGTAAAAGACTGAAAGTAATTATATTTATTTGTCTATTTACCAATATATCTAAAGCACTATCAAATTGAACAATGGGAGGGTTGAGTGTTTGAATGTTTTTTCAGAACTCAGAAGTACGCAATGTAGGGGTCATGAATAGTGTTTAGTTTTTTTAACTTTCGCATCATTTTCTAGTCGTTCAATAGACTTCTTAATTCTCATGGATCCTTTTTTTCTTTGTAAAGTACTATGGAGTACTGTATTTTGATTTTCAATCGTGGGCGTAAATATACCCTGATTAAAATGCATTTATTCTTTGTTTTTAGAACTCCATCTTTTACAATTTTGACTCGTCATACTGACTATGAATTTAAGAGTAAAGTGATTGCATTATTTATACTTCTTCCAAACATCCACAAAAAATTGTTTTATTTTAAATATAATTTTTTTAAATATTTTATCCATTTTGTAGTACTATACCAATTTTCTAACTTTTTCTCTTCATGTCTTAGTCTCTCTCCCGCACTTGATCTTTTTTCTACTTTCTTTTACTTTATCTAAATCTCATTTATACTCGTCCATAAATAACACTACTTTTTGTAGACCGATGGAGTTAATAATACTATCTTCATCCCATAAAAGATGTACTCATGCTTGGGATAACATGAGATTTTAAAAAGTTTTATTTTGTATGTTAAGTGAAGGGATAAAATATACTCCCTTCGTCCCTCTATAGTTTAGTCGTATTCCTTTTTGAGTTGTCTCATTATAGCTGAGTCATTTCCGTTTTTGGCAAAAAGTACTTTACTCCCTTTTCATCTCTCTACTTTTTTTTACGTTCTACCTTATTCTCCTTTTACTTAACTAATTTAAAACACTTTTTTCTTAAACCTCGTGCCGAAAATATATGTCTCTACTACATAGGGACGGATGGAGTATTTTTTTTATTAATGTATGGATAATTTTTTCCAAAAATAGAATTGTGACATCTACAGTAAGACAAACTAAAAGGAAAGTGAGATATCTTTTATGAAACGGAGATAGTATTACTAGTAAACAGGAAGCGGGGGCTTGCCGGTGCCCGTCCCTGTATCCTCATGGTCAAAGAAGTGGATTAATTAGAAAGTAATTATGGTCATTGAATTTACAATTGCGTGGGGCCCACTTTTGGTTAATGAATACGTTAGTGATAGTATATTTTTCAAAAGATTTGTGAATTTGAACCGATTATATTTGTGGAATAATACTGTATGCTAACTTTTTTGGATTTATAATTTAATACTGAATTTAAGCCTAACAGATTGTTTTGTGCATGTATCTTCATAATATCATAATTTATGTATATCTATTTTAATATATAAAAATATTGGTAGTTATTTAAATAATAAAATTTTGTTTAAATTCTATTTAATTCAAGTAAAATATTACTATATCAAGAATTTTTAAATTTATATAAAATATATATTTTCTTTTTTTTCTTAATTTAATATAACATCATTTGAAATATCACCAAAATATGACATTGTGGTCAAATTCTATTTGAAATTCATTATATATGTGTTTCCATCACTTTATAAATTTATAAAATAAATAAAGGAGGTAAGAATATTGAAATAATTATTTTTAATATATATATACTATCTTTTACAATTTCAGCAGCGGCTTATTCAAATTTCTGGTTCCGTCCCTGCTAGTAAATAGTCAATGATTCATAAACTTCGTAAATTATGTTGGAAATATTGAAGCCTTTTAGACAGACAAACTCTTGCTATTACAAAAGAACAAAAAACTGGAAGGTAAGTAAAACAAAGTAAATACAATAAAAGGACCAAGAAGCAAACTATAGTATTCTTCAAGTCGAGTCGAGGTGACCCTCTCTCCGCAAGACGAAATACGCCCCGGCTAGTGCTCACGGATTGGCGTAATGTCCCCAAAGATGAAACGACTTTCCTCCTATCGAGTTGAAGCACCTCAAATTCGTAGGCTCCGGCGAACTTGAATTGGAGGTGAGAACCGAGCTAGACAATGCTCCTAGAATGCCCACTAGAATGCTTAAGTGATGTAGAGAGAAGATTTGTTTTTGTTGTGTTCTCTTCTCCTCAAAACAAGCCTATTTATAGGCTAGGAAACACAAGTGAAAGGTCTTGTAATTAGGGCATCTCATAAAGGTTACACCATGTGAAAGGCCAAAGGCCTAGCCTTTTGAAATTATCACATGTGTTTTCCTACAATCCCCCACATTGGTTAGAGCGCTGCAAGCTCAAACCAACACTAGACATGTATGCATGTATGCAGACTCTTTTGCTCAGTTCTCAGGAAACGATACTGTATTTGGAGAGGTAACTTGGGGTTTTGAACCTTCCATAGTCAACACTATCGGACATACCGGCGGACTAGTGGACGCGATGCCTTGAACTATTCCTCCTTGGTGTATGCCTAGTCAATAGCATTAACACAATATTGTCTCAACTCCATCAGCTCTCACATTTGTGTCTGTTTCGGCCGTGGAACACCTCTTTGGAATTCATAAGTGACTTACTCACACGAAGCGGCCTCACTTCTCACTTATATAGGTGATTCTTTCATGAGTATCCTGCCATACCGCATCTCCTTGAGATTTCAAGAATCATTAAAAGTCAAAAGACTTAACCTCTTACCACCTGCAGGTTACAACACTCAAAGCTTTCTAAAGAATGGGCGAAGATTAAAATCTTCTGAGTGTTACAGCTAGATTTGTATAGCTTCGTTTTCCCATTGAACCTATCCCATGGGATCTCCAATCGTATGGTTGGGTTACCACTATACTCATCTTTTAAGATGTGGTTTTCAGTCTCATTCCTTTTAGCAATTTATGCATTTGATCACGGTTTAAACCTTTTGTTAACGGATCCGCTAAGTTATCCACTGACTTTACATAGTCAACTGAGATAACGCCACTTGTGATCAACTGCCTTACGGTATTATGTCGCCGATGAATATGTCGAGACTTACCATTATAAAAGCCACTTTGTGCTCTACCTATAGCTGCTTTGCTATCACAGTGTATCAATACTGCAGGCACTGGCTTCTTCCAACATGGAATACATTCTAGGAAATTTCTGAGCCACTCGGCTTCTTCCCCTGCTTTATCCAAAGCGATAAACTCAGATTCCATGGTGGAACGAGCAATACACGTCTGTTTCGTTGATTTCCACGAAACAACACCACCCCCCACAGTGAACACATACCCACTTGTCGAAAATGAGTCTTTTGAATCAGATATCCAATTTGCATCACAGTACCCTTCAAGTACTTGGGGGTATCTTGTGTAATGCAACCCAAAGTTAATAGTATACTTCAAGTATCTCAAAACTCTACACAGAACTTTCCAATGTTCCTTACTCGGGTTACTCGTAAATCGGCTCAACTTGTTTACAGGACAAGCAAGATCAGGTCGAGTACAGTTTGTGATAAATATCAAACTTCCTATGACCTTTGCGTACTCTTCTTGAGCAACAGAATCACCCATATTCTTGCTCAGATGGACATTGAGCTCCAAAGGAGTCTTTGCTGGCTTACAATCAAACGAGTTGAATTTCTTAAGCATTTTCTCAACATAATGAGATTGCGTTAAGGAAATTCCCTCATTAGTCCTCAATATTTTGATTCCGAGAATCACATCAGCTAGACCCATATCTTTCATATCGAAATTTCTTTTCAACATGTTTTTTGTCTCGTTAATAATGGCACTATCGCTGCCATTATCAACATATCATCAACATACAGACACACAATAACAAACCCGTTATCTGTGTTCTTAATGTAAACACACGTATCACACACATTGATAGTGAATCCATTTGCCAACATCACGTTGTCAAATTTCAAATGCCATTGTAATGGTGCTTGCTTCAACCCATATAATGACTTTACCAGTTTGCATACTTTACGCTCTTGCCCAGGCACAACAAACCCTTCGGGTTGTTCCATATATATTTCTTCTTCCAGATCACCATTCAGAAACGCAGTTTTCACATCCATTTGGTGAATCTCAAGATTGTGCAAAGCAGCAATCGCTAGAAGCACCCGAATGGAAGTGATTCTCGTAACAGGAGAATAGGTATCAAAAAAGTCATACCCTTCTTTCTGCTTAAAGCCTTGGACAACTAGGCGAGCTTTGTACTTATCTATAGTACCATCAGGCTTATATTTCCTTTTCAGAATCCACTTGCACCCTAAAGGCTTACAGCCTTCAGGCAAGTCTACTAACACCCAAGTGTTATTTCTCATGATGGATTCAATTTCACTGTTGATAGCTTCTTGCCACCACGCCGCGTCTGGGCCAGACAGAGCTTCCGCCAATGACTTTGGTTCGTCATCCAACATAAAAGTTATGAAGTCAGGACCAAATGTTTTAGCAACTTTAACTCTTTTACCACGTCTTGGTTCAACATCCTCAGGACTTGACCTCGTCCTTTTTGGAGGATTAGAACTAGTGGATTCATCCATCATTCTTTCACTAGAACGATCCTCTTGCCTCTTGCAAGGGTATACATTCTCAAAGAATATAGCATTCCTTGACTCAATCGTTGTTCCTTCAGCCACGCCAGGCACAGCTGACCTATGGACTAGGAAACGATAGGCACTACTATTAAGTGCATGGCCAATAAAGATGCAATCGACTGTTTTAGGGCCTATTGCAACTTGTTTCGGAGGTGGCACTTCTACCTTCGCTAAACACCCCCACGCTTTGAGGTATGAATATGAAGGTTTCTTCCCTTTCCACAACTCATAAGGAGTCACATCCCTATTTTTTAGTGGAATTTTATTCAGGATATGATTCGCTGTTAACACAGCCTCCCCACACATGTTCTGGGATAAACCAGAATTAATCAACAGAGCATTCATCATCTCTTTAAGTGTTCGATTTTTTCGTTGAGCAACTCCATTTGACTGGGGAGAATATGGAGCCGTTGTTTGGTGAATTATACTACTTGCATGACATAATTCTGCAAACGGGGCTACATACTCACCGCCTCTATCACTTCGAACACACTTAATTCGACAATTAAGTTGATTTTCGGCTTCATTTTTTAAGTCTTTAAACACTTCAATTGCCTCATCTTTACTTCTTAATAAGTAAAGGTAACAATACCTTGTGCAATCATCTATAAATGTGATGAAGTACTTTTTACCACCTCTAGTTTGCACAAATTTTAAATCACATACGTCTGTATGGATTAACTCTAGAGGTTTTGTGCTCCGTTCTAACGAGCGAAACGGTAGCTTGGTCATTTTTGCTTCAACACAGACTTCACATTTTTCTTGTGAGTTAAACTTATCTACTTTTAGTAAATTAAGATTTACTAATCTTTTTATAGCATTTAGATTTACATGTCCCAATCTTTTATGCCATAAATCAGAGCACTCAAGCAAATAGGAGGATGTATCATCTTCCTTATTTCTTAATCCTTTTCCACGGTGAATGACCGTAACATTCAGCTCAAAAAGCCCATTCATTAGGTGACCTTCACCTATGAACTTTTCATACTTGGTCAATATAACCTTTTCACACTCAAATTCTAGTGAAAATCCATGATTTACTAGAAGTGAGCCTGACACCAAATTATTTCGGATGTCTGGGACATGCAGCACATCCTTGAGGGTAAGAACCTTTCCGGATCCTAATTTTAGGAACACATTACCCACACCAACCACCTCGGGAGAGGCTTGGTTTCCCATACGTATTTTTCTACCTCCAACAGATTTGTAAGTAGAAAAAACGCTTCTCTCGGAGCACACATGACATGTGGCACCCGTATCAACAAACCATTCATTTGGATTATTACCATGGTCCATGTCGGAGACCACTGCGATCACCTCGTGATCTTTGTTGTTTATAACAACACGTTCAAATAATTTGTACAGTATTGTTTCCAACAATAAGTACACAATTATATTGAACCAAATGTGCATTGGTATATTCATCAACCCATGCATCACAATTACTACTACCAAATCTAAATTGGTCTTGCTTGTCAAATGACAAACGATAAACATCATTCTCAAGAGAATAGATCTCAAGGAATTAACCACTCCATAGCGCATCGACATTGCGACCGTTCGTTGCTTTATTCCAGCTTTGAATTTCATGTTTCCTCCATCATCGGTCGACATGATTTCAACAAGAGTACAATATTCCGTCTTGCGATTGTTGGAAATATTGTAGCCTTTACACGGGCAAACTCTTGCTATTACAAAAGAACAAAACTGGAAGGTAAAAAAAACAAAGTAAATACAATAAAAGGACCAAGAAGCAAACTATAGTATTCTTCAAGTCGAGTCGAGGTGACCCTCTCTCCGCAAGACGAAATACGCCCCGGCTAGTGCTCACGGATTGGCGTAATGTCCCCAAAGATGAAACGACTTTCCTCCTATCGAGTTGAAGCACCTCAAACTCGTAGGCTCCGGCGAACTAGAATTGGAGGCGAGAACCGAGCTAGACAATGCTCCTAGAATGCCCACTAGAATGCTTAAGTGATGTAGAGAGAAGATTTGTTTTTGTTGTGTTCTCTTCTCCTCAAAACAAGCCTATTTATAGGCTAGGAAACACAAGTGAAATGTCTTGTAATTAGGGCACCTCATAAAGGTTACACCATGTGAAAGGCCAAAGGCCTAGTCTTTTGAAATTATCACATGTGTTTTCCTACAAATTATACTCCATCTGTCCCTGAAAATTTTTCATATATTTCTATTTCTGTCATTCCCACAAAATTTATCACATTTCACGTTTTTTTTAATAATTATTTTTGGTAGTAGTGATGTATAGTGGTATCACTTTGAATTTAGTTGTTCATGTTTTTATCATTTGAAAATTGCACCTCGCTGAAACAGGTTTTCATACATATCCTGCCTCAGGTTGCATGTATGTGAGTTATGTTTTTTCTATGATTACCAACATATTATAGTTTTGAGAGTTATGCGGCGTGGTGGAAGGAAGAGGCCAGTTTCCAAGGGTATTGTTTATGTCATCGATCGACCCAAGAATCAACTGGATCTGCAATCCAGTCCACAAAGATGGATACAACGAACTAATCGAGTTATAATTGTTCATTAATTATTCGTGTTCTTTAATGGAGTAGAACTCGAATATTGAATTGTTCAGTTCGATGACTCCACTTATTAACTCTTTATTTACTAGTGTTACATACAATTCTGCAGCAACTAACATGTGCGGGGATAGCTCAGTTGGGAGAGCGCCAGACTGAAGATCTTAACATCAATAATACTTTCATGTCTCATTTGGATTGCGTCATTATTAGAGGATAAATTGTAGTGATAATATGTATTTTTAAAGAGAGTCAAAAGTGATAAATAAGGCAATTAAACTTTTAGTAGTATTTGCACATTCAAGTATGCACAAAATATATTCTCTTTGTTTCACTTTCGTTTATATACAGTGGTGGATATAGACTATCCGACTCGATGATATACTTATTGCGTTTATCGTATTGGAAAATAATACCAAAAATATTGAATTTTTGGGTATATCAAAATTTTCACTTAAGTAAATATATTAGTAAAAGTTTTTGATATGATAAAAATATGGACATTTGAAATGACACGAGAATTAGTGTACAATTGATCAAATAAGAAAGAGGAAGCAAAGAGTAGTTAAAGTAGTATTAGTGGGATCAACATTATTATAAGTGTTTAATGAGTTGTAATGGTGGGTCATGGTGGTATAAATGGTAAATAAATTGATATACTACATATGAGTAATGAGTTGAGGTTAACTTTCCATAAACAAAATTACCCATATTTTATGAGACGGGCGGACGTGGAAAGTGCACATATTTTTATGAGATAGAGGATGTATACCGCTATATACTGAAAACTTAGTACTCCCTTCATTCATAGCTGAGTTGCTTCTTTTTTGCACGCCCTTCTTTTCAAACCTCAGTCTAGCCGTCCGATTGGGGATGATAAGTTATTGTGAAGTGCAGTTTAGTACCACTGAGTCTCAACAAATCATTCCAGATAACAATAGAAAATATGTGTTCTCTATTAGAAACCAATGTCTTCATAAAACCATGATGTATCACTATTGTATAATTAAATATTACGACGACCATAGGTACGTCAAAGTTGGTAGCCAAGGTGGAAAACTGAGCATACTTATCTTTAGTAGTATAATGGAATGAAGACGGAATGGAATGAAAGTTCAAAGGAAATATAAAAGAATTTGTCATTTCATTCCATTCCTACATTCAATCCATTGCATTCTATCATATCAAAAAGGACCTTATTTGAACTAGGATTTAATATAGGTTTTATAATATTTGAGGTTTTGGTATCAATCGAAACACTTAATTGGAACAATATTTCCCAACAAAGAGTAGTACTCCCTCAGCCCCAGATAATGTGTCTCACTTCCTTTTTCGCACTGATTTTGCAAAAGTAATACTCCCTTCGTCCCGCTTTAGGAGTCCCGGTTGATCAATTTCGGGTGTCTAGCTTTAGGAGTCCCAGTTGGGATAAAGTAACAAAAAATACCTACAAAGTAAGTAAAAAAGTGTTAAAAGTGGGGGGTCCCAGCATCTACTACAACATTTATTTATTACACACTCAATTAAAAGTGGGTCTCAACATCCACTACAACATTTATTTATTACACACTCAAACACTTTCTTAAAACATGTGTCCAGCTCAACCGGGACTCCTAAAGCGGGACGGAGGGAGTAATAAATAGGTGAAGTTGAGAGAAAGTAAAATAAGAGAAAGAATAATGTAGGTAAGACTATTCTTTACATTATTCTATCTTTTATTTTACTTTCTCTCCAATTTAACTATGTAAGAGAAAGAATAATGTATGAGTATTATTTTTGCAAAATGAATGCGAAACAGGAAGTGGGACAAATTATATGGGACAGAGGGAGTATTATTTTTTACGATTCCAATTTTACTAAGACTTTTGTGATTATGTGTGATACTTGGATCAAATAAGATACATAGGCAGTTCGGTTTGCAAGATTGTTTTTCATAGTTGAATATGCATTGTGTTTGGGCTATGAGATTGAATTTCATAACTTAATCTTAGATAGATAATCATATGATTATGAGTCATAGTCACCCCTCCAATTAAAATTTTTAATCTTAGATGAATAATCATATGATATTAAGTTAGAGCAAAAGAACTCCATAATAATGGATAACTTGGTAGTTTGGCTTTTGTTGACGAAATTTAAGATGCAACTATTGAAGTTACTTAATCCAACTCGGGTAAGCTTGAAAGCCAAAGCTCATATTTATGACACTAAATTTTCCACGTTATTTATGACATATTGATGACCATTGTGCATGTGATTTTGGATATAACACAGATACAAAATATATTACTGAAAAAAAATGTTGCTTCTCTTCAAGTGAGCTCTTTTTTATATAGATATGTGTTGGTTCATTTATTAAGCTAATGATGATCGTTTTTCGCCTTATTATCATAATCCGTATTTAAGAAACGTTAGACAAAGCCATTTTACTCCTTGATGAGATAAGACATTTCATTTCCTATATTTGTGCATATGAAACCCGAAATCTAACCCTTCTTTTTTCATTTCTTTGCTTCCATGGAATCTTTTCCAAACTCATTTCCCATGCATTATTTCTTATTCATGAGAAAAAGTCGACATGACATAACATTTTACAAAGAAAATTTAGTTTCGAAAGGTCCGGGCTTCGATTCCCCGCACCTCCATTTTGTTCTTGTTTATTTGCCCCATTGACTGTTTTCAACTTTTCATCAAAAAATCTGGATTTAGTTATCATTTCACTGTTTTTTTGTTCTTCAGCATATACACACTCACCTGAACATACTCACGAGACAGTTGAGACTCAAGAGAGATGAGAACTTTGTGCAGAATAGGTAATTCAGAATAGTAATAACTCCTACAAAATGATGCAACAATAAATATATCTGAGCCATTCTACACATTTGTACAATCAAATTTACAGGTGAAGCTGTATGTCTTGGTCATGCATCACGAACGCAAGTTAGCTACTTGGATCTGCATATAGTTGCTAAGTACGACGCTGCTAACCCAAATCAATCCATCTGGCTACTTAACAGGGAGTCGATGTTGGGAGTCACAACAGCTGTCATGTCTGGTCCTCCCAAATTACAGCACCGTTTATCCTTTATGTTGACCGCCATAACATTTTGATGGAAAGTGCAGGCAGTACCAGGACAAACCTGCAAGCCATGCCATAATGTTACAGGTGATAAGACTCGATAACTCTCAGATAGCATTCCACCAGTATTTATATATGTCCAGAATAAAACAACACCCACACAGCCCTGAAAACATGTCACCCTGACCACTTGAGTCTACAATGGCTAAGATCAAGTTCATTCAGCTTCACCTACAGTCATGATTCGTTACTGTAACGATAACATTAATAAAAATGGATGAAATACTTCATTAACTTAGCCTAATAATCAATAGGAAAACTGAATTCTTACTTGTTATGGCTAAAACGCTATTTTTATTGGTAATTAACTTTAAATGAATTAAAACTAAAATGCTTTCTATAAGGGCTTCATAAAACCATGTCCTTCAGTTAATCTATACAGTTTGTGCAACAGAAAATGGCAGTTTCCAAGACAGGGCAGAAAATTCGTAAAGTATGAATTCCAACAAAAATGATGTGTCAACAGAAACAGAATTAGGAAAGTACAAAAGCATGAAGCAGGGCAAAAATGACTCACATTATACATGATATCTCCTAACTTGAACTTAACAGCACCACTTTTGTAGACCAACATCTTGCCCATGTATCCCTCAGGAAACTCCTCCAAACTGGTATCTTTTTTACATGGAGAACCACTCATTATGGAGCTTCCAGCTATTTCTTTCCCTTTTATGCCATTAGAGTTGCCAGAAGATTTTGCAACACTGCCAACCATTACTTTCTCCTTTCCTTTCCCGATTTTCACTGATTTTTCTACTGCTCTCAAGTTATCATCTGTTTCTATTCTGTTGGCATATCCTGGTGCTCTGCCTACAGGAAGATTGGAAGGAAACTTGAAAACTAGCATCCTAGGTGTATCGTCTTTTTCCTGTGAATGAAAAAGCAGCAAAACAGACCGAGATCAGAAATCTAATATCAAAAGATGACGATATCTATAGTTACATTTATAAGGAGATACACAAACAAGCATGTTCAATATTAAATCAAATATAATACTGACCAGCAAGCCAAGAATTGAAGCAGGATTTAGAGATTTTTCATCATACTCCTTAGCTTCCTCGAATTCAGCTTTATCAAGAATTTCTGGAGGAAGCGAAATAGAAAACAATTAATACTAGTATTATAAATGCTACATGGTAGACTTAATTTTCCAAAAGTCAGAAGACAGGTTATAAGGTTGAAGAATCAAGTCATTTTAGCTATCCTAATCTGATTGTATTTATTGTATTTTTCCTTCACAAAAGCATTTCATTAGTGGGACCACCCAGATCCCCTGCAGCCCCACACTGTTCCTCTATAAAATGGGTACTAAAAAGTTCTTCATTGTAATACATCAGAGAGATACCTGGATTTCCAGAATGAGGTTTCCTAAGAGGTAGTTCAGTAGGATACAAACTATTATAATCCTGCGGACAAAGTTAAAGACATAAGCTCAACCTCAGTATTTTTCTCCATATAGTTTGGAAAAGGGATAGGAGTGAGCAATTTGTCTTTACCCAAGGGGCTCGATATTCTTTTTTCTTCTTCACAGTAGTAGCACCAGTTTCATCAACAATATTGTCAGTGACTCCTTGTATTCTTGCAGAAGATGTAGAAGTAAAATGATCTTGCATTTCACCGGTGGTAGATGCTTCTGAGTAGGCTGAAGAACTTCCACCATCAGCCCTTCGCCTTTGTCTGCTTGAGCCTGTTATGGTACTTGATTCAACTTCGTGTGAAAAGGCAACTTGCACTGGAGCTGTGGTTTCAAATTCAAACATAGTTTCATAATGAGACAAATAACAAACATACCATAATACTGTCTGAAACCTGATAAAAATTGATATACTAATAGGTTTATGTTTCTCTATCCTGTACAAAACAAATAATTACGTCTCTCATTTACAAAGGCAAAGGCCATCAACCCAAAAGCACCAGCTAATATTTGTCATTAAATAAATTTACAAAGTGGCACCCATATTAAACAACTAAAACTTATATCAACTGCAAGCTAACGAGATTTCAGAAAAGAGATTACATTTCTTCTCCACTTTTGCTCCCGGCTTTGCTAGATACCCCTACAAATTGGAAAATTGAAGCAGTCAGAATCATCTATCAGGCAATAATTACCTCAGAAATACATTGGCAAGCTAGGACTACAATCTTTCCGATATTATAGCAATGCAAAGGGCTGCAAAAAGTTTAAGCACTGCAACATATCTACTCAAACCAAAAGATGAAAATATCACTGGAAGCAAATTGCAACAATATGATATGATTAAGGAGGAAGCCATATAACATTGAATAGCAAAAAATGGTTTTATCGTATTGGGAACTTTTGTTGTATATTTTCTATATGAAGGAATAAGTAATAAAAAAACTCCAAGGTATATGAATAGGCTAATCACACTCCTACAAAACTGGAAAGAGCAAAACAGGAAAGAACAATAGAGAAAAACACTACTCCTCTGTCCATTATTAGATGTCTCATATAGTCATATTGCCATTTTGGAATATCCACCATTAAATTTCACATTTCACTTTTACTATTTTTGATAAATGAAGTAATAAACCCCACACCCCACTAACTCATTTCACACACAATTTATTATAAAACTAAAACGGAGTACATAAAAGAGGAACTCATATTCCACTAACTTTTCCACTCACTTTCCTTTACATTTATTAAAACCTTAGGTGGGTCAAAGTGGGACATTTAATCTTCGAACAGAGAGAGTAGTAAGCTGTCACTTATGAACTTGAAAACAAGATCTGCATTCAATCAGATATTCTATAATATTTTCTTAATTTAATTATTTTGCTCAGACCTCCGTAAGCCTATATATTGTACATAACCATATCTAACCCAATTTTCCTCTATTTTCAGAGATTTAACACGAAGGTAACTAGTCCCTGTTGTAGTAGGTCTCAGGTGCATCATGCACATTAAACTAAATCAAGAAAACAGATTGTTGTTCTAACCAAAAACCATTCAGTAAAAGATTAAATAAACACGAAACGTAGTCTGATCCTACACCACTGAGTTTCTTAACATTTTGCTGTCAATCTCAATTTAATTCTTCAGCTAAATTAAATATTCTCTCTGTAGTACAATTACTAAAGGGCTTGTATAAGTAACTTATAGTGTAGAAGGTTTTTCTCACAAGTCTATCAGGGTAAAGCGGTGGAGAATTAATACATATGATCATTCAAAACCTTCAATTACAATGAGAAGCAAGCTCATGTGATTATGTGAGTAAGGAGAGTGCAACAAGACCACAGCTCTGTTCATCAAATACCTCAAGTTCAAAACGAAATCATTGATTCTGATAATTTATCTTTCCTTAATCATAAACTAATTTCATCCGCAGACAAAATTGGAGAGCGAAAATAAGTAAATAGGAGAGAGAATTACCGAAACTCCGCGGGCAAGGAATCGCTCCGTTCCGCCATCATCGCCACTGCAAAGTTCATTCCGCCATCAATCTTAAGAATTATACATAGAAAATGGAAATACAAGTCGGTTGTGGAGGTTTGTTAAGAGTACATTGCAGTTGAAACGGATTTCCGAGTTTTCTGAGGTTTTGGAACATATTTATGAACCTGAGAAATCACAAACAAAAAAAAATCAGATAATAATACCACTTAATTAAGAATGCGTCTGAAAATGAAGCGCATACCCTTTTTGGAGGTTTAGGAGGGTCTGGATCCATAAATGGTGGCACCTTGAGCAGCAGCTTGAGAGTGCTCGTTGAAATTAGGGATTTCGAATTCGGTAAAAGCAACGAAAGGAAGAAGATAGCACAGATCTCAGAAATCAGAATTGAGAGGGAGACGGGAGAGTGTTTAGGAAGTTATCTCGGAATTGAAGAAGTGAGTCAGAGAAGGAAACTTATTAATTAATCATGCTTTTAACTGTGCTTCATTCCATTATACTACCGCAATCAGACTCTCGCCGTCGTCGTCGCCCGGTTGGGCAAAAGGCTGCGCAGCGGAGGGCTAGGGGAACCAGCGGCGGTAGCGGGTCGTTCGAGGTCGAATCGGAGGCCTCTGCTCCCCAAGAAGATATCGACCGCCTCGCCCGCGCGCAGTTAACGACAAGCTTGGTCCGGACCATGCATAGGTGGCATAGCACGACCGATCCGCTGTACAAGATGATGCTGAAGGATGTCATCGATGGATGTCGGCGCGATTTGGGGATGCCCCCATTGGAGATGATGGCGCCGAGATTAGCGGAGGGGACGACGGGGGCTGCACGGGCGACGGTGACGGCACGGGCGACGGGGGCGGCACGGGCGACGAGGACAGCGCGGAGTGAGCCGGGGATGTTGGATTATGTATTTTTCTTTTTTTGAATGACTATGTATTTTGCTTTTTTTCTAACTATGTTTTTTTTATGTTTTATGAATATGTATTTTTGCCCGTATTTTGCTTTCCCGTATTCCGTGTCAAATTTATATTTCCGTTTTTACGTAATTAAATTATTGTGATTTTTTTTATTGCGGGATGTCCTAGTGGGAAGAGCGGACATAGGAGGGGATGTCCTAGTGACGTGGCAGTGGGATGAGATGTCCTAGTGACGTGGCAGTGGGATGGGAAGTCCTAGTGACGTGGCATGAGGTGTTTTTGGGATGTCCTAGTGGATGTCCTAGTAGGATGTCCGCCCACTGGAGATGCTCTAAACTAATCTTCATAACCGAAATTAATATATTTATTTATGTGAGTAGTGATAAATTAATAAAATTGTATATACAAAATTGGGGTATTTTTGTCATTTTATATCATATGCAAAAATTACGAAATTTACCTAATATAACTGTAGTTTAATTTTACATTATAACTCCTTCATGAAATAATGAACAGAAATACTTTCAACTAAATTTCAAAAAGAAATACTACTAATATTTTTATCTAACAAAAATATTTTATTTCAAAAATTTAAACAAATATTTTACATAATGTTTTTTCTAGTTTCAAGAAAAAAATACAGAAACAAGTTAAAAAAACAAAACAAAAACGATAGTGAAAATGGAGTAATAATTAAATTAGAATATACTAAGTCGAATTTGAAAATTAAAAAGAATATAATAATAAATTATATTACAAAATTATTTATATTAATAGTACCACTTTTTCTTCTTCTTTCTCACTCTACCAATTACGTATTCAAATTCGTATTATTCCTAATTAGCCTATTTATATGTGATAGATGTAATATTTTAACATTAAAATAACATAGTAGCGCCATTTAAAACAACTTAGCTGCAAAATTATTAACAAATTTTGAAAGTTAAAGCGATAAATTATAAATAATCCTATCAAAATAATCAACTCAAATTACCTAGATTTTATTTATTTCGTCACACAGATTTACTACATCCTATTCGAATAACATAAATAAATGGAGTACTAGATAAAATACTTATATGAAATAAATTAAATATGCTAAAATTACCTAAAAAGTTGAAATGAAAATTAAAAGACATGTTTTTTTTATAGGATTATACTAACTATTTGTGACGAAATCAATAAAATCTAGGTAATTTAAAAGACATGTGTTTTTAAAAGACATGTTTTATTTTATTTTGTTCCCCTTTGAAGAACAACCAATATGTACTATGGTAATACTTGTGAAATTTAAAATTGAAATTAACAATAAAATACCAATGATTTTGAAAAAATATAAGTATATGTCGTAATAAAAGAGAATTTTTAAATAAAGGAGTATTTTGCTCAATGTTTTATTTGTGAATGTAGGGATCAGACCACCATGACACTAATTACTAGGACCTCTTTTGCTATTACACCGCTTATTGAATTTGTCAGACTCAGAGGAACAAGCCACAATACAATAGAGAAATACAAGATTACAAAGATACTAAGTACAGAAACCCTAATCAGAACTCTAACTACATTCGAGTCATTCACCAGACTAGAACCTCCAAGCACCACTGATTAGCACCTGCACACTAAGCAAAAACGTCAGTAACACAAGAAGTTGATCCGGAGGATCGAAAACACTTAGCACAGTTAAGAACGAAACAAAGATTTGAACTGAATGGCTCAGGTCACAGCATTGACTGCACTAGGCCTTGGACCTCCCCAAATCTTCACTGAATGCATTAGGGAAGTCTTAGGCAGGAGAAGCAGGGGTACTAGAGGACAAATAACAAAGGAAGTCTTCTTCATTGAAGATGACATCCCTACTGATAACCACCCTGAAACCAGGCTCATCCCTAACCCAGACTCTATACCCCTTAACACTCTTTGGATACCTAAGGAAAACACCATTTTTAGACCTTGGATCAAGCTTATCATTCTTAGAGTGAATGAAAGCACTACACCCAAACACCCTTAGGTGTGACAGATTGGGTTTTCTACCAGAAAAAACATGCTCAGGACACTTTCCCTTCAAGGTGACAGAAGGTGACCTATTTATCATATAGCAGGCAGTGTACAGAGCTTCACCCCAAAATTTCTTTAACAAACCACTTTTGGATAAAAGACATCTTGCTTTTTCAAGTAAAGTCTTATTCATCCTCTCAGCCACACTATTTTGATGAGGGGTATAAGGAGTAGTCCTATGCCTCTTAATACTATGTTTATGACACAAAGAATCCATTTGAGCATTGAAAAACTCAAGGCCATTATCTGTCCTAACAGCCTTGATCCTATTTCCAGTTTGATTTTCAATTAAAACTCTCCAGTTTGAAAAGGTTTGAATCAGACTTATGTTTTAAAAGAAAATACCAAACTTTTCTTGAAAAGTCATCCACAATGGACAGGAAATAGACTGCCCCAGAGTGGGTAGTAACAAATGCAGGTCCCCAAACATCCATATGAAGGTACTCTAAGACAGAGTGACTGATATTTTCACAAAAGGGTAACTCATTTTTGAAATCTAACTCACTCAAAATCTCAGAGTTTTTCAAAAGTTTTAACTCATTTTGACTCATATGCCCTAGTCTATTATGCCACAATAGAGTTTTATCCATTTTAACCAGATTTACACTGTGATCATAATTAGTCAGAGGCTTAGCAGTACACACATACAAATTACATTTTTAATAGCTTTAAACAGGCATAACACACCCTTCATGATCCTCATAATTCCCCGACCCCATTTACCCTCAAAACCACCAGTTTCAAGACAGGAACATGAAAGCAAATTATAGCTCATATCAGGCACATATCTCACATTATTCAAAGTCAGCAAGTAACCATTCTCAAACTTCAAACACACATAACCAATTCCAAGAATTTTACACTTCTTGTCATTGGCCATTGACACAAAAACATTTTCAACAGGTTTGAAAAAAGTGAAAAGAGTCTTTGAAAGGACATATGTGAAAGGTGCATCCAGAATCAATTAGCCAGTCATACTTAGTAAAGAAGCACTCAGAGGCAAAGTTTACAGAAAACACATTATGGTTTATAAAACACTCTATCAAGACCATCATCTTTGGCCAAGTTTGCAACAGACTCAAGTTGATTGTTATTATTGTTTTTCTTACCCTTCTTAGGTTTAGTACATTCAGCCTAATAATGGCCAAATTCACCACAATTAAAACATTTCCTTTTAGCTTTAGGGTCTTTGCTTTTAGACCTAGATTTGCCTTTGTCTTGCTTCTTACCATTTCCATTAGAATTGCTGACATCCCCTCTAGATTGAGATCTCCCTCTAACATTCAAAGCCTTGGTTTGAGAAGATTTAAAGTTATTATTTTCTTTAATATCCAATTCCTTTGATTTTAAAGAACTAATAATGAGGTCTAGAGGGGCATCATCCCTGCCATACTTAATAGTAGCCTTAACATCACCATAAGTATCAGGAATGACATTCATGAGAGCAATGCTAGTATGCTCATCAATATTTTTGTCCCCGGATCTTTTAATATCTTGGACAAGTTTATGAAAACGGCCAATGTTATCATCTATGTCTTTTGAAAGGTCCAGTTTAAACTTAAACAATTTTTCAAGAAGATACATCCTAGAGGACATAGAGGTTTCAGTGAAAAGGGTATCTAGCATTTTCCACATCCCAGATGCAGATTCTACAGACCCAACCTTTCTAATCACAGAGTCAGAAAGGTTTAGGATTATTGTTGACCTGACTAATTCATTCATTTCAGCCACTTTCTCAACAGGCTCAGTATCAGGGATAGTCCCCTCTACAACTTTGAAAACTTTCTGCTGAATCAAAATACATTTTATCTCTTGTTTCCAAATAACAAAATCATTTTTTCCATTAAAAGGGACTATGCCCACAGGTTGAGACATTTTGAAAAGAAGTTTTACACACACCAAAGACCCCAACACACAGAAGGCACAACAAGCAACTCTGCTGTCACAGAAGTTGAACATAAACACAGAACAGTCAAGGAGTCCACCAAAAACAGATATGCAGGGAGTTTTCATGCAAGAAGATCACATATGCAGATTACAACAAGTACACACACACAGGTACACACATCCAAAATGATTCTAGACTCAGAAATCCAGGTACACACACCTATCTGTCACGTGTACCCCGACATGAGGATTTTCCAGTTCACAATCACCCAATGTATAGGCACAGGGGGTCACTCAAGGTGGTTAAGGCAAATGGTGGATAGGTAATTCACACTTAGACACAAGAAACTTTTCTTGAATGCACACTTTGGACACCAAGCAAGCAAAAAACAGAAAACTAAAAGCGGAAGTAGAAGAGAAAGCTGTAAAGCATCAAGAACATGCGTTCAAACAATAGCACAGAATCCTAGACCGTGGCCAGCGGTGTCCAATACACCAGAGCGGGGTCCTAGATCAGGAACACCCGACTTACCTCCGAGCATATACCGAAGACTGAGCTTTACTCTGACGAGCCCACCTCCTTATTTTTAGTGTCCTAGCATGCCACGGTGATCCCCCCCGTGGCTCTGATACTACTGTAGGGATCACACCACCATGACACTAATTACTAGAACCTCTTTTGCTATTACACCGCTTACTGAGTTGGCTAGACTCAGATGAACAAGCCACAATACAAAAGAGAAATACAAGATTACAAAGATACTAAGTACAGAAACCCTAATCAGAATTCTAACTACATTCAAGTTATTCACCAGACTAGAACCTCCAAACACCACCAATTAGCACCTGCACACTTAGCAAAAACGTCAGTAACACAAGAAGTCGATCCTTGAGGATAAAAAACACTTAGCACAGTTAAGAACAAAACAAAGATTTGAACTGAATGGCTCAGGTCACAATATTGACTGCACTAGGCCTTGGACCTCCCCAAATCTTCACTGAATGCCTTAGGGAAGTCTGAGGCTGAAGAAGCAGGGGTACTAAAGGACACATGACAAAGGAAGTCTTCTTCATTGAAGATGACATCCCTACTGATAACCACCCTGAAACCATGCTCATTCCTAACCCAGACTCTATACCCCTTAACACCCTTTGGATACCCAAGGAAAACACCATTTTTAGACCTTGGATCAAGCTTATCATTCTTGGAGTGAATGAAAGCACTACACCCAAACACCCTCAGGTGTGACAGATTGAGTTTTCTACCAGAAAAAACATGCTCAGGACACTTGCCCTTCAAGGAGACAGAATGCGACCAATTTATTATATAGCAGACAGTGTACAGAGTTTCACCCCAAAATTTCTTTAACAAACCACTTTTGGATAAAAGACATCTCTCTTTTTCAAGTAAAGTCTTATTCATCCTCTTAGCCACACCATTTTGCTGAGGGGTAAAGGGAGTAGTCCTATGCCTCTTAATACTATGTTTTTTACACAAAGAATCCATTTGAGCATTGCAAAACTCAAGGTCATTATCTGTCCTAACCGCCTTGATCCTATTTCCAGTTAAGACCGAAACAAAGATTTGAACTGAATGACTCAGGTCACAGCAGTGACTGCACTAGGCCTTGGACCTCCCCAAATCTTCACTGAATGCCTTAGGTTATGAACCGTAGAACAAACTGGACCGTCAGAAACCAGTAAACCCTAGTTCTCACTGAGTGCCGCTCACAAAGGCCATCTCAACACGCGCACATCACAAAATTCTTAGCGGTCTGCCTTACAACACGAGATCTCACAAGAACACCTTTAATCACACTCAGATCTAACCCTCAGGTCAGGTCTTAACACAGATCTTAGAAGGTAACCGAAGTAGTAGCCTAACTCAAGATCTAAACCGAAGGATCTCTTCTTTACTGAGATTCATCGGTGAAACCAGAAGATCAAAGGAAACGGCCGGCTGTAACCGCTGGAGAAGATGAGAGAGAAAGTAGAGAGAAGGCAGAGAAATCACAGAAAGAGAGATCAAGAGACTCAGAATAATCTGGAAGAATAAGAGAGGCGGAGTAACTTAACTCCAAACAAACACACAACCCTAAATCCAATGGTCCATCTTTGTGATCCGCGTGGAGTTTCCAGATGGCGGCAATCCGAGACATTTGGGAGTGTACACATTAAACGGGCCAGACACTGGATTGGGCCTCGTATAATATCTCAGTTGGGTTTCACAATAAATCGGCCCTACACTGATTGCGGCCCACGTTAATTCTACAGTAAATAAAGGTGAATATTTTCAAGAATAATTTCAATTACATATTTTTTAAACAATATAAAAATAATTCTACAATTGTAAATAGGGTCAGATTAGTCATATAAATATGTAATTAATGGTGCTATCAAATCAAAATAAATTAGTCTTATCCAATTCAAATTTAAAGGGCATTTTGTATATACAACTTTTGTAAATTTATCTTTACCCTTATTTATATATACCACCTCTGTCTCATAATAGGACTAACATTCTGTAAACATGTACTTTAAGAGATGTAAACAAATGTTGGTTGAATAAGTTATTGGACCATGTGAGTCTCACTTATATATAGTATTCCTATTAGTTTTACAATAACATATGAGTGGAATAAGTTGGTGGAACGTGAGACCCACTTAGTAAAATTATAATTTGACTTATTATGGATTGAATTGAAATGACAAAATGTGATTCTGATGATAAGACAAAGATAATATTTGTCAGTACTCTATAAAATAGTAGTATAATGAAATACTACTGTACATATTTATGTGTACATGTGATGTCTATACTGAGATTTTTTTATACAGGATAATCAGTCTAACATCTTTTAAAAAATTAAAATAATATCATAGCTAAAGATTTCAGGAGCCCTATGTATTGAAATTTCAATGACACAACGTATAAATGTACTAATTAAAAATATGTGATATTTTGGTCTGTATAGTAAGGATTCAAATGAAATATTTACTCACAAATTTTATCTTGTCATATACCTTCCATCCCAACTAAGTTGAGTCGTATTTCTTTTTGGGATGTACAAACTAAGTTGAGTCATTTCCTTTTCTAATAAAAAAACAATCACTCTTACTTTAGTTCATCACCTAGTTTACTCTCTCTTTATCTTTCATACTTTATTCATCTCTCCTACTTTTCAACACATTTTCTTAATCTTTGTGCTCAAAAGTTTTGACTCAACTTAGTTGAGACGAATGGAATACAAAATATTTTAGTGATGCTCCATTTAGTACTAGTAATAGTTAATAATCATGCATCTTTATTTAATAATACTCCCCCCGTCCGTGAAATGTTGTCCATTTTTTCATTTTAGTTCGTCCACAAAATGTTGTCCACTTTGCTTTTTTTTTTCCATTTTTGGTAAATGGTCTCCATTTTCCACTAACTCATTGCACTCACATTCTATTATAAAATCAATATATAAATGTGGGACTTACAATTCACTAACTTTTTCCACTCACTTTTATTTACATTCTTCAAACTCGTTCCGAGTTAAACATGAACAACATTTTGCGGACGGAGGGAGTACTAGTTTAGATAGGAGTACGAAATTATCAGAAAATAATTTAGTTATGATTAAGTTGTGAGATTATTTAGTAAGAGATGATTGACTATGACTAATTATTATATACCTATCCATCTAGGAGTCATGAGATTCAGGTCTCATGAATCAAATAATCGGATATAATCTTGTAACCTAAATACTTATTAGTAGATTAGATGTGGAGTAGCATATTGTTGCTTTAAATGCGAATTAGCTACACTAATTAGATAGGAGGTTAGTTAGCTTATCGTGAGTGAATGATGACATATTGACATGTAAATAAACAATAAAAGCACGCAATACAATCAATTAATGCAAGTAGTAAATATTCTTTGTTAGAATGAACGAAGAAACGAAACGAGAATGAAGAAACTCTAACTCACAGACAATTCAACAAACACAAACAAAGCAATGAATAAACTTGCAGAAATGGAGGACACGACTGTTTACGTGGTTCGGCTCTTTCGAACCTACGTCCACGGGAGAATCACGAAGCTCTTTATTTCAACACGATCAAGAATTACAATCATACAACACGATCACACACTCAAGAATCAGCAACACTCTCTTCGCTCATGAACTCACATCAAGAACCGAAGACTATTCAATCTAATTCCTCACAAAGATAGTGTGTATCTCTAACTCTAGCTATTGATTGCTGTTATGAACTAGTAACTACTGCTTCAACACTCTTTAAAGCAGCTCAACTCTTTCACAACCGAAAAAACGTTGCTAGCCGTTGTAACTGAATTTCAAACTTGAACTCTTGATTATTTCCAAGTCAGTCCCTGCACTTGTTTCTTATTCATTTGAGCATCCACAGCCAACAAATCTCCACCTTAGATCTCGAATGAAACAATGCTCGATCATCTTCTCCAATCTCCTAGCTCTCAGTACTCCACCAACTTGACCAACTCCAAGCAATGCTTGAGCGTTGAACTTGGAATGGCCTTGGTTAACATATCTGTCGCATTCTCCTCAGTGGAAACTTTCACAATCTTCACCTTTCCTTTACTCACTTCATCCCTAATAAAGTGAAGCTTAACATCAACATGTTTGGACCTTTCGTGGAATGTCTGATGTTTAGACAAACATATCGCACTATTACTGTCACACATGATTGTCACAGCCTCTAGCTTTATTCCAAAGTCTGAAAGTATGCCCTTTAACCAGAAACTCACTTTCACTGCCTCTGCCATGGCAATATACTCAGCTTCTGTTGTGGAGAGTGCTAATACTGATTGTAAATTCGATTTCCAGCTGACAGCAGATCCATATAGGCAAAAGACATACCCAGATTGTGATTTCCTTGTATCTTGACTCACTGCAAAATTTGAGTCACAATATCCCATCACAACCTCATCACTGGACTTGCATTCACCATCAAATAGTATGCTGTAACCAGTTGTGCCTCTGAGATACTTCAATATCCACTTCAATCCATGCCAATGCTCCATTCCCGGGTCAGCCATGAACCTGCTAGTTACACTGATAGCATGGCTTATGTCAGGTCTTGAGCAAACCATTGTATACATTATACTGCCCACAATGCTAGCATAAGGTACTTTCAGCATCTCTCTTCTCTGATCTTCTGTCTTTGGACTCTGATTGGCAGATAACTTGAACTGAGCTGACAAAGGAATTGTTACAGACTTGTTGTTCTCCATCTGAAACCTTTCCAGTAGCTTCTTGATGTATTCCTTCTGAGTGAGCCATAGCTTTCTTTCTTTCCTATTTCTGATGATATCCATCCCTAGGATCCTCTTTGCATTCCCCAAATCCTTCATATCAAATTCTGACTCCAATTCATTCTTGATGTCTTGAATATCTGATAATGAAGCTACTGCAATTAACATATCGTCTACATAGAGCAGCAAATATGCAATGGCCACCCATTTGCTCTTCTTAATGAAAACACAATTGTCATATTGCGATTTCTCAAAACCTGCTCTATGCATAAATTCATCAAATCTGATGTACCACTGCCTAGAGCTTTGCCTAAGTCCATACAAGCTTCTTTTCATAAGGCAAACTTTATCTTCCGCACCCTTCTTCACAAAGCCCTCAGGCTGTTCCATGTATATACTCTCCTCTAATTCTCCATTCAAGAAGGCCGTCTTCACACCCATCTGTTGAAGCTCCCAATCTTTGTGAGCAACAATGGCAAGTAGAATCCTTATGGAACTATGCTTCACAACAGGGGAAAAATCTCATTGAAATCTATTCCCTCTCTTTGTGTGAATCCCTTGGCTACCAATCTAGCCTTATATCTCACTTCATTGTTCCTGAATGCCTCTACTTTCTTCTTGTACACCCACTTACAGCCTATGCATTTATGGTGCTTGGGCCACAGAACCAGAATTCAAGTGTGATTCTTGTAGAGTGAATCTATCTCCTATTGCATTGCTCTGAGCCATCTATCTTTCTCTGGACTTCTCAGTGCCTCTTTATAGGTTGATGGCTCATGGTATTCAATCTCCTCTCCAACAGTGATAGCATAATACAACATGTCATAATCACTATATCTGGAAGGGAGCTTGATCTGCCTTCTCTGTCTGTCTCTGGCTATAACATGACTTCTCTGGCTCTCATTCGTTTCCTCTGATGGAATTACTTCTGTAGTCTCCTCATCAGACTGAGCATCATGGGAATTCTCAGACTGATGCACAGTGAGCTCCACCTCAAACCGAGTACTGTCTGAATTTCCCATCAAATAAGGCATTTCACTATCTTTGAATACCACATCTATGCTTATGACAACCTGGCCCATCCCCTTTTCCGTTCACCATAACCTGCAACCTTCGACACCCTTCTGATACCCCAACATAATGCATTTCAAAGCTCTAGGATCCAGCTTGGTTCTCTTGGTGTGTGCATACACCCTGCAACCAAAACTTCTCAACTTAGTTTAATCTCCAGCCGATCCATACCACCTCATATCTGGTGTGTCATTGTTAATTGAAGTAGAAGGACACTTATTGATGAGCACAACAGCCGTTGAAGCAGCCTCTGCCCAGAAATGCTTAGGCATACCAGATGAAATCAACATACATCTCAGCCTCTCTAGGATTGTCCTATTGGCTCTATCAGCCACTCCGTTTTGTTGTGGATTATGTGGAACAGTCCTATGCCTCTTGATCCCTTTGCTCTTACAGAAAATATCAAATTTTGATGAGAGGAACTCCAGGCCATTGTCTGTCCTAAGACACTTTAGTGTACTGTCTTTCTCTGTCTCAACTTCATTGCACCATTCTTGAAACTTACTACAGGCTTCTGACTTCTCCTTCATAACATACAGCCATATCTTTCTTGAGAAGTCATCTATTATTGAGAGAAAATACTTGCCCCCACCATACTTTGAACCGGTGAAGCCCCAAATATCAGCATGAGCATACTCCAAAGGGCTTGAGGAAGTATGCTTCCCTGTAGAGTATGACAACTTCTTGCTTTTCCCAAGTATACACTCCTCACAAGACTTTAGTTCGGCCTCATCTGACCCTTCATCAAGGGCTATCAATTCTTTCTTGGCAAGTTCCTTCAAATCTGCATATCCCAGATGACCCAATCTGTGGTGCCAATCAATGAGTCTCATCTTCATCACTGCATTCACTTGATCAGCATCAATGGCTCTTGCCCTGAGATAGTATAGATTATTTACTCTCTCGGCTATCATGAGTGTGTCAGCACCCTTCATCACTTTTATGAAACCATCTGCCATAATTGATGCAAAGCCCTTTCTCTCAAGCATTCCAAGGGATATCAAGTTTCTTTTGATGGAGGGGATATACCTAACTTCTGATAATATCCTCTGAGAACCATCTTCCATGAGCAATCTCATACTCCATATGCCCTTCACCTGGCAGACTTGATTATTTCCAAGCAAAACAGAACCAGTGGCATCTTGGAGGTTCATGAGCCACCTTCTCTTGGAAGTCATGTGTAAGCTACAGTCTGAATCCATCACCCATACATCCATGGCCTCATCCTCTGTCACATTCATAACCTGGGCCATCTCAACTTCCTCAGTAACATCAGCAGTATCTAGTGCTTTGTCACTTTCGTCTTGCTTCCTTCTCCAAGCAAAGCAGTTTTTCTTGATGTGTCCGGGCTTCTTACAATAATGACATGATCTGGATTCCTTTTCCTCCACTGGCCTCTCCTTCCAAGGTTTCTGCTTCTTCTGAAACTTCTTCTTTCCACCCTTTCATGGATCAAACTTTACAGTAAGACTTTCACTGGCCGGATCCACAGCCTTCTCAACTACCTTCTGGAATTCTTTCATCTTGAGGGCAGAATGCACCTCTTCATAGGTGCCTTTCGAATCCCTGCCATGTAGTATCGCATCCTTGAATTGCTCAAAACTTTTGGGCAAGGAGTTGAGGAGGATTAGTGCCTTGTCCTCATCCTTGATAACCTCTTCTATATTCTCAAGATCATCGACATACTTAGCAAACTCCTCAAGTTGTTCTCCAATACTTCTTGATTCTGACATTTTGAATGTGAATAGCTTTTGTTTGAGCAAGAGCCTATTGATGAGCGACTTAGTCATGTACAATGACTCGAGCTTGGCCCAAACCCCAGCCGCGGTCTCTTCTTTAGAAACTTCTCTCAGTACGTGATCACTCAAACTCAAGATCAGTGTACCTCTGTCATGAAGATCCTGGGCCTTAGCTCCACCCTTGTCAGCCTCTTGCCCCTTGGCATCACCCTTCTCCCCATCTGAATCAGCCTTATTCTTCAACACCTCCCATAAACCTTGCTACATAAGAACTGCCTTCATCTTGAGCCGCCACAGCCTAAAATCGTTTTTGCCCGTGAACTTCTCCATGTCGAACTTTGAGGTTGTCATCTCGTGAGCTTGAGTTTCCCACAGACGGCGCCAATTTGTTAGAATGAACGAAGAAACGAAACGAGAATGAAGAAACTCTAACTGACGGACAATTCAACAAACACAAACAAAGCAATGAATAAACTTGCAGAAATGGAGGACACGGCTGTTTACGTGGTTCGGCTCTTTCGAACCTACGTCCACAGGAGAATCACGAAGCTCTTTATTTCAACACGATCAAGAATTACAATCATACAACACGATCACACACTCAAGAATCATCAACTCTCTCTTCGCACATGAACTCACATCAAGAACCGAAGACTATTCAATCTAATTCCTCATAAAGATAGTGTGTATCTCTAACTCTAGCTATTGATTGCTGTTATGAACTAGTAACTGCTGCTTCAACACTCTTTAAAGCAGCTCAACTCTTTCACAACCGAAAAACCGTTGCTAGCCGTTGTAACTGAATTTCAAACTTGAACTCTTGATTATTTACAAGTCAGTCCCTGCACTTGTTTCTTATTCATTTGAGCATCCACAGCCAACATTCTTGTCTCTCATATTCTGTTATCCCTTAGCTTCGTCGCAAAACTCCTCAATAATAGTTGTCATCGGCGTCGAAAGACAGAGATGGTATCGTGTTCATTATTATAACTGGACCTGACTATTGCAGTTTTTGTTACACGTGAGCTAGAAAAAAATAGTAGACGGCCTTAAACTTTGCAAGCAAACAAACTCTATTTTATTTACTTGAAAAACCAAAAAACAAAGCCTTTCTTCGATCAACTTAATCTCTCACTAGAACACTAAAAAAATTAAAAACTGTTTCTCGCACTTCGCTTTGCAGCAGTAGCAGAAACAGATCCAATGGGCCTCGCGAAAACAAATGGGCCAACACTTTTCCGGGCCGCAAAATCTCCACAACCGTTGACAACCGCCGACAAGTTGTAGGGCGGCGCATCCGTGGAGAGCCACTGGTCGACGTAGAAAATGGACTGGCTGCAGCCCATGCGGTGGCCGGTGGAGGTGATCTCGACGGAGTTACAGAGCCAGCCGTGGTGGGACCCGGCCCCGTCAGAGGTGATATTGATCCTGCAAATGGGGGCCCCGATGCATGGGGCGAGGCCCGTGAAAACATCGACACTTCCCCTCTCAAAGTAGTCGTGTTTTCGGCCCATGAGGCCCCATTTCTTCAGGTCCGGGATCCAAACCGAGGTCTTGCTCGAGTCGCTCAGCGTGACGCTGATTTTCGAGTTGGTCCCTGCTTTCACCACTGAACCCGTCTCTACATATAGAGTGTAAACACAATCCTACGTAAAAAAAAAAAAAAAAAAATTAGGTCACCAAAATTAATTATTACTACATGATTAAAAAAATTTAACAAACTCGATTGCATAAGAATCACATACAGGAGAAGATGCGGACGAGGCGATCACAAAAAGGGCCAGGACGAGCGAAGCTGTGGCGCGTATTAAACCGATGTGGCTGGACATCTTTCTCTACCGATGATCGGAAAATACGTGTTTCCTTCTCGACTAATCAATGCTACTTGTATGAAACTGTGTATAGATATTGTACTGTATGATTCAAATAGATATAAAGATTTTGCTTGTGCTCTATTTATAGCTAGTTCATCATACAAATAATTCTTCTTAATCTGTGTATTACTTGTTCAACTCTAACAAACATAACAACATTTTGGCGTTTGACTAGCTCAATCATTATACTACATAAAGTTGTGATTCAGACCAAGTATATCAACAAGAAATAGGAGTACTATTTGCTAATTAAAAAGGTTTAAGGAAATAAATTACTTACTTAATAATAAAATTACAAAATTATTATCATAAAATTGTGAAATAGTGATAAAGTAATTTTACTTGTCATATTACTATAATCCGATTTTACTTCTTAAAAATGTGATTGCCACCTATATGATGTTCATGGAGGTATGTACACCGCCACGTGTTATATAAAATAAATAAAAAAAAATACATAAACGTGAATAATTTATGTACAAAGCGAGAATTTGATTGACCAGTGGGTTAAAAATGAAACAAGTTAAGTAAACCGATCGACACAAAGTTTGGCTTTGGGAGAGCTTTGATGGTAGATGAGGGATGCCCACCGGTTCCGGTTCCGGCGGTTAACCGGCGAACCGGAACCGGAACCGGTTCCGGTTCCGAACCGGAACCGTGGCGATTTCCTCGAACCGGAACCGTCGCAATTCGGGTCGCGGTCCGGTTCAGGTTCAAGATTTTTCGAACCGGAACCGTCACCGAACCGCCGGTTCGTGCGCGGAAACCAAGGCATCGGGGAGGGCCGGTTCCAGCGGTTTTTGGACCGGAAACCGGCGGTTTTCCGCCAAAAACCGCCGGTTTTTCCGAAAATTCAATTTTTTTTTTTCAGATTTCAAATTCGAAATCTTCCATTTTCCCCCCATTTTTATCTATAAATACCCCAATCTATCCTCATTTACATTCACCCCACTCATGTGTTAATAAGAGTTTCTCTCTTCAATCTCTCAATTCTCTCTCTTTGTCTCCAATTTATCATTTGTGCTATTGTGCTTCCATTTAATTACTCAAGTGCTACTCTTATTACGCATGTTATACACTTATACTTGTTCCCGTAGTTCTATAAGTTGTATTTCTTTCTCAATTGCTTAAACAAAAAAGTATATATTGTTCCATATTTCTACATTTCTATTATATAATGTTGTATACTTGTATATGTATTGTAAATTGTAATGTATCGTTGTCCGTTACAACTCAAATTCAATAAAATTGATATCATTTTCATCTTATTCGTCTTATTTCAATTTAAATTATCCATTGTCTTGTTCCAATTTATTGTATAAGTCCAAATTTCAAATTTATATTACATTATTGTATGTTGTATACTTGTATATGTAATGTAAATTGTAATGTATCGTTGTTCGTTACAACTCAAATTCAATAAAATTGATATCATTTTCATCTTATTCGTCTTATTTCAATTTAAATTATCCATTGCCTTGTTCCAATTTATGGTATAAGTCCAAATTTCAAATTTATATTACATTATTGTATGTTGTATACTTGTATATGTATTGTAAATTGTAATGTATTGTTGTCCGTTACAACTCAAATTCAATAAAATTGATATTATTTTCATCTTATTTCAACTTAAATTATCCATTGTCTTGTTCCAATTTATTGTATAAGTCTAAATTTTAAATTTATATTACATTATTGTATGTTGTATACTTGTATATATATTGTAAATTGCAATGTATCATTGTCCGTTACAACTCAAATTCAATAAAATTGATATCATTTTCATCTGATTCATCTTATTTCAATTTAAATTATCCATTGTCTTGTTCAAATTTATTGTATAAGTCTAAATTTCAAATTTATATTACATTATTGTATGTTGTATACTTGTATATGTATTGTAAATTGTAGTGTATCGTTGTCCGTTACAACTCAAATTCAATAAAATTGATATCATTTTCATCTTATTCGTCTTATTTCAACTTAAATTATACATTGTCTTGTTCCAATTTATTGTATAAGTCCAAATTTCAAATTTATATTACATTATTGTATGTTGTATACTTGTATATGTATTGTACATTGTAATGTATCGTTGTCCGTTACAACTCAAATTCAATAAAATTGATATCATTTTCATCTTATTCATCTTATTTCAATTTAAATTATCCATTGTCTTGTTCCAATTTATTGTATAAGTCCAAATTTCAAATTTATATTACATTATTGTATGTTGTATACTTGTATATGTATTGTAAATTGTAATGTATCGTTGTCCGTTACAACTCAAATTCAATAAAATTGATATCATTTTCATCTTATTTCAACTTAAATTATCCATTGTCTTATTCCAATTTATTGTATAAGTCTAAATTTTAAATTTATATTACATTATTGTATGTTGTATACTTGTATATATATTATAAATTGCAATGTATCGTTGTCCGTTATAACTCAAATTCAATAAAATTGATATCATTTTCATCTGATTCATCTTATTTCAATTTAAATTATCCATTGTCTTGTTCCAATTTATTGTATAAGTCCAAATTTCAAATTTATATTACATTATTGTATGTTGTATACTTGTATATGTATTGTAAATTGTAGTGTATCGTTGTCCGTTACAACTCAAATTCAATAAAATTGATATCATTTTCATCTTATTCGTCTTATTTCAACTTAAATTATCCATTGTCTTGTTCCAATTTATTGTATAAGTCCAAATTTCAAATTTATATTACATTATTGTATGTTGTATACTTGTATATGTATTGTAAATTGTAATGTATCGTTGTCCGTTACAACTCAAATTCAATAAAATTGATATCATTTTCATCTTATTCATCTTATTTCAATTTAAATTATCCATTGTCTTGTTCCAATTTATTGTATAAGTCCAAATTTCAAATTTATATTACATTATTGTATGTTGTATACTTGTATATGTATTGTAAATTGTAATGTATCGTTGTCCGTTACAACTCAAATTCAATAAAATTGATATCATTTTCACCTAATTCATCTTATTTCAATTTAAATTATCCATTGTCTTGTTCCAATTTATTGTAAAAGTCCAAATTTCTAATTTTTAAAAAAATCGAACCGCGAAACCGCCGGTTTTCGAACCGGAACCGTGTAAACCGCCAGAAAACCGGCGGTTCCGAACCGAAACCGGAACCGTGAAATAGCCTCACGGTCCGGTTCCGGTTCCGACTTCGACCAAACCGGAACCGGCGGTTCCGAACCGGAACCGCCGGTTTTGGAACCGTGGGCAACACTAGATGAGGTACTCACCTTATAAGAGATGATCCAAAATGAGAGTCAAAGGAAAAAATGTTTTTTATTTTATTTAAAATTAGTTTAATTTTAAGGGATATCCAAAATAGTAAAAACTAGAAGTATATTTTTAGGGAACAATGGAGTATATTTTTCTAGACATTTCTTTACTTTGTATCCAGATATTTCTAATATAGAAATTCAAATGTTTCTACTCTAATTATCGATATATTTGTAATACATAATTCTCAATAAATACACTAAATCCTACTATAAAATAGTCTTCTTTTGCCATTTTAGTTCGTTTCACAAAATTAGTTAATTTTATATTCTTAGAAAACCTTTTCACCACCTGAAACTCACTATTAACCAATACTATTTCAATTATTTTTCTCTTCTTTTTAATTCTAATCAAAGTTAAACAAATTATACTCAATCATCTAAATATCAAACAAATTCCACTATTAACACATAAATTGAATTCCTTTTTTTCTACTACGAAATTTTGTGCACATGTATTAGTGTCAAAATCCAATACATTGATGCACCAATTGACCAAGTGGCTACAATATAAGTATTAGTTGAAGCAACTACAATCTAACAACTTCTAATCTCTATGTTTGGTATGTAATACATTTTGTGAGTGAAAACCTTCCATGCTCAGTATAAAAAAATCTAAAGCTCGCCTATTGAGCTTGCAATTGCCTGAGTTAATGCAATATTGTTTCATTTACATAAATGCAACCACAACCTCAAAACCAATATCGCTAGTCACACTCACTCGACTCAGTTAATCCCACTCGTAAAGCGACAGCTTTCACCGCCTCCTTGATAATAAGAGTTCTGCATGCATATAACTTCTCCATCTCACCATCCTCACCTGAAAACAGTGCCAGATCCAGGATTTTACGTTTGAGATTGCGACGAATAACTATTTTGGTTCGAAGCTTCAAAATTTTTCTGATCAAAATATATAATTTTTTTTATTATTAAAAACATCATCACGAAGATGTGCATTACAAGAAAATCAAAAAGATAAAAGAACTAAAAAGATAAAAAAAAATATAAGAATACATAAATTGAAAAACAGAAAAATAAAAATAGATGCATAATGCATTACATAGGTTTCAAAATATAAGAACACATAAAATTTAAAAAACAGAAAAATAAAGATAGATGCATAATACATTGCATAGGTTTCAATTTTCGAATGCATTTTAGAATGTTTAAAAGAGATAGAAAAGTATAAATAAGAAATGTAATATTTGCATGAATTAAAAACAAGAGTGAAGAACATAAAATATAAAAAGAAAAACAGAAAAATAAAGATAGATACATAATACATTGCATAGGTTTCAATTTCAAATGCATTTTAGAATGTTTAAAAGAGACAGAAAAGTATAGATATAAGAAATGTAATATTTACATGAATAAAAAATAAAAGTATAAATAAGAAATGTAATATTTGCATGAATTAAAAACAAGAGTGAAGAGAAATGTAATATTTGCATGAATAAAAAATAAAAGTATAAATAAGAAATGTAATATCATTGAAAGGAATCGAACCCATGCCTTCTATGTGAAAGAATATAGAGACATACACCACTGGACTAACTATGCTATTTTTTCTCTGTGAAAGAATTATAGCCGCAAGTTTTGGAGGTACAGTTGTACCCCTTTGTTCCAATGTGGCTCCGCCACTGCATGAAAAGCCGGTCCCAAGTAGGGCTGGGGAAAAATATCGAAAAAATGATATATCGCTCATATCGTATTGAAAAATATCGAAAAATTATCGAATTTTTGATATATCGTAATTTTCGATACGATACGATACCATATCGTAAGTTTTCGATACGATAACGATATGAATTTCCTTATATCGCGATATATCGTTTTATATCGAATATACGATATATATCGATATTTTCGATATATCATTTTATATCGAATATACGATATATAGTATATATCGAAACATATTGAAATTCAATGCATATTAAAATTTAAAATTATAAATATATATAAATCCATTTAATTGTACTTGGTTGTGTTGTATTTTGATTATGGAGATAAGAACACTATTAGTTTTATTGTGTTGAAGTTTTATTATTTTTTGTGTGAATTTTAAGTTTTGAAATTATAATTTTCGATATACAGGTATTCGATACAATATCGATATTTCGATATATCGTACCAAAATACGATATATCGATATATCGAATTTCGGTACGATATATCGAAATATCAATACGATAACGATATTGATATTATCCATATCGAAAGTTCGATATATCGAAATTCGATATATTGAAACTTTCGATACGATAATGATATGAAATTCTTTCATATCGATATTTTCGATATGATATACGATACAACGTTTTCGATACGATATCTCGTATCGACCCACCCCTAGTCCCAAGACACCTTAAAAAATAGACTCAAAGTTTTTAGTGGACAAAATGAGTATCTAGATAATTGTATCACATAATATCTAGTTATCTTCTTTCACAAATATCTAGATATTTCTATTGCACATTATTTTACAAAAATCAAGGTGTTTTTTTTATTTCATCACCCTTTGTGATGAAATGTGTCCATCTCGATAAAATCTTTGTACTTAATTGGCTTGAGGAAAACATTAGCAACTTGATCTTGTGATTTCCCATACTCCACAATCGAGTCATCTGTTTTGAAATGTATTCTCTTATATCTTACTCCCCTGTCCTATAGAAATCGGCTAAGTGAGAATGATATTGGTTTTAGTAAAGTCATAGAGAAAGGAGAAAAAATAGTTGAAATAATGTAGTAAATGGTATGACCCATAAATGATAAAGTAATAAGAAAGAGAAAATGTTTTCATAAATGAATATGGATTATTTTTATGGGATGAATGAAAAAGAAATTTAGCTTATTTTTATTGGACGGATGGAGTATGATTTTATGTACGCAATCACACATGGTATCCATACAAATGGGTGTTGGCTGTTTTGTTTCCACCGATCTCCATTAAATAACTCCTGATTTAAACTGCATGAAAGTCAAATATCATATATTTGAGATACTCAAAGTATTTTCTTTGTTGTTCTAAAGTGGATAGTGGTTTGGATTATTCATCTAGCAAATCTTTCTTGGATAATTTGACCCCACATTCCACGTGTTTTGATTAGTATGCTATTCTCCATTTTAATTTTTTTTCAGAATTTTTTTGCATAATTTTATGCCATCAACCAATATGTGGGTGATAAGTACTTGTCTTTGATTCTCCTATTCCACACTCTTGGTGCTTATTTTAGCTCTTACAAAGCTTTCTTAAATTTCAAAACTTAAAAAAAACTTGTTCACACTCACAATGCAACGGCCATGGATATGATTGTGTTGTCAACTCCCACTCTCTTCATCCATGGAGACATTAAATTTGCTAGGTTTTTGCAATTAAGTGGAGTAGTAAATTTAATTTCTATACACAGATTTATCATACTCATCCCCTTTAATGCGAAATAGTTCGGTTTCAATTGAAAGCCTGGAAAAATAGAGGTTGGTAAAAAAAATAATCACATAGGGCTAGAGAATTGTATATAATTAATTTATTGTTTGAGATAATCTATAGCTGCATCAGTTTGATATTTAGAAATAGTTGTCTGACTAAATATTACTACTATGACATTAAATTTAAAGCACCAACACAGTATAATGAAACTCAGACATCAGTCTATAATCCATATACTCAAATGAATCAAACTAAAATCATACTAATAAGCAATAATATCAAATAACATAACACTACCATCATCTATCAATAACCTAAGAACAATCACAAATTTGTTTTTGAATTCGATACAAAAAAAAAATAAACTAAACCAAATTAATGACTCCTACACGAAGAGGTAGAGCGTGACAAGAAGTGCTACAAAAGCAGCAACGAAGTAGGAAACAACTGACAATTTCGCAGTCGAACTAAACTCCGGCCACCTCGAATCCCCATCGCCCTCGCCCGACGGCGCCAAGGAAGGTGGAAGTTCCGGCGCAAGGTCGGGCGCAGCAGCAGGAGGCAAAGGATGCATGACACGTACTATGAGCCTCTGGCCCGACTTGCAGTGGCCGGGCTGCCCGCTGATGAAGTAAAAGAAGCCCGGCCTGTCTAGCTCGTAAACCGTGCTTCCGTCGTCGAATTCAGCGATGGGATTCGACGCGTTGCACGCTAGATAGTCCGCGGAGGTGACCACCAGCACCGAGTCTTTCGCGTAGTGGAAATCTGATGCAAAAAAATGGATACTAATTGTGAATGTGAAATTAAGATGGTTGTGAATGTGTTAGATATGTTTGGTGTTGGGAACTTACGGAGTGTGTCTCGGATGTGGAACCTATTTTGCGCGGCCCATTCGTTGTACGTCTCGCGCTCTTTTCCGGTGGGTTTGGACCATCCGATATCGTCTGCGACCTCAAACTGGAAGGCTGAGGCAGCCATGATAGCGAATGAGGCGGCGAGGAGGAAAGTAGCTGCGGTGGAAGCCATTGATTGGGTTATATACTTATATGTATAGCTGGATTGAGATGAGAAAGGATGAAGAAATGGGATTTGGTGTTGAAGATGGTGAATTGATGACATATATATAGGCGTAGGAGGGCGAGAGAGATCGCATGAGGAGTGGAGAAGTGTGGGAGTGGGGTGAATCAGTTATGCTTACGTGTCTGGAAACAGTCAACCATTCAGTCAAACATCGTTTCAGTTATGGTCCCTTTTTATTATGTTATTAATATTTCACTCAAATAATGAGTTTGTGTGAAATTATATACAAGTAATTAATTACAAATCGTTGGTTCAATTGGAACTAAAAAATTTATGTAGATTTAAATTTAACTATAAATTCCATATCTTACATATTAAACGTCTCTCATAAATTACTTACAACACTTAATTAGCCATTTTGGGTTCATTGTCTCCTTCATCTTGTTTTATCATACTAGATTACTAGTATATTATTCATACATGCATACATATTGAGCCTTTCACTATTACTAAACCTTTTTGTAGTACACCAAACAATTGCTCAACATCCTTTTCTTGCTTTTTTCTATTTTTGAGCATTTTTAACTGTGAATCAGACACATAATTGATTTTGCGAACACCGGTCATTCATTGATAGAAAATTTGTCTGGACTACTTACTCGGAGACTGAGAATTTAAAGTTCGTTTTAGTGTTCAAAAGCATACTCCCTTAGTCCCAATTTAAGAGTCCTAATTAGTTAGGACACGAGTTTTAAGAAATGTAAAGAAAAATGAGTTGAATAAGTTAGTGGAATATGAGTCACGCTCTTTTTATAATAAAATGGGAGTGGAATAAGTTGGTGATTGTGGAGCCTACTTACCATTCATGGTAAAAATGAAATAGGACTCTTAAGTTGGGACGAGCGAAAAAGACAAAACAAGACTCTTAAGTTGGGACGGAGGGAGTATTTTTTATTGTATAATCATCTCCAACCATTTAGACTAAACTCACAATCATTTTTTAGTATATGTCATACCAAAAATAATTTTAATCTAACTATTTACGCCAAATTAAATTTTTACACCATTTTTGAAAATGTACACGATTTTTGGTGGTGTTGTATAGAAAGTCCCAAAAATAAATTTGGATTTAAAATATAGTTGGAGAAGTTTTTTTTACGCCAAAACCCATTTTTATGTATGGTTGGGAATGGTATAAAGGAAAGAAAAGTAAAGTCTATATTTCCCTCATAATTTATCAATAAAAAGTTAAGAAATCCAACATATCTATTACAAATAAAAGCAAATGAATGCCACTCCCTATAATGCATCCATGTAAACTTGCCAAATTGCAAAAAATGAAAATGAAAATGAAAAGAGAAATAAGAAACCTCAAAACTGTAGTATGAATGCGAAACCGAGGCTCAAAATCACGCCATTACTGATAAATCTAGCCGCAGCGCCATTAGATTTCCGACGGGAACCATCAGCCGGAGATTCCCCCGGAGAATCTGACGCCGGCGCCGAATAGTCCCCGGCCTCCGGAGAAGGCGCCAGAGCCGGCGATCCGAACACCTCCAACGGCATCAAAACCTTATCCAACTGGAATATCGCCAGCGGATCCTTATCCAGCACGGTGCCGACGATCTTCGCCGTCACCATCGGCGTCCTGACCGTGACGTCATCCCCGTCGTTGACCACTGTCACGACTGCCCTTCTAGGGTATATTAAATGCGGCGATCCTGACTTAACAAGACTTAAATGCAATCAAATAAAAGGGGCTAGGGTTTTATAAAAAAGGGTTTGACCAAGGAAATAAATGAACAATAAATCAAGAGAAAAGGGTCAGGGTGACGCTTTGACGGATGGACCAAAGGAGAAAACAATTATAATCATTGGTATTCAAGATAACAAAGGGTTCAACGTACTCCAAAACGTATCATGTCTTTAGATTCTAAACGAGACTCAAAATAGTGTCAAGATCAAACAATAAGTAAAACAGGTTTCAGCGGAAGCATCCAAGAGAAGAGTTAAGTTATGTATGAAGACACAACGACACTCACAGATCAAAAGTAAACAATTCATTCTTCAATTAACTTGCTCAACACCACCATACTCTCGTCGTCGCTCAACCTGTACATAGGGAAAACACATGCAGGGCTGAGTGCTATAAAATACTCAGTGAGCTCATGCCGAAAACATTTTCAATAAAAGTATTATTTATCATGCTACACATAAGTAACCATCGGGGTTTAGCTTTAGAAAGGCCCGAGGCACTAAAAATCATTTCCCATTGCAAAAGTCGACTGATCAGTCATTTTCCCATAGACGTTAACCATATCTGCCAATACATGACTTGGAATGTGGCCACAAACCAAGTCACAGGACCGGCCAGCTCGTACGCTAGCACACAGTCTACCATAGGTGTACACTAATCCAAGTAGGGTTTGCGGCCCTACGAGGACCCGAATTCGATTTAAATAATAGTGGCAAAAGCCACATCAGATAGGCACGTTAAAATCAAAATACCGCGTGATAAATATAGTTGCATTCCCATCGATAAGATATTTAGGACATGGTCCTTATTTAAAAGAAAAGCCCACCTCGACGGCTTAGATCTCAAGCACTTTCTTCCACTTGCTATCACGCTGAGAGCGCGAGTTATCACCTTTAAAATTTATGTGTATCATAAATCAGTCTCAATTATTGACTCAAAATCATGCATGTCCCCAACGTTTCTCTTTTCCCATCAATTCATTTTATCAACATAAGGAAACACACCATAGCATGCATCAACGCACAACACATCACTACATCATAGAATGGGTTTCTTAACACATATGAATCATGTATATCATTCAAAGCTTAACAACATAGATTATCTTTGCATGACTTAAATCTGGCAGAAAAGCGGAGTCGTTTTGTAAAAATCATTAAAACTCCATCCGACCTCCGTTGGGGCTGAAATTTTGCCACAACCCAGTATACACATCAAAGGTCATCCAGTTAAACTTTCACATCAAAATCACATGTTTAGGTCGGTCAAATCAAAAACGAAACTCACTGGTTGAGAATACAAATTCTGACAGAACTGCACAGTCGACTTCAATAATTCATTAAAATTCATCTTTCGACCAAAATGGCTGATATTCACACACACCACAGAAGACACCTTGAAGTTTACTCAGTTAAAATGTCGCACCAAAATAAGATCGTTTGGTCAGTCAAACACACGTAGGAATCTACTGTCCGAACACCACAGTTGTCATGCTTCCAAATTTCGAATTAGGGTTTATCAAATATTCATCCCAACATATATATTCATACTTCCAAGTTCCAACACATAATCATGCTTCAAAAAGATCTCACCATCATGTTCTCATATATTCACATAGCATTCACCACAAATCATCCACAAGTTCATTCATAAACAACCTAAATGCATATACATATCCTTTTTTCATGCAACCATCAATCCCACCCGATTAAATATTAGATCTACGATCTCTACACTTATTATATGCATGATGGAATCAAAATCAAGGTTTCAATGGAGCGGATGAGGAAAAGAAATTCAATTATACCTTTCTTGATCAAAAGCAATCGGTAGAAATAAAGTATAATCTTGATTCTTCAACAATTCTTGAGGCTTCAACTTAAATTCTTCTCAAAAGATGAAGAATTTATGGAGAAAAATAGAAGAAAAATTGGGAGAGACTGGGGAGAGGAGAGTGGCGTGAGGGAGAGGGGTTAGGGTTTTCTCATGTATTTATAGAGATCAAGAATATAATCCCACAATTAAATAATTAGAGATTTGAGAAGATATGGGGGAAAGGAATTGGCGTGAAATCTGGGGAGAAATAAGAGGATATTCGAATTCTAGGCTATTTAATTAGCCTATGATTTAATTTGGTATTTCACGGAGTAGAATAAAATGCTATGGAGTAGAAAATAATAAATCCTCCCAATAAATAGTGAGTAGGCGATTTTTATATATATTCTCCCACAAGGAATTAAATTCAAATTCTAATTTAAATAGGATATGGCAAGATCTCCTTAGATATGGTAAGATTTGCTAGGATGTTTATATTTATTCAAGGGAATAAATAAGGGATCAAAATATATAATGAATAATTTCCTCCTCCCAAAAATGGAGGATTTCAAAATCTCCATGGTGTAAGACATAGGTGTCGTTTTTCTCATGGGGAGAATAAGGAATAATCGGACTTTGGATTTAATTTGGATAAATATCCCAAGCAATTAATTAAATCCAAGGAAAAATAGGATTTCTTCTCCAATAATAACAGGGGTCGAAAATGCCAAATGAATACTGATGCTCCTATTTAATCTCACTCATCCCTTAAGAAATAATTCGACATAATATATTTCACCCCGCATAGATTATTCACATAGCCACGTCACAATTTCAACCATTTTCACTTCCACCACATATTCTCAACACTTTGACCTTTCAATGGCCACGTCATATGTTCCACCTCTTTGACTATTCAACAGCCACGTCATATGCTCAACGGATTTGACTAATCAAATTAAATCTAAATTCCAAAATGCAATTAGGTCACACAGAAAACATGCAATTAATTCAATCATCATTTAATTCACATACTTCACGGCATTAAATGCAAAAAATTTATGCTTCGCAAATTAGGGTTCCGAAAGTGGGGCGTTACAACCACACTCAGCCTGAACTGCTTTGCCGCCCCGTCAGTCGCTAGAGTGCTCGTCTCTCCATTGCTCGACCGCAGGCCGAAGAGCGACGCGTAGAACTGATAAACTCGTATTTTAACTGTTTTATTGGGCATTAAACGTGATGATAATTGGTGTTTAAATGCATATTACTTGAGTTTACGTCCATATTTCACTAGAAAGGTGCTTTGATGAGTTTATCCAGTGTTTGAAGTTAAAATAGGTAAAAAGGAGTCAAAATGAGCCAAGCCGTGACTGGGGTCTGCTTCAAACGTTAATCTGCCTATCAATATGGGGTCCAAATCCTATTTTAAGAGTACCATTGTCTTCATCATCGAAAGAGCTTCGCGTGGGTACCTTACACGCCCCAATCGGAGTTCGGATGAGAGAGATATGACCGATCTACGAAAGCCGCGCGGACTGCCGGGAGCTACCCGGCCGGGTGGATTTTATGTGCAATAATTCCACCCGGCCGGGTGGCCAATTTTGTTCATAAAGAGTCCAGAGACTTCTACCCGACCGGGTGGATTTTATGTGCAATAATTCCACCCGGCAGGGTCCGTCTGACTGGCGATTTTTAGCCCAGAATCGATTTTTCTGAGGAAAATAAAAAAAGAGAAAGGCTAGGGCAACGAAAATTCATTCTCTACCAGCCGCAAAAACACACTCTATCTCTCTAGGAAGCACTCTTGGAAGAAGATTGGAGATTCAAGCTTCAATTCATCTGCCAATTGTATTCCGTATCATGAATTCTTTTGTTTTCTTTAGTTTTTGTTTGTTTTTTACTTTGAACATGAGTAGCTAAACACTTTGTGTAGAATTCTTGGTGAAGATGCATTGATTCATAGTTATTAATCCAATTGACTTCGTTTTTATCTTGCTCTTGTAATTATTTGAATTATTCTTGTGCTTTTTCCTAACAATTGCTTGATCACCAATTGGGAGTGTAGGGTTTCTTAGAGTAATCGGGAGATGAAATAATTAATCTTGAAAGAAGAATAATTCACACCTTAATTCAATAGAACTCGGGAGAGTTGAGGTTTTGAGTGGAATCTGTTATCTAATCGATCTATTGGGAGTTAGGTCTAAGAATTAGAAGGGGACTTCAATTGTTACACTTAATCTACAGGTTTCTCACCTCGGGAGGGGGTTTAATCTACATGTGTGATTGATTCAATAATTCTAGAGACTTTAAATGGTAAATCGATTTCAATTGGGTTAGGCTATGAGTTGTGCATCGGATCCTTGAATTCTGCATATTTCTCCACCATCTTACACAGCTTTCTTAATTGCTTTCGTGTTTAAGTGTTCTATTTTATTCTCTGACTTTACATGCTTTTAGTAGTTGTTAGTTTTAAAACCAAAAATTTCTGATTGTCTGGATAGTAGTTGAAATTGGTTCGTGGTACCTAAGTTTACACTTAATTGTCTCTGTGGGATACGATATACTCTTGCTTGCTATTTGCTACGATAACCCCGTACACTTGCGGGTATTATTTGGGTAAAATAAAGTTGAGTCAAGAACCCCATCCCGTGGTACTCAAGCAGCACCTGCTTCCCGTCATCCGTCAGGTTATCATGGCTTCGTCCACTAGACAGAACACCGTTAATCCAGTCACATTGTTTGCCTCAAAAGCTTGCTCCGCCGCCGCGAACACGCTGCAGCCGTGGCCCAACATGGCTGCCGTCAGATTGGCCTCGCTCGGAGCAGGGGTCGCGACCGAGATGAGCAAGGCGGAGGAGATCTGTATAACGGATAAGTAGTACATTAAGAACACAGATAACAGGTTTGTTATTGTGTGTCTGTATGTTGATGATATGTTGATAATGGGCAGTAATAGTGTCATTATTAACGAGACAAAAAAATATGTTGAAAAGAAATTTCGATATGAAAGATATGGGTCTAGCTGATGTGATTCTCGGAATCAAAATATTGAGGACTAATGAGGGAATTTCCTTAACGCAATCTCATTATGTTGAGAAAATACTTAAGAAATTCAACTCGTTTGATTGTAAGCCAGTAAAGACTCCTTTGGAGCTCAATGTCCATCTGAGCAAGAATATGGGTGATTCTGTCGCTCAAGAAGAGTATGCAAAGGTCATAGGAAGTTTGATGTTTATCACAAACTGTACTCGACCTGATCTTGCTTGTCCTGTAAACAAGTTGAACCGATTTACAAGCAACCCAAGCAAGGAACATTGGAAAGCTCTATGTAGAGTTTTGAGATACTTGAAGTATACCATTAACTTTGGGTTGCATTACACAAGATATCCCCAAGTACTTGAAGGGTACTGTGATGCAAATTGGATCTCTGATTCAAAAGACTCATTTTCGACAAGTGGGTATGTGTTTACTGTGGGGGGTGGTGCTGTCTCATGGAAATCAACGAAACAGACGTGTATTGCTCGTTCCACCATGGAATCTGAGTTTATCGCATTGGATAAAGCAGGGGAAGAAGCCGAGTGGCTCAGAAATTTCCTAGAATGTATTCCATGTTGGAAAAAGCCAGTGCCCGCAGTATTGATACACTGTGATAGCAAAGCAGCTATAGGTAGAGCACAAAGTGGCTTTTATAATGGTAATTCTCGACATATTCGTCGGCGACATAATACCGTAAGGCAGTTGATCACAAGTGGCATTATCTTAGTTGACTATGTAAAGTCAGTGGATAACTTAGCGGATCCGTTAACAAAAGGTTTAAACCGTGATCAAATGCATAAATTGCTAAAAGTAATGGGACTGAAAACCACATCTTAAAAGATGAGTATAGTGGTAACCCAACCATACGATTGGAGATCCCATGGGATTGGTTCAATGGGAAAACGAAGCTATACAAATCTAGCTGTAACACTCAGAAGATTTTAATCTTCGCCCATTCTTTAGAAAGCATTGAGTGTTGTAACCTGCACGTGGTAAGAGGTTAAGTCTTTTGACTTTTAATGATTCTTGAAATCTAAAGGAGATGCAGTATGGCAGGATACTCATGAAAGATTCACCTATGTAAGTGAGAAGTGAGGCCGCTTCGTGTGTGTGAGTCACTTATGAATTCCAAAGAGGTGTTCCATGGCCGAAACGGACACAAACGTGAGAACTGATGGAGTTGAGACAATATTGTGTTGATGCTATTGACTAGGCATACACCAAGGAGGAATAGTTCAAGGCATCGCGTCCACTAGCCCGCCGGTATGTCCGATAGTGTTGACTATGGAAGGTTCAAAACCACAAGTTACCTCTCCAAATACAGTATCGTTTCTTGAGAACTGAGCAATAGAGTCTGCATGCATTCATACATGTCTTGTGTTGGTTTGAGCTTGCAGTGCTCTAACCAATGTGGGGGATTGTAAGAAACGTGTAAAATATGGGGAAACTTTTGATGTGGCCAAACCTTTGGCTTTTCATCTTGTGTAACCTCCAATTGGTTTATGTAATGTCTTTATGCCTTGATCTTTCATTTCTCCATCTCTAGCCTATATAAGGCATAGAGTTGTAGAGAGGAAATACACCAACAACAAACATTCTCTCTTCTATCTAGCTTAAACATTCTAGTGTGCATCTTAGGAGCATTGCATTGCTCGGCTCTCGCCTCCAATTCAAGTTCGCCGGAGCCTACGAGTTTGAGGTGCTTCAACTCGATAGGAGGAAAGTCGTTTCATCTTTGGGGACATTAGGCCAATCCGTGAGCACTAGCCGGGGCGTATTTCGTCTTGCGGAGAGAGGGTCACCTCGACTCGACTTGAAGAAGACTATAGTTTGCATCTTAGTCCTTTTTATTGTATTTACTTTGTTTCATTTACCTTCCAGTTTTTGTGTTCTTTGTAATAGCAAGGGTTGCCCGTGTAAAGGCTGCAATATTTCCAACAGTACGGAACAATCTCGACGGATTTGACGAATGTGGTGGCGGCGGCAGCGTCTTTTGGGGAGAAGGCGACGTTTCTGCCGTTGAGGTTCGTGATCTGGACGGAGGCGGGGGGCTGAAAGAGGGTGGGGGATTCGGCGGTGCCGTTGGGGAGGAGGAAGAGGAGCTTATCGGCGTCGAAGTAGTCGAGGAGGATGTGGAGGGAGAGGACGTTCTTGATGGCGCCGAGGGTGAGGTCGTTGGAGAGGAAGCGGTCCATCTCGGCATTGTCGAGGGCGCAGACGGTGATTGTTGTTTCGCGGCAGTGGATCTCCGGCGAAAGGAGGGTTTCGGTTAGGTAGTTGTTGAAGGTGGAGAAGTCGGGGTATTTGGAGAGGATGTCGGTGATGTTGTGGGCAGTGGTGGTGGGAGGGAGTAGGAAAAGGGAGTGTTATGAGAGTAGCGGCGGCGGGGTGGAGCTCCATTGCGGCGGAGGAGTGAAGACAAAATGTTTAGAGTTTTTTTGTTAGAGTTTGATAAATTGTTAATACTTGAGATACTATTATCCAAATATTGTGATTAAAGAAATGAAGAATTAGATTTTGTGTTCTTAATTTGATTAACAAAATGAAGAATTAAATTCTAAATTATTTACTCCATATTCAATTAAAAATGCTAATTTATGTATCCATATACACACCGGAGTACCATTTTTGGTATTTCAATTAAAATTAAGAAACACAATAAGAGTGTCTTCGAAAAGTAAAAGATTAGAATGTGCTCCATTTGATCCTCATTAATTGTTCTATTTTTTTATCCGTGCATGTTTCAAGAAATTGTTTGACTTCGTTAGAACATTCACAATAGGCGTCCATCAGACCACCGAACGGGAAGGCAATCACAACGGGCGCCTATTGCAAGCGCCAAGGCGGTCCGACGGCACCAGGATGAAGGTCGTCGCCGTGCGTGCGCCCAGCGACCGTCATCTGATATTTTTTTCAAAACAATATTTATTATTTCAACTCTATATAGACGACTCATATGCACTTTATTTTATTCACAACTCTTGTTTTACTGAGTACAAATTTTATTCACACATCTCGTTTTACTGAGTACAAATTTTATTCATGCATCTCATTCTCACTAGATATAATAAATCACGATAGTGATTCTCCTAACACTAGCGAATCACAATATCCCCCGTGCGGGACGCAGTTCCTCAGCGGCGGAGGAGGAAACACCGGCGGGTACTGAATGGGCGGAAACGGCGGAGGTGGTTACAGAGTTGGGAACGCTGGCGACGGTTTTGGCATGGGGGGCAGCGGTGGAGGTTTTGGCCGGTTACCCGGCGGGAACCAATTCCCTGGGGGGGTTCCTGGCGGCTTCATTTTGGTTCATTGGCCATACGACGGGTTCCCTTCCTTCAGCATTGGCAACGTCGATGGCAACGTCGGTGCTGGTAGACCTGTAACCCCCAATTGTTGTTTGGGGACAATGTCTATCGGCCCAACTTGGAGGGGTTGAGCGGTTGGTCCCACTCCGCAGAGCAATAGCCATCAGTGGCAGCAACAGAGCTCTCGGCCCCGTCGTCTATGTTTAAGATGCTCGTTATTTTTTCTCAAATTCCGGCCATGGAGATTTTGATAGCTACCATCTCTGACTGCAGGGATTTGACCGAAAATGGAAATATCTCTCAGCGATTACGTCTTCAGCAACCATCGTATGTGAGATCTCTCATCTTAATGATAGAGTTTTGTCATGCTGTCTTCGGTCGAGGATGATAAACATAGGTTTTTAGGGAATTGATTTCATTATTGGTTGAGGAATTACACCAACATTACACGCCTCCAAATAGGCTTCATTATTTCTCACATATGGTAAGCTATTAAATTCTATACCTAATTCTATACAAGGTATGAAAAAGATATCAATCAATCACTAATCTTCAATCTTGATTGTGTAGGATCTTTCCTTCCAACACTCACCCTCAAGTTAAGTGACGGGATCACTGATGCTTAACTTGTCCAATACTCCATGAAACGATTGAGAGTTCACAGCCATCGTCAAGATATCAGCCAATTGATCTTCTGATCTGACGTATGGTAGCTCCACGATCTTTGCATCAATTGTATATTTTATAAAGTGTTTGTCCACCTCTACATGCTCAGTTCGATCATGTTGAACCGGATTCTCGGAGATACTAATAGCAGCCTTGTTATCACACAGTAATCGGCATGGTTGGGCCGATTTGAGTTCCAACTCAGTCATGAGTCTCCTCAGCCACAGTATTTCGGTTAATCCACTCTTGATTCCTCTAAATTCTGCCTCCGCACTCGACAAAGCTACTACTTTCTGTTTTTTGCTTCTCCATGTCACGAGATTACCTCCTACAAAGGTGAAATACCCGGCTGTTGACTTTCGATCATTTGGGTTTCCTGCCCTGTCTGCATCTGTATATCCATGTACCTCTAGGTGGTTTTGTTTTTTGAATAACACTCCATGTCCTGACGTGCCCTTCAAGTATCGTACTATTCTCAAAACAGCCTCCCAATGTTTTTCTTGGGGTGCATTCATGAATTGACTTATCACTCCGACAGCATAGGCCAGATCCGGCCTAGTATGGGATAGATAGATGAGCTTTCCCACTAGTCTTTGATATTTCCCTCGATCAACTCGTTTGGCTTCTTCTCAGATCTGTAATCCATGATTCTGAACTATTGGAGTGTCTGTCGGCTTACAGTCTATCATTCCTGTTTCTGCAAGGATGTCGAGCACATACTTTCTTTGATTGATGAAGATCCCCTGTTTCGACCTTTTTACCTCGATGCCCAAGAAGTATTTCAAGGCACCAAGATCCTTCATCTCAAATTCTTTGAACAAATTTTTCTTTAGTTGACTTATCTCTTCTTCGTCATCCCCGGTAATAATCATGTCATCAACATAAATAATAAGACAAGTGATCTTACCATTTTTTTCTTGAGGACAGTGTGTGGTCCGAGTTGCTTTGTCGGTATTCATATTTTTTCATCACTTCAGTAAACCTCCCAAACCAAGCTCTTGGAGATTGCTTCAAGCCATACAAGGTTTTCTTGAGTTTGCAAATATCCCCATTCAGAAAATCTCCTTCGAAGCCTGGAGGAGGTTCCATGTAGACCGGCTTGGTCAATTCGCCATGTAGAAAGGCATTCGTCACATCAAATTGGTGAAGGGGCCAGTCTCTGTTGGCTACAATCGAAAACAGGACCCTTACCGTGTTGATTTTGGCCACTGGTGAGAAGGTTTCAGCATAATCCACGCCGTAAGTTTGGGTGTATCCTTTGGCTACTAGCCTTGCTGTGTATCGATCAATAGACCCATCTGGTCTCCTCTTGATAGTGAACACCCATCTACACCCCACAGTTGTTGCTCCTTTAGGTAGTTTGCTAACTTCCCAAGTTTTATTCTTCAATAGTGCATCCATCTCTACTAGCATTGCATCTCGCCAATGTTTCTTCTGCCAAGCTTCCCCTGCTGTGTAAGGGATTTCTTCCTCCTCATAGAGTGCAGCCTCAAAGGCTCTTGCCATCTTAGTTAGGTTTGCTTTTGCGAAGTTTGCAACAGCATACTGACTCCGTCTTCCTATCTTCTCCGGGGAATATCTTCTCGGTGGAATTCCCCTAGTGCTCCGGGGAGGAAGTATGTATCTCCCAGTGCTCTCATCTAGAGCAGTATCTGTTTCAACTTGTCTCCCAGTGCTCTCATCTAGAGCAGTATCTGTATCAACTTGGTTAGGAAGAGAAGGTTCTTGAGGAGGATCATAGTTTACCTCGGATACCGGTTGAGGAGGATCATTGGGTGGTGGTTGAGAGGACTCTGTGGCGGAGACGTGCTCGGTGGCCGTGCTAACCTTTTCTGTTGAGTCCTCGTTGGAGAGATTTGACCGAGGCACAAACCAACTTAGGTAGTCAAAAGTGTTTTCTGACTCACTCTCCCCCTGACTACTAAAGTTGGTGTGGTAAAAGAATTTTGTTTCTAAAAAATTGCAGTTCATTGTGGTTATGATTTTTCGTGTGCTTGGATCGTAGCATCTATACCCTCGTTGGTTAATCCCATAACCCACAAAGACGCATTTGGTGGCACAAGGTGATAGTTTAGTTCTCTCGTGTATTGGGATATGGACATACACTGTACATCCAAAGACTCTAGGCTGAAGGTTCAAATGTTCGGGAATTTTGGTGAGCTTGGTCAAGGTATCAAGGGGTGTCTTTTTGTTTAGAATTTTTGTGGGAAGCAGATTTATAAGAAAGATCGAGGTCGCAACTGCTTCTGGCCAAAAGGATTTAGGGAGTTTGGATTCAATCATCAAGGCTCGGGTGATTTCAAAGATGATTCGGTTTTTTCTCTCGGCTACCCCATTCTGTTCGGGTGTATAAGGGCAGGAAGTTTGATGGATGAGGCCTTTTTCGATAAAGAAATCGGTCATTTTCTAGTTAACAAATTCTTTCCCATTGTCGAACCGAAGGGTTTTTATAGTAGTTTGGAATTGGGTTTGAACAAGTTTAAAGAACAGAATGAATTTGTCAAGCACCTCGGATTTGTGTTTTAAAAAATATATCCATGTCATCCTAGTGCAATCGTCTACAAAAAAGACAAAGTATCTAAAACCATTCCCCCCAACAACGGGTGCAGGACCCCAAACATCAGCATGAACAAGGGAAAAAATGGAATTCATACGAGTATTTGTAGGTTTAAACGATTGTCTGTGGCTTTTGGCTAAAACACAAGTCTCACAAATAAAATCTTTTGGAATAGAAAGCTTAGGAAAAAGTAACCTAAAATAACCAGGAAAGAGGTGTCCCAGTCGTTGGTGCCAAAGCCAACTCTCCCTTTTCGTGGACCCGTGAGCCAGCATCACACTTCCTTGTTGAGCTATCTCATCCACGTAGTAGAGTCCTTGGCTCTCAGTGCCACACCTAAGTATCCTCCTCGTCCGAATATCCTGCAATATACAAAAGTCGGGATGCATCAGCAATGTACAGTTCAATTCCTTCGTCACATGACTTATAGACATCAATCTCTGGGACAAGGTAGGAACATAACGGCAATTTGAAAGTCTCAATGTCGGGGATATTTCAATAGAGCCCGCCCCGGCTACGGTGATTAATTCCCCACTAGCAGTCTGTATATATGTCTTAGTAATATTACTAAAACTAATAAAATCATCCTTATTTGGGGTCATGGTATCGGTGGCCCCACAATAAAAAATTCATCCCTTTTTCTCCCCCTCAATTCCATGTTTCACAATATATGCAGCGGAAATTTGGTTTAAGGGTTCAAACTGATTTTTAAGATACATAGGGCAGATTTCGAAATTTTTAGGGATATCAGTGGGCTTTTCGCAATAATCCATAAGTTTGGGGCCATCATATAAATCATTGTAAGTGGGGGGTCTTTTTGCAAATCTCGGGGGTGTTTGTATAATTTTCTAAAATATGGGGGTTTATTTTGTAATGAGTGGTTTAAACAAGGTTTAGGGTTGTGAATCCCCAACCCTTACCTCCATTTGACGCCTCCGAGTCGCCGATCCAGTTCTTCCTTTCGGCGGAATTGTCGGCTCTAACGACGCCTCCGCCGGAGGCTTCTGGTCCCCCTTCCTTCTGCTTCCCTCGTCCGTTCGGTACCTCCCATTTCTCGGGGTTTTGCTTCCCCGTCTCATTCGCGACGGTCAGGCCGACTGCCATCTTGGCTCTTACCGTTGTCTTCCTCTCCTCCCACCAATTGGAAGCATGTCTCCCTCGTGTGCTTCTGCATTCCGCAATGAAAGCACCACAACTTCGATTTATCCGCCGGTTTGCTTCCCGGGCGGTGTGCGGTGGCCGTCGTTCGTGGGTTCCCGCTACGCTGGGGTTGTCTCTGTCCCTGTGCTGCGAGACCGTGGCCGATTCCTCCATGATTGTTTTCGGTGTTGGAGCTTGGTGGTCTGGTTATGTGGGAGTAGCCTCCCCTACTTCCGATTGCGACTTTCATTAGACGCGACCATAACGGGTAATTTCCTCTGTTGAGTTTACTGCTTGATGATTCTGTGGTTGGTTTTTCGTTGGCCATTTTGGGATTGATTGGAATTTGATTTTCTCACTTGTTTCTTGCTTTTTTTGGTCGGGATTGGTTTGGGTGATGATGAAATTTTTCTCAATTGGTTTTAGGATGGAACCCATAGATTTCTATCATGGTATCAGAGCGGGTCGCCGACTGTGGGTCAAATTTAACTGACCCAGCAGTATATCTAGGTCGAAACCGAAAAAATGACTGACCCAGCAGTATATCTGGACTTAAAAATTTCGGCCAAGTGGTCCAACCGATCGAAAAAAAATTGGGCCGATTGTCCAATCGATTAGAAAAAAGTCCAACCCCTCCAAGGTTCACCTTGAAGGGTTTGAGGGAGGGTGTTGACAATTGAAACTAAAAATATAACATATAACTGTCTCACATCGGTGTCAAGAGAAAATTGAAACTAGTATATAAGTCTCATGGCCCCCTCCTCCTATCACCAATTGGTTTTATGATGGAACTCATGGATTTCTATCAGAGGAGATACCTCATCTTGCTCACCATAATCTCCAACTCATTCACTTCCTTTACATCATTTAACAACACTAACGCCTTGCCTTTAGTGTGGATAAACCAATGCTGACCGTCTCCATCGCACGTTTTTTACCTCAAGTGTAACACTAACATAAATTAATTACATTCATTAAATAATTTATAAACCAAAGTTATGATACACACTCCTAAATAATCATCATCAAAACAAGTTAAAATCTATTAACAATTCAACTAAATGAAAATGAATTAAATATATAATTAATTGAAATCAATTTTTTGTTCAATTATACTTCACAAAAATTAATAGACATCCTTAATTGATTATATGATGTCACGTCTTAATAGTATCAACCAAAAACTAATTAAATTCCGGTAGATCTAAGATTCATATGAAACAATAATTATATGATGTTGTATCTTTGATTGTTAATACTGTTATTGCTATTATTAACATTTTCATAACCAACTTTTAAATTGGTATTATAATTTACTATGAAATTACATTTAGTTATTGGGATTTATTATTTTATTATATACCATACTACAATGTCACAATTAAAATTTACCTTAAATCAACTCAATTAAAATAATCATAGATTTTATACCATAAGTAAATTCTTCACAGTTCAGTTTAAATTTAGATCACTAATTCAATTAAACATATCAACAATATCACCATTTAATATTTATAATTAGTTAAATTATTGATAGTTTACTTTAATAACACACAATATCATGTTAATTAGTAGGTCAAATGATAATACTCCCTCCATCCCCTAAAAATAGAAATTTTCTTTTTTTTCATTCCCTAAAAAAAGAAATTTTCCATTTTAAGAAATTTCTTTTTCTCTAATGAGGTGGGACTCGTTTTTCATTACCCACTTTTCTTTTTATTTTATTAATATTTTATTAAAATTCGTGTTATTTTAAAAGTTTATATTTTTAAAGAATGGAGGAAATAATATATGCTGATATTCATGATATAAAATTATAGTTCGTATGAAATTAAATTAAATATTAGAACTTAAAAAAAACTAAGTACTAGTCTATCACAAGGCACCAATCACCGAACTGAAACCATCGTACGAGTTTTAACCAAGTGCTACTAAGTACTAATATAGCTGTCACCCCATTCTTAACAAGTAAATAAAATTTATCTGTTGTCACTAAGATATTTTGTCAAACACATAATATATATAATAATGTCAATCTTATGCATGTTTAATGTCCAACCAAACTTATTTAGTTATTGAGTTAACATGTTTACTCTACCCTGTTAATATCACTAGAATAAAAAAAACTGCCATATATAAGAAATAAATAAAAGACCATTTTCAAATTAACTAATCTAAAATGAAATTTCATGTGATTGATACCACTAGATCCTTTAGATCAAATGATAAAGATTTAGTAATAATTAGCAATAAGTAAATAATAAGCAATTGATCATATCCTATCATTAAATTAAATGCATAAAAATCACCGTTTTGAAAAATAAATTAAATTATTTTTGTGCAATCCATTATTTTATGTTATTAAATATTTCCTCAGACCTACATGTAATAAATTATTCAGTTAAGAATATACTACAACTAAACCCGCAGAAAGCATAAAGATAAAAAAAATATTGTGTCCCAAATTTTACTCATACGCCTAGATCCAAAATTTTGCGCAAATGAAGAAGAATTTGATAAACCGAACTTACCTAAAAGTAAAATACAAATCCGCAATCACAATCAAAGCGTCTAGCCATTCGGATCAAATCTTCCATCCAATTGAACCAACAATAAAGAAGAAAACTATCAAAGATAATAAAAAAATCTGGTCTCCAACAAAACAAAGATAACAAATTTCATATTACAAATAAATCAGTAGAGTAAACAATACCAGGAATCCAAACAAGGAATACAAGAAAACTAACAGGGCGTTATGCCATCCAAAAGAATGAATACAAAAAAATACTTAAACAGAAATACAATAACAAATTCGAAACGGTAAAACCGTAAATCAGTAATAAACCGAGTCAAGGATGCCTCTATCCGTAAAACGAGATACGTCATGGTAGTGCTCTCGGATTGGCGTATCGTCCCCAAAGATAAAACGTCTTTTCGTCTCTGATGTAGCGCACCGCTATAGGCAGACCTCCGACAAACTAAGAGGAGGCGAGGGCAAAGCTTCGACAGAAGAACAATGCACTGTAGCTACCCATCTTTTTCGTACCTTGATTTTTCTTGATTACGAGGCAATTTATTTATTATGTGATTATTTTCCATTTATTTGGAGAAGTGTGTTTGCTTGATTAATTGTGGCTTATGAGTATTTAAATTGTGGGAAATTAAAGTATATTTACTTTCCTTGGTGTGTTATTAATTATTTGGGATTATGCATATTTTACCCCAGTCATTATGATGGTGATTGATAAGGCTCATTTCATGCATTGGTTATGGGGTAAATTTATATACTTTTGGGGAGTTAATGTGCAAAATTAGAGTTCAGGTGCGCAGGTAGCTACTAGGTCCAACAGATCGTGTTAGCTGGCCCGAGTAGATGCAGGATGAGTGGAATTGGAGTAAAATTGTTGTAAGCCACCAAACTGACCTAGGAGAATCTAAGCAGATGAAGGCGACAACATGGAGTAGGAAGAAAGGAGCAGAACGTCAAGACACCCTTACTTTTAAGGGTACAATTGTCAAATCAAGGAAAATATGCCCTAGGGATTTGGGTCACAAGTCTCCCTATATAAAGGGGTGAAGATTAAAGAAGAAATCAGCTCTTAGCTCTCTTGAGCTCAAAATAGTCTTCTAAGGTGAAAATCACTCCACAACTTCGCCTTCCAGCTTCTGCCTCACACTTGGAAAAAGGGGGAAATTCTTGTTCAGACCGTGTTGCTCTAGTTATAACCGTGTTCCACCGCTCTTAGGAGCGGAGAAACAATCTCTACTTTCTGTTTTAGTTTTAAACTTTATGCTTTGTGATGTTTGTTGGTATTTTGAACATCTTAGTAGTTGAATTCCGTAGTTGTTTTCGTTGATGGTATAAATATCAGTGTTGGACTCTGTTGGATTTGGTTTATTTCTGATATTATGGAAGTTCATGCTGAAGTTTCTGTTAGATCTGATGGTGTTGGTTTCGAATTGTGTTGTTGGATGTTTAACTGGTAGTTGTTAGGATCGAGTAGATCTGGCTTGTTTAACGTCTGATTTCATGGATTCATGTTAGTTCTTGTTTTTGATTTCTTAGATCTGGAGTCCTCTGTTTGGATCTGCATGATTATATCTCTATTTATGTACGTTCGTCATCTGATTGACCCAGATTATGCATGTTTTAACCTAGCCATTATGATGGTGATTGATAAGGCTCGTTTCATGCATTGATTATGGGGTGAATTTATATACTTTTGGGGAATTAATGTGCAAAATTTGAGTTCAGGTGTGCAGGTAGCTACTAGGTCTAGACATGCCCACCGGTTCCGGTTCCGAACCGGAACCGTGGCCATTTTCCAGAACCGGAACCGTCACCGAACCGGCGGTTCCGGACGGTTCGGAACCGGCGGTTCCGGACGGTTCGGAACCGGCGGTTAACCGGCGGAACCGCCGGTTCGGGCGCGTATTTCAAGGCATGTGGATGGGGCAGACCGGCGGTAGCTTTTCAGCTGAAAAACCGGCCGGTTCCGGCGGTTTTTGGGTTGTGAACCGGCGGTTAACCGTGAAAACCGGCGGTTAACTGCCGGTTCAGGGGGTTTCGGTTGCTGCGCGAGAAACGAGGCGACATGACGCAGCTTTTGCAGATGGTTTGGTTGACCGAACCGGCAGTTTTGTCCCGGAAACCGGCGGTTCCGGAGGTTTTCCGCCAAAAACCGCCGGTTTTGCCGAAAATTCAAAATTTTTTTTTTTTCAAATTCAAATTCTTCCATTTTCCCCCCATTTTTATCTATAAATACCCCCCTCTATCCTCATTTACATTCACCCCACTCTTGTGTTAATAAGAGTTTCTCTTTTCAATCTCCCAATTCTCTCTCTTTGTCTCCAATTTCTCATTTGTGCTATTGTGCTTCCATTTAATTACGCAAGTGCTACTCTTATTACGCATTGTTATACACTTATACTTGTTCCCGTAGTTCTATAAGTTGTCTTCCTTTCTCAATTGCTAAAACAAAAAAAATATTATTCCATATTTCTACATTTCTACATAGCAATATGTCTTCATCCCGAGAAGGTCGTGTTGATAAGGGAAAGGGAAAGGCCAAGAGGCCATCTCGGAGATCCGTTATTGATGAAATTTCTCAAATGAACATGGATGAGTGGCAGGTTAATATTTATTATCTACTAATTTAATTAATTTTGAATTACATTACATTATTGTTCATAATTTTATTTTGTATTTACAATACAAATATTATTTTGTAGGCTCGAGAAGAGCAAGATGTGGCACATGCTATTGCTCTCTCTCGCTCTCAATACCAAGGCGATGCTTATGTTGGTACCGGTAGTGGTGCTCCCGGTCGCGGTGCCTATTCCCAACAAAGTCCAACCCCTGTGAATGTTGATGAAGACGATGATGATGATGACGACGAGGAGGAGGGGGAGGAGGTAGAAGAGGTTCAAGAAATGCCACCCCCACCACCACCAAGGAGTCGGCGTGGTAGTCGTGGTCGTGGACAACCTCCTCAACCTCCTAGACCAGCTGAAAGGTCTTTAACCTCAAACATCATGGTGAAACATTTCAAGAAGGTACATGATGGTAACGATCCTAACACTTATAATGTGTATTGCAACTATTGCGAAAACGTATACACATTCCGAAGGGGTGGAGGATACGGTACATTTACCCGTCACATGGAGAAAGCGCATCCGGTCGAGTTTGGTATCGCTCCAACCCAAACTCAACTCAACTTTCAACATGGAGTCGGGACCGGGAGTGGGACGGGTTCATCCCAAACATCAGGTACGTGTAGCAATACTCTTTTGAAATATGATCACAAAAATGCTCTTAATGTGATGTCTAGATTTGCCGTTATGAAACATTTTCCATTCAATGCTTTTGATAACGATGCTTTTGAGTCGAGTATGCGGCAAGTTTATAATGCCGCTGCAAGAAAATTGAGTCGAACTTCAATGACTCGGGCCGTTGTTCGACAATGCTTGGAAAAGAAGGCGCAATTAGGTACGTTTATTATTAACTTAGGGCATAAAGTTTCTATTTGTTCTGATGTGTGGACTGATTTTTTTTGTAAAAATTCATATATGGGCATCACTGTGCATTTCGTTGATCACAGTTGGACTTTAAACAAACGTTTGATTGCATTTCGGGAATTTCCCGCACCACACACTGCACAAGCAATTGCTCAATTGATCATTCAAGTTTTGAATGAATTTCAATTGATCAATAAAATTTTCACCAATACGATATTTATCAAATGGGGAATATATTTTAATGATCTTCAAGTACAATTCTTCTCGGAATCAACCATTTTTTCTTGCAAAATGTTGCCCATTTTCTAAGCAAACACATATCAGCACGCCATATACACATTGCTGCATTTCTAATAGGGGCAATTTGATCTTCCAAAGCAATTAATGCATCTCGAACACACATAGTCAGAACATTATTCAAGCATCTAGCATGGAAAAAATCAGAACAAACTATCTATTAGTGCTAATTTTTTCCATGCTTGAATAATATTCTGACTATGTGTGTTCGAGATGCATTGATTGCTTTGGAAGATCAAATTGCCCCTATTAGAAATGCAGCAATGTGTATATGGCGTGCTGATATGTGTTTGCTTAGAAAACGGGCAACATTTTGCAAGAAAAAAGGGTTGATCCTAAGGTAAGAGAACTACGTGGGCTTTGATTCCTCAATAAAATTATGGATACGTAGGCAACTCAACTAAAATTTGAAAAGTTTAACTTTGAAAGTTTAAGTTGATCCCAAGCCCTTTTCAATTTTTCCTTTTTCCCCTCCAATTCATGTTTTTTTTATTTACCTTTCGAGTCCCACGAGGCGACGACACTTGTAAATTATAATATATTGTTGTATGTTGTTGGATTGTATACTTATGTATTGTAAATTGTAATGTATCGTTGTCCGTTACAACTCAAAATCAATAAAATTTATTTCATTTTCTCCTTATTCGTCTTATTTGTGCTTGAATTATGCATTGTCTTGTTCCGATTTATTGTATAAAGCCAAATTTCAAATTTAAACAAAAAAATAATAATAATTGAACCGGCAAAACCGCCGGTTCGAAAACCGGAATCACCAAAACCGTCGGAAAACCGGCGGTTCCGAACCGGAACCGGAACCGTGAAATAGCCTCACGGTTCGGTTCCGGTTCCGCCATCGACCGAACCGGAACCGGCGGTTCCGAACTGGAACCGCCGGTTCGTGAACCGTGGGCAACACTAACTAGGTCCAGCAGATCGTGTTAGTTGGCCCAAGTAGATGCATGACGAATTGAATTGGAGTAAAATTGTTGTAAGCCACCAAACCGACCTAGAAGAATCTGAGCAGATGAAGGCGAAAGCATGGAGTAGGAAGAAATGAGCAAAACGTGAAGACACCCTTACTTTTAAGGGTACAATTGTCAAATCAAGGAAAATATGTCCTAGGGATTTGGGCCACAAGCCTCTCTATATAAAGGGATGAAGATTGAAGAAGAAATCAGCTCTTAGCTCTCATGAGCGCAAAATAGTCTTCTAAGCTAAAAATCACTCCACAACTTCACGTTCCAGCTTCTGCCTCACACTTGGAAAAGGGGGAAATTCTTGTTCCGGTCATGTTTCTCTAGTTATAATCGTGTTCCACTGCTCTTAGGAGCGAAGAAACAATCTCTACTTTCTGTCTTAGTTTTAAACTTTCATGCTTTGAGAAGTTTGTTGGTATTTTGAACATCTTAGTAGTTGAATTCTGTAGTTGTTTTCGTTGATGGTTTGAATATCAGTGTTGGATTATGTTGGATTTGGTTTATTTCTGATATTATGGAAGTTCATGCTGAAGTTTATGTTAGATCTGATGGTGTTGGTTTCGAATTGTGTTGTTGGATGCTTAACTAGAATTGTTAGGATCTAGTAGATCTTGTTTGTTTAACGTCTGATTCCATGGATTCATGTCAGTTCTTGTTTTTTATATCTTAGATCTGGAGTCCTCTGTTTTGGATCTACATGATCATATCTCTATTTATGTACATTCGTCATCTGATTTATCCAGTGGCGTAGATCTGGCAATTCTCAGTTTGAATCTCTTATTCGCGATTAGTTTTGAAGCATGATCTGTCTCTCGATGTTATGGTTGATTGATGCTCTGTTTTACTCTGTTTTTACAATTAATTAGTTGGAGAAGATGAAGTAGTGGTAGTTAGAATCAGACCTGATCTCGTTTTTTACTTTATGTTTTCTACAGCTTTTTCTGCCAGTTTAGCTAGTTTAGGAAAATGGTCCCCACTTCACTTTTGCATTTTGTTTGTCCATTTTAGGAAAGTTTTCAGCATGCTCATTTAGACAGAGGTGTTCTTGGTTGTTTAATCATCAGTTTATACGTTGTCTCGAGTTCAGTCATTATGCATGTTTCCGTACGTAGTCCATTTAGTAGGTCAGTTAGATTGTGTGGCAGCAGCCAAAAACTCTCCGAAATGTCCCGAACACATGTTTTTAGCACATTCTTCCTCGTGGGATTCGATCATTACTTCCCTATACTATATTGTTTGCTTATTTACAAGCACACGTATTGAGATTTGCGCTTCAGTGATTTTCGAGCCTCTTTTTATTGGAGAAGAACTATTCTTACTTGGATTTAATATTTTGCTTTTGGATATGTATTAAAATTAAACCCAAATTAAATTCCTCTATTTATTCAAATTAAACCCCTTTGTTTATTCATCATGGAATTTTCAAATTCCCTAATGTCCTTGAGAGAGAAATTATTTTTGCGGATTTAATAACTTTCCATAAATTCGAACCCTAGACTTTTTCCTTGTGATTTTTGAAACTCTCCTATTTATTAGGAGAGTGATTTGTTTTGTGAATTTAATTCATTCCATGTGCACATTTTGCTTGATTAAATCCAATCATATCTTACCATACATAGAGATATATTTTTGTATCCTATTTTAATTAAGATTTGACTCTTTCCTTGTTGTGAGACCTCATTATTTTCACCGCCTATTAATTCCTTTGTGAGATTAATTTATTTGTTACCTATTTTGTGGAAGTCTTTTCCTACAAGAAATTATCATATTTGATTCATATTCCTATTTCATTGAGGATTTAAATGTTGTTTCTTTGTTTACCCCCCATATTACACGCTCCCTCCCTTCCTTCCTACTTGGAGATTCTTGAATTATCTTGTTACCTTATTTATGGAATACTCAATATCTTTTTACCTATTTTATGAGTATATTTCTCTCCAAGTAAATACCAAATAACATAATTAAATAGCATAATTTTCGAACTCTCTCTCTCTCTCAATACACGCCTATTTTGTTTTAATTGTGGAATTTATTCATTGACCTCTATATATATGAGTGAGAAACCCTAACCATAGCACACCAAATTCACGGCTCCCTCTCTCTCTCAATCTCGCCGATCTCTCTCTCCCTCTCTCAATTTTCTTCCATTGTTGCTCAAGAATTCTTCATCCTTTGTATCATTTGAAGTGAAGAACCAAGATTTGTTGTTGAACCTTTGATTCTGTTTCTACTGTTTATTATGTGAAGAAAATGTATTTGATTCATCTTTTCTACTTTTGCGCCGTTTAAATCGGTGTTCTTGAACCCTCATCCATATAGATCTAGTATTGGGAAGGGATTGGCATGGAAATATGATCTTGTGGATGTGCGTATGTAGTGCACGTGTGTGTGCGTATGCGTGTGGACGTGTGTGAGTATGTATGTGGTGAGAAAGAGTAAGTTTTATACTTGTGGACTGAAATCATGAGTATGTTTTCATATGATTTATGTTTTGAAAGCGTGATTGAAATTGCATGTGATGGGTGATGCAAGTGAAGTAAGAAGTACGAGTTGTGATTTGTGTTGTGACTTGCTTATAAGCAAGAAAGGTGGGCTAAAATCTTCTAAACTCTTTTATGCTTTGAAATAAATATTATAGTCATATAAGGGTGGTTTTTATGTTATGTCATGCCATTAAATTGGTTTGTTTTTGCGACTGTGAGATGATTACTTAGTACTTAGTTTTGAGTATGCTTCATTAGGCTAAGAGCTATATGAAATACGAATTCGGGTTTGAGTAGTGGCCGCAAACCCTACTAGGCTAGTGTACACAGGTGGGATCGTGAGCCGTCCTTGCTAGTCGGCCGGTCTCGTCGGTGAATAGTGTAGCCACACTATTGTCGCACATTGGTAAGATATCGTGATTGTTGGATTGTTGTGAAAATGGGAGTTTATTTGACTGACCAGTCTACTTTATTATTTTTGTGATCTCGTTGATATTTTTCTCAAGGTAAAACGCGAGTTTCATATGGTATGGATGACATAACGTTTTTGGCACAACTCACTGAGTATATGAAGTACTCAGCAGCCCTGCAATATGTTTTCTTTCTGTGCAGGTTGAGTGGTGATGATTGGGGCGGATGTTGAGTAGAAGCTATTGGAACCTGAGTGCGTCGAATCTTCACACATAGGCGGCCCTCATGATTCTCTTTGACTATATTTCCGCTGCAATATACACTATTTATCCCAAGACAATTATTTCTTTTCCTTAGTCGTATTGATAACATTAAACACTTTTGGTACTATTATTCCGTTGCTTTGATTAGTATTATTAAATACACTTCTTTTCTTCATTTATTATCGAGTCAAGTAAAATACCGCCATTTATTGTACATTTTTCCCCTGTCTTCTTTACCCGCTTCTTATCTCCCCCCCCTAGTCGCGGACTCCACCCGCCTTGGGCTATCCTTAGCTGGGGCGGGCCGTGACATGCACAGAGAGAGAGAGAGAGCGATACGAACGTGAGACCCAAGGGCAAGGAGCACGCGACCATAACTCCTCTTAGGATGCCCGGAAGACTAGTCACGAAAATAATGTAAGAGACTCTTCTCTACATTATTTTCTCTCGTTATTATTCTCTTTCTTATCTTTCTTACTTTATCATTTCTTCACTTTAACTATTTTTTATCATTTATATAAAACAAGTTCAGAAAAGTCAATGAGACTCCTAATGTGGGACGGATGGAGTAATCAATAGTATCTATATAATAACAAAACCAATTATTAGAAATTAGATTTTAAGTATAATTCAATGGTTTAATATTTTCTTGTGAAATTGCAAAATTATTTAATTTAGTTTAGAAAAACAATTGTTTATATGGTGGTTATGAATTTCCTTAAAATCACTCAATATTTCCTATAATTTATCCTTATTATTCTTTTCACTTTGTGTTAATAAAGTCTGTGATCATCTTATTCTAGGTTTATTATTTTCTTATTAGTGACCAATTGTGGTAGAGTGAAAACCCAACATGGTCCCTCAAATCAAATTAGAAGTGGTTCTTCAACTTCTAATATATTACTCCGTATTACTCCATTGTATGTTTATACTTTTGCAACAATAGTGTTTTTACAGTTTTCATTACTTGCTTGTATTTTTATACTCTGCAAATTCACACCTGTTAGATTTGTAGAATGAGACCTAGGGAACTATATGTTGTGATTATATTCTATTTTCATTTAGTTGATTGGAACTTGTCAAATCTAATTTACCACTAAATATGCGTTGATGTGGTTCTGTGTACTGGTATATGGGCCATGAAGGGTTATGACTACTTTATAACAATAATACTCCCTCCGTCACATGTTACTTGCACTGTTCGGCTCGTCACAAACTACTTACATTATTTCTAGTTGAAGTTAGAATTAATGTATTTAATTAATATGTTAGATTTAGTTAAGAGGTCCTTTATTAAGTGATTTCTCGTTACACTACGAATTCTACTTTAATTACACTAAAAAATCAATCCCATATTTATTGGCTAAAATGAAAAGTGCAAGTAATATAAGAAGAAGGGAGTATGATTTAAATTAATAGAAACAACTCAATGGAAGATTGTTCTATTACAACTTTGGCATTGACAGGGTGCAACTATTCATCATCTTTTAATGGACCATATATTAGTATGTGCACCTTTATTTGGCTGCCCTACAACTTAGATTAAATGTGACAAAAGTTGGGCCAAGCACATGAAAAAGGAGCAATGACTAGCAACGGCGTCGTATTATCTTCGCATGACCTAGTTGGATCATTGATATTGATCTCACTGCAACAAAAAAAATCAAGGACACTTTTTAATGTTATCAAGGACGCTATTTTGTGTGTCTAATTATACCACAAACGCTTCATAAAGTGTTCTTATTGTTAGTGTTACAACTAAAATTAGAGACAAAAATAGAAGCATCCTAAAAATGTAAAATATTAAGATAATTTGCCATCAACTTAAGAATGTTTTTTTTGCATCGTAAATTATGATTATTTTTAAAAAAATTCAAGCGCTAGTAATTGCGTTTTAAATTTGTGCATGCGTCACCGCTATTAATCTCTAACTATTGATCTTAATTGTAAGTTTAAATAAACTACACTAACTTATTTCACCTTGATGACATTTTCTCTTTCCGAGATATCAAGAAATGACCACTTGATTGAATGATTAAAAGTACCAATTAAACTATAAAATAAAAAATTACATATATAATATTTATAATTTAGGGATGGGCGTAGGTCTGCAAAGATCCGGAAATTTATGCATAAAACTAACTTTTCAACTGGGACAGGCAAAAAGTGTTCATGGTTTTCTTGAGCAGCTTTAGGCGTAATTTTGGTATTATGAATTGGGTAATTTAGAATCGAAATTTTCAATTAAAAATTTCCGGTTTTAAACCAATAAATGTTTGAGGCTGCAATTCTATTATTTCAAATATATGGTCAAAGTTTATATTTAAAATTTCAAATGATTGTAAATTTGATCATTCCCAAAAGACAATATACACACAATAAGCACTACACAAACGCAACGCACATAGAAAAATACACAATACACAATATTGAACACATCATTGCACTCACGGCACACACAAACATGAAACTATGATACACAATGATGCTCTTAGGACACATATTACATACACTCGTGCACAAACTCAATATATATAGAAAAATAATACAGTACTCTTTCGTCTCAATTAAGTTGAGTTATATTCCTTTTTAAGATAACTCAACTAAATTGAGTCATTTCCTTTTTAACAAAAAATAAAATATTCAATCTCTTTTATTTTATCTCACTGTCTACTTTACTCTATCTTTGTCTTTCTTATTTTATTCTTCTCCCTTACTTTTTAATACAATTTCTTATTTCTGTGCCAAAATTTTTTACTCACCTTAATTAAAACGGAGGGAATAATTTTGTACTATACATAACAAATATATGTAATAAATATATTAATTCAAATTCAGTTCAAAAAAATTACAACTACTAACATAATTTCAGTTTCATTATACTAAACACATCCTTAACTAATTCATTATTATTTTAGGTGTGTGCTCGTACATATCCTATATTTTGTAATTAAACATGGAGATCACATACCCCTAAAACATCAATTCGGATTCTTCCCCAATCTCTATATTTAACCATCGCTAGATCTCGTTCCAAAAAAAGCTAGAGCATCACCACTACTCAAAAATTTTAAAAATCAAAAGGTATGCTAAATCTAGAAACTCCTCCCTCCATAAATAAATTTGCTGACCGTAAATTAGTTGCTGAGCATTTAATTGAAAACGTGAAAGTATTAAAGGAATTAATTGAGAGTAGTAAAAGGAATTAAAGGAAAATGATGGATGGGATGAATTGGTCCATCTTATCCTCTCTATTGCGCAGTCCTCTACTGTTACTACTTTACAATTCTCCTATTGGTTCAAACACTACTTCAATAATTTGAATCTTTTTTGTTATATTCTCTCTAATCTCATTATCAAGTGCTCCAAATCGTACATTCAACAGCTTTTGCAACGGCGAGTTTATATCTCATGAATTCCAACAACTATTGTGACTTCCAATTTAATGCCACACCTTTATTAATAATCTCAAAATTTGAGCATAATATAAGCCACCTAATTCCATTTGCTCTCTCCAAGCTAAGTAACAATGGCAATAGTCTTGTTACTCATGTGGCTTACCCTGCTTTCGCATGCTTCCACACTCTCCGCACGGCCGGTGATGCATGACGCGTCCCAACCTACCCGATGGTACGCGTCTTTGTTCTACTTTAGGGTTATAATAGTCATTTAAATCATGAAATTTGGTCAACTTTTGATCTGTCTAATTAAATTGCAGGAGGTCAATGAAGAACATGACAGAAGGAAACGGGGCAGGGTCGGCCACGTGCAGGACAGGCAACCCGATCGACGACTGCTGGCGGTGCGACCCAGACTGGGAGGCGAATCGAAAAGTGCTGGCGGACTGCGGGATCGGGTTCGGGCGCGACGCGATCGGGGGGCGCGACGGGGAGTTTTATATCGTGACGACCGAGGAGGACGACCCCCGGGAGCCGAGGCAGGGGATGCTGAGGCACGCGGTGATCCAGAGCGAGCCCCTGTGGATAATCTTCGAGCGCGACATGAGCATCACCCTGAAGGAGGAGCTCATGATGAACTCGTACAAGACCATAGACGGGAGAGGGTTCAACGTCGAGATGGCCAACGGTCCGTGCATAACAATACAAGGTGTGACCAACATTATCATTCACGGTATTTACATACACGACTGTGTCCAGGGCGGGAACACCGTGGTGACGGACGGCCCGCAGCACTACGAGCTGCGGGGCGTCTCTGATGGGGACGGGATCTCGATATTTGGAGGCCGCGACGTGTGGATCGACCACTGCACCCTCTCGCACTGCCACGACGGCCTAATCGACGTAGTCTCCGGGTCCACGGCCATCACGGTCTCCAACAACTACATGTTTCGCCACAATGAAGTGATGCTTATGGGACATAGTGATGATTATGTAGCAGATAAGAAGATGCAAGTCACCATTGCTTTTAACTACTTTGGGGAAGGTCTGGTGCAGAGAATGCCGAGGTAACTAACTAACTAACTTGTCTACGGATTCGAGGTAGATGGAAAATCATTATTGATTATTTTAAAAAAAATTAATAACTCAAAATTGTGACAATGGTTTTTGTTAATGAAGGTGTAGGCATGGCTACTTTCATGTTGTTAACAATGTGTACACTGGGTGGGAGATGTACGCGATTGGGGGAAGTGCTAACCCGACGATCAATAGCCAGGGCAACGTGTTTATCGCAGCAGACGATGATCATACGAAAGAGGCAAGTATATATATATATTTATTACTGGCAAAGCAGGCATTACCACTCTGCCACTAGGCCAACTCACACACACACATGTGGTGAATTCAGGTGACGAAAAGGGAAAGCAGCCCGGGAGATGAGGAGTGGAAGAGCTGGAATTGGAGATCGGAGGGAGATCTTTTGTTGAACGGAGCGCGATTTGTAGCTTCAGGAAATGCAACGGCGGCGACCTACGCCAAAGCATCGAGCATGGTTGCAAGACCAGCTTCGCTTTTAACTAGTATAATACCGGCTGCAGGAGTTGTCAATTGCAGAATTGGCCAACCCTGCTAGTATTATTTTCTTTCTTTTTTTTCATCTTATTTAAGATTTCTTGATTGCTCTTATATGTTGTAAGAGTTCAAACTTCAAAATAAGAGAGATTGGATCAACAAAATAGAGTACGGACTTTTTGTTTTATATTTCTAATTTTATTTAGTACTTCTTGTTTGATTTCTTATCGATTGCCATCACACATGCACTACAACAAAATTGGAGTGGATAGTATAGTTAAAAACATAAATTAAAATCAAACTTTATTGATTGAAAAATATATATATATAATGTAAACTCTAAAAAAAATGATTAAAACGCAAGGGAAGCCGATAGAGCGATAGCGGTAAGGAGGAGGGAGGCGGCAGCGTACAAAGAGTTGGCGGTGGAATAATCAACAATGACGGTGCCGCGATGAGTCGAACCCGTGGGCGAACTGCTATGAGACGAAGGTGCACCGGCAGCAGATGCTGGGGCACTAGACGGCGCCGGCGAAGGTGGCGACGACACAGTTGCGTTGCTCCTCAATGGACGTGATGTGCTCGGAACCGGCGGATAAGCGGTTGGGGGAGATAGCAACGGTGGAGCAGCCGGGCTGGCATTGCTGGGCGGAGAAACATCCGGAGACTTCGCTGGCGGTGAGTTAGGTATCGCCGGAGAAACAACCGGAGACTTCGCCGGCGGTGAGCTAGAAATCACCAGAGGATGGGCGGGTGGCGGTGAGTTGGGCGGAGGCAGCGCGTGGGTGTCGGCTTTTGGAGGTGCCGGAGAATCGGTGGGCGGCGGTGAGTTTGCCAGAAAATTGGCCGGTGGCAGTGAGTTGACCGGGGACGGCGCGTGGGAGGCGGCCTTGGAAGGAGCCGGGGAATGAGCGCGTGGCGGTGATGTGGCACGGGACGGCGCGTGGGTGGCTGGCGACAGAGTCGAATGTGCTTTGCTGGAATATTGGGAGAACATTAGCAAAAAAGCGAGGATTAATAATCTATTCATGATAATTGAAAAGAGGGTTAAGAGTTTGGAGAATGTTTGTTGAGAATCTATGAACGAACCCAAGAATTTTTGAGAAAGTCTCCGCATATATATAATGTGTATGAGATTGATATGACTAGGGTTTATTATATTCCTAGATATCGTCTCCATTAAATCTGCAAATCAGTTATTAGGATCTTTATTTTAACGTTAAAATCTCATAAGTGGCTATTTATATTATTAAATTTTTTATGATTTATGTAATTATTAAAATAAGCTTGTGTGCCAGTCATAATATTGCTGCGTAGTTTTATTGTTAGTTTTATACTTTTAATAATTTAACTACTACGCTAATCTGTAAAACAATTTAGATTTAATATTTAATCCTGTAAGTAGTGAAGTAGTATGCTTTTGGCATTTTTAGAGGTACGTACTAGCAATATTACAAGCAATATACTTCTAAATTTGGTAATTTGAAACATACTAGTAGTAATTAATTTTTATTGGTCATTCTATAAGTAGTTTAGGATTTAATTTTTTATACTAGTACATTGATTAAATATCGACCAAATTTAAAGCATAATTAATTTTTATTGGTCATTCAATAAGTAGTTTACGATTAATTTTTTATAGTACAATATTAATTAAATGTCGATTAAATGTACTTTGCCACATCGACATCTAATTAATCACATAGGACGGCACAGTACTAGTACGCAAGAATGATGAACTTTTGCTTGTGAACTTCAAAGTACAAATTTGAAGTCACACATTCTTTTCAAATTAAAATGCCAGCACATTTACTATTAAAAATTAATTATATCTTTTAATGCTCATTCAGAAAAAATTTCAATAGTGTAAGGTTGAGAAATAATACTAGACTTTAGCGCATATTTAGTATATTTGTTTTTCGATATTTCGTGTATTGTTGTTTGTGAGCAATGTGAATATAGTGCTGTATAAATTGTAAATAAATTGATATATATATATATAGAGTCTCATTATTCACAAATCCACTCTTAAAGACCGAACCACCGAGCCATATCAAATTACGGTTTTTAGATCTAGTTTTTTATGGATGAGAGACACAAATTTATCAATTATTTTCACCTTCATCACGAGCCTATTTTAATTCATCCGAAGGTAAATAAGTCATACTAACATGTTACGAAGATTTAACTTCATTCCAGTAGGTTTTTACTTCATTCCAGTAGGATTATTACTTCATTCCAATACGTAAATGCGGTTTCGCCGTCGCGTGCCGTTCTTTCTCTCTACAATATCTATCACCACCGCCACAACGCTGATATGGTGTAATAAACACATGGAATGGTGTAATAAATTATTGGAATGAAGTATGTGTAGAAACATTTGAAGTCCTACTGGAATGAAGTAAAAACCTTATCCAATGAAGTAATAATGTTTCTGAATGAAGTAATAAACGCACTTGAATAAATTGCATTTTTTAATGTAAATAAAGTAAAAACTCAGGTCAATGAATTCAAATGAAACATATGTTGAATCATTTCAAAACCTACTGGAAGAAAGTAAAAACGTGTTGTAGTTTCAAGGTATTACGTACGGAATGAAGTAATAAACCTATAAAATGAAGTAAAATGGGATTGTAATGAAGACCGAAAAAATTACACAGCAGCACATCTTATCAAAAAAACTAGATCTAATGGCCCAGATTTGGTCTCTAGTTCGGTCTTTAAAATTGGTTCGACATTGATCACAACTATATATATATATGATTGTATTCAAATCCTTTTCACCTTATATATCCTTTCTCCTTTTTAATCTCATCCATGGATTTCAATGCATCTAATGGCTTAAATTTTAAACTGAAATTATCAAAAAAATTTAATTTTCAACGCTTGGGGGTGAAATAGGGATTAACCAAATTTGTTAGTTATGGAATTGTCCATGAATTACTCCTTTTAGGCTGTATGCAGTTTCAACAAATGATTTCTTCCCAATTTCTCGTTGATTTCTTTCTCCAGCACGCCGCTTTTAATTTTGATAATTTCAGTTCGAGAAATTGGCAGTTCACGATTATAGATCGTAGATTGTGCACGCCGGTGCTTTGTGAATCAAACGCAGACAATTGTAGATTGTGCACGATTGGCCGATAATCAATGGAAAAAGGTTATTCACCCGCTTCTCGCTCATGTTTAGTGGTTTCGACGATTTCATTTTGTAATTGAATATCAGTCGTAATACATAATCAGTGTAGAGCTTCGAGATCTTTTTTCATGTTGGTGTGCGTCTGTTCTCAGTCGCATTACATAATCTGTGTAGATCAGCAAAATAATGCATTAAACATAGGCATATAATGCACAGATTATACAAGGTAATTTACAAACAAATAATGAAGAGATTAAACCAAGTAATGCACATCAACATATTCCATGTACTCTTCAACAATAAAAACCACCAGTTACATGATGCATACACCAGGATATGCTTATGCATATAAATATTCATATAATGTGCGGAACCATTACAATAATGAACACACGAATATTGCATTAATGTTTACAACAATGACCACCAAAATACAAATAATTACTACATAAGTTAAAATAATGCACACATTTATGTTCTAAGTCTAAATAACGTTGTCCAAATACACGAGCTGCAGTAATTCATCTGGGATTGCACATTCGTAGTGCGTAGGTTTTTTTTTACTAATTTACATAATGTACATATTATATAGTATAATGCGCAGTTTAGTTTCTGTAATGCATTATTTGTGATATGTAATGAACATTTATACTGACCCGTTTAATTTAAGTTGTTCCGTGTTTCGATGTTTGGTTCACGTTTCTTATTTTCCCTAAGGGTTTAACAAGCCTAGGGGCTAGGGTGTAGTATGTTCTAAGTCAAACAAACGTTGTCCAAATACACAAGCTACAGTAATTCGCCTGGGGTTGCACATGCATAGCGAGTAGGCATTTTTTAAAACAGATATACATAATGTACATATTGTGTAGTATAATGCGTAGTTTTAGTTTCTGTAATGCATTATTTGTGATATGTAATGAACATTTATCCTGCTCTGTTTAATTTAAGTTGTGCCGTGTTTCGATATTTGGTTCACGTTTCTTGTTTTCCCTAAGGGTTTAACAAGCCTAGGGGCTAGGGTGTAGTATGTTCTAAGTCTAACAAACGTTGTCCAAATACACGAGCTACAGTAATTCGTCTGGGGTTGCACATGCATAGCAAGTAGGCATTTTTTAAAACAGATATACATAATGTACATATTGTGTAGTATAATGCGTAGTTTTAGTTTCTGTAATGCATTATTTGTGATATGTAATGAACATTTATCCTGCCCCGTTTAATTTAAGTTGTGCCGTGTTTCGATGTTTGGCGCACATTTCCTGTTTTCCCTAAGGGTTTAACAAGCCCAGGGGCTAGGGTAGTAGTTTAAACCGATACAAATAATGCACCAAATATTAATAGATAATGGATGGTATTGACTATAAAATGAACGATATGTGAACTGCAATGTAAAGGTTTTCTGAGCCGGTTTGTTTGTTTGTGTTATACAATTTCATGAATATGTCAGGATTGGAACGGTTTGATTTTTTGGGTTTAGTTTCAATCATTCCCCAAGGGTTTAGAAATCCTTGAGGCTAGGGTGTAGTATGGTTTAAACATGTTTGCCAGATTGTGATTATGTGGGGTTTAGGGTTCATTCATTCCCCTCGGGTTGCCCAATTCTGGGGGCTAGGGGTGTAGTATAGTTTGAGAAACACAACCTCTGCGAAGGACCGCGACTATGAGTCATTCCTTTAGGGTTTAGCTATCCTAGGGTATAGTGTGTATTATGTATTATGTAACAAAACAATAGCCAAATACCTAATTCACGTAATGTACACATTTGGCATTGTAATGGTTATTTTATGCCTCTGTAATGAACGTTTTATATCTTATAATGTCTTAGTATCCAAAACATTTTTTTATTTGTGTTTGTATACAGTTATGGTTGTGCCTGAATCATACAAGATATCAATATAGGTAACAAATAATGATGAATCATACAAGATATCAATATAGGTAACAAATTAACATTCCAAATAATGAAATCGCTAAAGCAAATAATGCAATTATAACCTAACCATGATGAATCATACAAGATATACTCTTAACCAACAAACTAATTTCATTAATGACAAATACACATCAGTATCCACTATACACAATGCTTATCTTTTAACAAACAATGCACACCCACACATATTACCTGTACTTTTAAAAGGTTCAGTTCATGATATTTTGATCTATAAGAGTAATGAAACACTAATATAGCATATATGCTGACACTAATGACCACTGACATACAAACAAATGAAACATCAGATAAATTAATGCACAGAATCAAGAAAATAATGTACAAAAAGGACTAAATCATGTAGGATCAAATTGACAAATATGAGACGCAGAAAAACAGAGCAGCGTGCAAACAGAAACTCACCCCCTTCTTGTGTTTGTTGCGATTTCGTAGGTCTACCTCTTTTAGTCATGATGAAATCTGCGCGCAACAGTAAACAATCACAAAATTACAGAATTTAACAACAAATAATCGCGGATTTGATGGTAATCTATTGAATCTTGGTGTGGTTGTTTTATTTCGGTCGGTTATTTGGAAAACGATTGTTGAAAATCGAACAATATACGACGAAACCCTACCTGTTGTTGTAGTCCAGCGAAATCTAGTTCAAACCGTGAGGGGATTATGGAAAGCAAGGCACCCAGCGGTGAATCTCCGAGAAAACGCCGCGCTTTTGAACAGCGGCGGCTAGGGTTTTTGGCACTGGAAGGAATTTGTGGCGTCGTTCGTGAGAGAGAATCTGGAGCGAGATTTTTGAGTAAATGCGATTGATGATGAAGGATGTATTTAGTCGATGGCAAGTAGTGGAGTAGCCCGCTTAAATTTTGGTCAATAGGTTTTCAACGTTTTTGAGTACACAAAATGACTAAATCACCCTCATGATGCATCAAACTGGGTAAATAATGAAACGCGGGATGTTAAATTAGATTATAATCTAGAACGTCCATCCTCCTAATCCAACTACCGAGATTGCGTAGAAACTTAAATCTAAGGGGAAAATAGGAGTTTAACACTACCCTATATATATATATATATATAGGGAGATGATCAAAATAAGTATGTGTTTAAATCCAGAAATGCAGACCAAATCTTGGCCCTAGGATTAGATGATCTAATGGTCAATAATTAACCAAAAACACGGAAGGTCATAATTAAGCAATTTTATGTCATATTATAATATTTGGGTTTAATGTCATGCTAAGATCGTTTTAGGTCATGCTTTGTTAGCATGACCTAAAAATTACCTAATTATGACCTAAAAGTGACCTAATTATGATATTGTTCTGCGTTTCTATATTTAAATCTAGTTTTGCATAGATCAAAACCCTATATATATATATATATATATATATATATATATATATATATATATATATATATATATATATAATAAGTTGGGGTGAACTTTCCATAAATGGAAATTAGATAAATTTATGGGACAGACGACAAAGAAAAGTGTCTGGTAGTGAGTATTTAAATTAGTAAAAGTGGAGTAGTATTATAAAGGAGTACAAAATTGATAAAAATATGAGAAAGATGGAAACAAAAAGTAGAGTTTTATTGGTGATAATAGACTCCACCAGTGGTGAATCCAGATGTGGTTAGGCGGGTTCGACCGACCCCACCGCCGGCCAACGGAACTCCATTAGTTCCGTGATACGAGTATTTCGATTAGTATTAATTAGTTTAGATATATTAGGGATTTGCATATCTTTTCTTATATTTGTTTCTTGTTCCATAAGCTAGTATTCTAGTATTATAAATATGGATAGGTTGTTATCATTTTATTCATTCAACCCATTAATGAAATCAGTATTTCGCCCAACTTGGCTTGAATCACAAAATTCCATTTCTCTATCGCTGCCGACGAGATCATTCTCGCGCTCAGCAACCCCCTTCGCCGGAAGAATCGCCGACCCAAGGTTCTTGGGCGCTCGACAACTCCGGTGTGTGTTTCTCGTGTGTATGGAATTCTGACGTTAAGGAGGACGATCCTTAACAACTGGTGCTTTCATTGAGAGCTGACCCTCCCACCATCTCGAACCGAAGCTACACCGCTGCCCGACGGAAAACATTCCGCGCACAGCAACTGCTTTGGTTGTCGAGTCCCGCCTGTCCGCCGAGCTCTAGCCGCAGGACAACACTACTTCTGCAATGCCGACGGGAAGGATTCACGCGTGCCGCGTCGAAGTCAGACGATCATCATCCACCACAGCCACACCTCAGTCCGTCAACATGTCATACGACTACACCGGCTATCGTCATCGTCATCGTCATCGTCAATACGACTTCCCTCAGGCCACACAGCCATTCTGTCCCTACCAGTCGGCCCAACCTCGCCGTGTAACCAGTTGGGACCCTCCGAGCAGTCGGGTGGAAGTACTCCGTCCGCCGTCGTGGTCTGATCCAGAATCACCCTACGTCTCACACCACTTGGATCCACCTGATCGTCGCCCACGACCGAGATACCAGCCCATCGGGTACCGCGATCGCGCGCAAGACGCCTGGCCCCGACACCGCGGTGGCTACGTCGAGAGGGGTGGCCACCTATCTGATCGCGGAGATCATCAGACCCAATTAGGGTTTGATCACTACCCGCCAACCGCAACGCAGCGGCACCGCCCAACGTGCTGGGACCCACCGGCTGAACAGCAGGACCGCAGCTACCCGACCGTTGACCGGCCCTGGAGACGTGCTGGGACCGACCTCGCGCTCGGGAGGAGGTGAGAGCGCGAGTCCAGCCCGCCTCCCACCAGCCCCGCTACTCCACCGAAAAGCCAACGCGGGACCTGTACAGTCAGCCCGCGCGTGTGACCAGTCAAACTCCAGAGCAGCCACGTCTGCCGCTAATACGGGTCTCCCAAGCGGAGAAGTCAGAACGGTCCAGGTTGAGTCTCTGCTGGCACTGTCCTGAGAAATGGGTGAGGGGACATGTGTGTAAACAACGCATTCTATGTTATGCGGATGATGGGAAGGAGTTTGAGGAGAACATTCAAGCTGAGGATTTAGCCGAAGAGAAAACGGATAATACTCCCACGATATTATTCGGTGATGATGTTCCCAATGACGTTACCGATGTTCACAATGATGGCGCTCCTCTTGATGTTCCAAACAACGAGTCCCCTAGAGAGTTCGTCAAGAACAAAGGGATTGTCAAGAACGACAATGAGTCACCGCAAGTGCTCGTTGGGGTATATGATGAGAAGATTGGTGAAAAGGAGGAGACATTGCTAGAAGATAAAGAGGAGGATGGTTCTATTGGTGAAGTGGAGAAGATAATCGCATCGTTCAATGTTGCTCAAATGTCATCGACGGATGTTACGAATTGTTGGTTTAAGAGATGAAGTGTTTGCACTGGTGTAAGGATAACTGCATATTTCTACGTGGATTTCTTTGATGGCAATGTCCCAAGTATTGTTCATCGTTCGACATCACTCGACGTCGATACACGATTCATCTCTCTGTGCAATGACACGCCATATTTGAGCATTCTTGGAGGTGATAAAGAGAGACATTCAGCTGTTCGATATGTGTTTGATCCAGGAGGAGAAGTCTAGCTAAAGCTTTTGCTTTCAACTCTCGTCCTTGGTTCGTGGTTCCCACCTTGAGGACAAGGTGGATTTTAACCGTGGGGGAGTTGATACGAGTATTTCGATTAGTATTAATTAGTTTAGATATATTAGGGATTTGCATATCTTTTCTTATATTTGTTTCTTGTTCCATAAGCTATTATTCTAGTATTATAAATAGGGATAGGTTGTTATCATTTTATTTATTCAACCCATTAATGAAATCAGTATTTCGCCCCACTTGGCTTGAATCACAAAATTCTATTTCTCTATCGCTGCCGACGAGATCATTCTCGCGCTCAGCAACCCCCTTCACCGGAAGAATCACCGACCCAAGGTTCTTGGGCGCTCGACAACTCCGGCGTGTGTTTCTCGTGTGTATGGAATTCTGACATTAAGGAGGACATCCTTAACATTCCGCCCTTTGAAATTACGTCGACCCCATGGTGTGCCGGAGCAGGAAAGAGAGCAGTCACGGTTCTTGGTGGTCGTGTGTATGAGACGAGAAATTCCTAGAGAGAGGGAGTTGTTTGAAACTTTGAAATATTTGAGGGGAAGAATTTGAAAAAATTGAAATGCAGAGAATGAAAATGGAGTTACAAGGGGGAAAGAAGAAGACGGAAAGAAAAAAAGACTTATTGTGGGAATTAATATAATAGTTTTAATAATTACATAAAAATTAAAAATGATAATTGCGTATTAAATTACTGGAAGTTAATATAATAGTTTTAATTTTCAATTTTGATAATTCACTTAAGTTAACGTTTCACCGTGTGATCACTAATAAATGAATAATTGTAATTAAAGTAATTAATTAACTGGGTACTAATAATAAATTAATACCTCTAAAATTTAATCAGTATTTTTTCAAAAATAATGGATTGGTAATTATATATGGATATCTATTTTATTTTAATAAAAAAATAAAAATAGATAATTTCATAATATTAAAAAGTTGTGTTTTATAATTTCATAATTTTTTAATTAATTATGATATAATCATAGTATTTTTATCTAGTTTTAATTAAATGTCAAATGGAGTATCAATTTTCAATGACGATATATGTCCATTTTATTACTTTTTGTCTAAAAGATTTATTATAGAATTATGAACTTTAACAATTTAATTTTTTGTAAATGAATTAAAATAAGGGGATACATATTGTGTAAGGCTTGTTGTGATTTCTAAGCTACTTATTTCGACAACGTATTCAAGCATGAAATGTAGTTTATGATGACGATGATATTTACGACACATTATTTGATTACTTTAGTAGGATTTATGAGGACAACAGCAAAGGAGGAAGCAACGAAAAGTTTTAAGCCATGAAAGTGGGAAAATAATAAATATTTTTCACTCTGTCCGACCTCACGAATTTCGAGTTATGGACTCCACTCATTAAGAAGAAAAAAATTATCAAAAATAAAAATAAACTATTTTCATGGATGGACCAAAATGAGGTACATTTGTCCCAAACATCATAGCTCTAATCGTTTCCTACAAGTAGTCTCTATTTGTTTATTTTTCTGGGTCGACCCAAAAAAAATTGAACCCATTCATCAACTGGACTCTTCATTGTTCTTGATTTATGTAATATAGAAGAGCATTTACATGATCGTTGGCAACATGCGTAGATCTTCAAATATGCACGCAGTGATGGCACAAAAAAAATGGTCCTAATAAATTCAAAAGGGGAAGAATTTATCACAGTATACATAACAAGCTTGACCAGTTAAATTGTCTGAACAACTAAGGAAGCTGGGTAAGCAATTAACAATGCTATAGCTAACGTTAATTAATTACAGCTGCCTTGATCCATAACAGGAACACTCGTACATTATTACAACACAACTACAGAAAAAGGTATTTTGTTAGTGTGTACACTACGTTGCCTTGACACCTTTACTGGAAGGAGCTTTTTCGTCCTTCTCCACATTTCCTTCATCCTCTTCTTCACCTTCAGCATCGGCATCGGCATCGGCTAGCTTTGTCAGCTCTTCCTGAATCATCAGCTTTACTGTCGACTTCCTCGCTGCCAGATCAGTGCTGTACTCCTTCGCTGAAATGGCCAAAATCTTGTTAAGGATCCTACTATCAACAAGCACTTGACAAACCAAGACAGAATTAAGATAACTGGGAGAGCCTTACCAAGCAACTTCAAAATGTCGGTGAATGTAGCCTGCGAAAGAGAGTATATCAGGTGTGTCAAAGAAGAGAGAAAAATAGACTGCATTAAACATGTCGACCCATTATTTCCGCTAAAGTGACCTATGCATGCCGAGTTACTCCTACACCAATCCAGCAATATTCAAGATAGGAATAGAATACGAGATTACAACTTTATCCAAGAGACAACGGAATAGACTACAGGTTTGTAGGACATGCACCCCTTATTAGGTTGGACCTCGATGCAGATCATGTGTGGATATATCATATGTATTCCTTCTCCGAACTCTTTCCTTTTAACCAAAGGTGGAGATAAAATTTTAGAACTCACCGTATTGAAATCGACCTTCTTGAGGATCTTACAGATTGAGTTTCTGAGATCATCATCACTTGGGTCTAGAGTCTCTTCCTTGGGCTTCTGTTTCACTTTCAGAACTTTCTTCCCTGTGTTTGAACAAACCAAAATGAACTTCAGAAAACTGACCCGTTACAAGGGCTCTCAACCTGTGCAACACACCAGCACACAACAGAGGGAAGGGGAATAGATGGTGACTTACCAGGGCTGTCATTTGATGGTGACTTCTTTGGGATTGATGACTTCTTCACTGCTTCATCCTTCTTTTTAACTGAAGATTTCTTTGCACTCGAGTCGTTCTTGATTTTAGAGCTGTCTGGTGATTTTGCTGGTAATTTCTTGGGAGGGGGACTGGTCTTTTTAGAGATTGTCACTTTCTTTGTCTTGGTTTTATCAGAAGAGCCCTTCTTTATAGAAGACTTTGCCGAACCTGCCTTCTTCTTTCCTTTGTCCTCATCTGACTCCACTTCAGATTCACTTCCTTTCCCCTCACTTGGAGCTTGATCAGACATCTCTTCTGATCTGTCCTGAGCACCATTTGTATCTTCCCCTTTATCTTCATCAGATTCATCTTCTGATTCGGGAGAAGTGCTTTTTACCTCCCCATGCTTTTTAGAATCACTCTCAACTCTCTTTCGACTCTGAAAATTATATTCACCAAAACTGGTAAGAAGATGGATTTATTGAGTATGATGTACTAGCATGGCTCCACATATCATGTTCAACACCATTTTTAACTTGGTTATCTTCTTCAGCCCAATTTAACAGCCAAGTTCCACATATAACTGAAAATTGGTCTTGGCAATTTGAAAATTGAATATCATTTCTCTTCATATTTTATATCATGATTCATTGACCTTGCCAATTTGAAATATGCAAATAAATAGGAATAAAGACTTAAACTTAAACGTCTAGCACAAGGTAATCTACATCATCTGGTAAATAATAACGTAGCAGCCACATTATCTGCTCTTCATTCAACTCCATTCCTTCTGTGACAGAAGTGAGTTGTATTACTATTAAAAGACCCAGGAAATTCCTCATTCAAGAGTGAAATACATTTTTGGATTGTTTATTTGTATAACTACGAACTAGGACCACAAACTGCAAGCAATTACATGATCTTCACTGAAGTGTTAAATAACATTTTTGTATTATTTATGTGTATAACTACTAACTAGGACCACAAACTGCAAGCAACTACATGCTCTACCACAATTTTAAGCCAATCAATAAAACATTTATCAAGCAAAGCATCAGCATATGAATGAGAAAAAATGAGTGCTCAATGTACAACACAAAGGCCAGAACCTAGTTGAATTATGATCAGATGTAAGTTTTGAGAAGCTTCAGCTAATTAAAAAATCAATAGGTAGATTAATTCCATCCAGTTATTTCCAGTTTATGTCCGTGTTCTTTCAATCTTAGAGTTTGTTTCGGGTTTATGTTCTTGTTCGTCAGTCTCAGCCTTTACTCCTATCTCACACACACAAGACTGCATAGTTGCAGCGGTACCTTCAAGTAAACAATTCAACCTTTGACCAGAAAATTACAAAGAGCAAAACAAAAGTACCTTTACTGAACCTTTAGTTGGTGTAGCACTTCCTGGTGCTGGTTTGCTACTCCTCTTTCTCTTTGTTCCCTTAATTGTAAAATGCATGAAAAAGATTTCAATATTTAGGCCAGATTGGGGAAGAAACTAACATGGTCACAGTATATTTATGAAAGTTAATAAAGTGACAAACCTGCTCTTTTTCAGCAAGCAAATCAGAGGTTGTAGCATGAGGTTCCATAAAGAATTCCATCAGCTTTACAATGATATCTTCCTGAGAAAATGTAATTAAAGTTAATTTGGAAAGATATAGCATGGTAGCAAAGTTCTATCTCAATTCTCGAGCCATATTGTAAACATGAAGTAACAATCACCAACTTCAGTAATTGTAAGTTTTACACAGGTTTCAGTTTTGAGAGTAAAGCTATGAACTTTCTGCAATTAACGAATACAATGATAACCCACCACCAGATCTGTGTTGTAATTGCAAATTTACAATGAACTGAAAGTCCGTAACATTATTGCAAAAACCAAAAGGTCATGCCAAAAATACAAAGAAACTGAAGCTGGTGGAATTATTCATAAATCATAACATAAACTGAACACATGTATCTAAGAATGAATATATTTGGAACAAGATGCTTTACAAGTTAAAGTCAACCATCCCTGTTAAGAATGTTGATATTAGCATTTAGAACGCAACATGCAAGCAAAGACATATATGTTATCAAAGACAAAGTGATGTATGAGCGGACCTTCTTTGCACTAGTCTTTGAAATTGGAATATCGAGGACATCACAGAACTCTATTAATTTCTCCTTGACAGACTTGTCAAGTTTTTCTTTGACTTTGTTCATTTGCTTTTCCTACAAAGTTTTCATTTCAAAATCTAAAAGTTAAATCATTAGGAAGGGGAAACAAAAGAGAATCTGCAATTCAACAGTAAGTCAAGAGTTTCTCTTACCTCATTATCATGCCAAACAAATCCAGAAAATCTCGAAATGTTGTGTTTCACTTGAGCAGCCTGGCCAAATCAATGTATTATGTATGTAGTAAGCATTAAAAAAAAAGACAAATATTTCCCATGCCAGGAATAAGAGCTTGAAGTACAGAAAAGTGTGGGTGATGAAAAACCCTAGTACACCTTTATTATCTCTTGTGCTTGAAACGTGATTTATTCCAACAATAAATTGGAAATAGACAGAACACAAAATATTCATGGTGGTGATGCAGAAGTGCTAAATTATCACAAATAGCATGCTACTATGAATCTTCTAGATATACTTTGAAATCTATGAAACAAGAATTCTACATTCTAATGGAATTCATGACCTGGATAAAGCTAAGAAGATTTCTTAATGTAGTTCACGTGCAGATGAGATAAGCACTGGTGAGTTAACTAATACAAAGAGTATCTGGAATTAAACAGATAAGATGCCTTACCTTTCCTCTCCTTCCAAAGAGTATAGTGTGCAGCATTTTAAAAGTCTCTTCAGTCTTCTTTCTTGACAATTTATACGCCACTGAATGAAAATCAAGGTCAAGAATATTAACAATTCGTTCATGAAGCTAGAATGGTAGACCTTCTATGTCATATGACTCATCCTATAAAATATAAAACAGGAATTTTAAGATATGTAATACACACAAGCTTTGAGGCAGCATAAATTAAAGTACATAAATAAAATAAAATAAAATAAAATAAAATAAAATAAATTGAGCAGCAATATTGCTTAGACTTCAAAATTTTTGGAGCAGAAAAAGAAACAAAATCACCAAAACTTGTACACTCAAAACAGAAAAACACATTCATATGAGATCAAACATGGTATTTTCTTAACATTTTGATCACTTTGTAACTCAGATGATTAAGCACGCATTATTCAGTGGTTCATTAAAAACTCAATGAAGGAAAGTAACAAGAAGTGGCCAGAATTAAAAATATATTTTGAGCACAACTTTCAACCATAATCCTTTGAGTAACATGCATACAATTGGCAATTTGGCATAACATTTTAAAAGTATGTGTTGAGGAGGCAAAGAAGTTAGTCAAACATTGTACCATTTGGAATATCTTTCAGCGCAGTTCCACGACCCTGAAAAAATGGCACACCAAGTAAATACTTAAATAGCAACTAAACCAGAAAATAAGAAAGTTGAAAACAAGCTAATATCTTAAAGACTGCACCTTTTCTATACGAAAATCCTTGGAAGCATCCTTCTCAATAGTAGCCACCAACCTTTCCACAGATTTCCTTTCACGTACAGGACGCTCAAGAGAAAAGGCCGAGGGTGTCTTGGGCTCAATTTCCTTTTTCTCTACAGAGGTTTTAGGTTCTTTTGTCTTTTTCGGAGTTGGGGTTATTTGCTCCTTGTCCACCTTTTCAGTCTCCTTCTTCACCTCTGCAGGTTCCTTTTTTGTAGTCTTGTCACTTCTCCGACCACCAGTCTTTGATCTAGGGCGCTTTTTCGAGCCTTTCCCTTCCTTCAGCTCCTCCGGCTTATCTCCCACGTCTTTAGATCCGTCATCTTCCTTAACCTTCTCCTCCGTCGCCTTTTCAGTATCCTCCTCAGCCTCTTCCTCCATTTTTCCATCCTTCACTTCTTCCTTTTCTCCATCTTTCAAAGCTTCTCCCTTTTCTTCATCAGCTTCAGCCTCTTCTTGCTTCTCAGTTTCTTCAGCTCCTCCTTCTTTAGTCACCGTTTCCCCCTCTCCCTTCTCCCCATTGGCCTCTTCTTTATCGACATCCATTTGCTGAGCCTCAGTTTTCTCTTCATCCGGTTTATCCTCTTCCATTTCTGCCACTGTATCAGGCTGCTCTCCTTTGTTATCTTCTACAGCCTCAGCCTTTCCCTCCGCATTGGCCTTTCCAAGAACCTCCACCTTCCCATTACCCACAGGCTCGACCTTTTCCGACACCACACCTTCCTCACCCATCACAGCCGGAGTCGAATTCCTTAACTTTCCAAAACCTTATTATCTGCTAAACCAATCTACAGCACCCAATCCAAATAAGACAATTTTAAAGGCTCTCCGAGAGATCTAACGAATCAAAACGCACAAGTAAAAGAACAATTAGGAAGGAAAGCAGCAAAATCGCAAGACATAATCCATAATTCACATACAAGAAGAAGAAACCCTAACCTGGGAAGGCATCAAATTCAACTCGATAAAGAGTAGCAAAACATACCAACAGCTCAACTCAAATTAAGTTCCGCGACTCATGAATTACAAGACAAAACGGCGAAAGCAAAAGCATAACTTACAGAAATTGAGAAGCTCAACTTGAAAAAAAGTCTTACCGTTGCAGCTCTGCTCACTCACCAACCCAACTGATATTTTTAGAATTTTCTTTTGTCCGTCTGATTTCGTTTTACATACATTTTCGGGCAAAGAATTTTAACTGCGGACTTCAAATCCGGATTTTAAACCCAGTTTAAAGCCACGTCGGATGTGACACTGAGCGGGATTCTGAAAATAATGGAATGGACGGACGAGATGGGATTTGACGGACGGCTGAGATTACATATTCTCTCTATATGATAATATTGCTGGATCGTTTGACTTAACTTATATAGGCAGCATCAATTTCAAAGTCTTTTCATTTACATTTTCATTTTCATTTTCATTTTCATTTTCATTTTCATTTTCATTTTGATAAAGGTCGATCATAATTAATGCATGAAATTCAGACAAGTATTCCACTGTTCATCGGTGTATTAAACCGAAACAGGATCAGCTACATTAACGACCCGTTTAATAAGAAATGTGAGATAATGAAAAGATATCTAAAACAAGCTAAGAAATACGAGTTTCATGTCAAGATATGTCGATATAAGATTTGTTTCGTTATTGTTAATAGTGGCTTAACTTGGCAAATTGGTGGCATACATAAACATGGTTAAAATAATAATTTTGGCAAGATGAGATGCCCCTTGTCTTATGTTGGTCTTTAAGTCAAGTTTAAATATAATATCAAGCAATTAGAAATTTACAAATATAATTCTCTGTCTTGATAGTACTATCTTATCAAACACGTCCTAAAAAGTAATGTTGTACTATTTCCTCCACCCCAAGAAAAAAACTCCTCACTTAGGGGCACAAGATTTTATGTAATCCAATTTTATGCGTTGAGTGGAAAAAATAAAGTAAGAGAAAAAAAATAGAGATGAAGGTGTTTTTATTTATGGTAATAAGTCATATTAGTATGGACAAACTAAAAAAGAAAGTGGATCGTCTTCGATGGGAAGGGGGAGTAGTATCGTGCCTACTTTCATGTAAATTGTAGTGTACTCAGTTTATTTCTATGATCTATCTATATTGATTCAGGTGTATTTTCAGTTCTTTTATTTATGTAGAGTTGTTTTTTTAAATAATTAATAAAATAAAATTACAATATTTTAATTTCTAATTTATTTAATAATTGTGTACTACTTATTTTTTCTATTAGCTTAAATTACATATTACCGTCTTGTTAGAGAAAAATAAATCTATTATATATCGTGTATCCAACTTATAAAAGGCGTGTAAATCATCTCTCTAATTATCCACCAAGAACATAAATTTCATACTAATAATATTTAATATTTCACCAGAGTATGGAAAGACAGAGAAAACTTTCATCATAGTCTATACTAATTCTCAACCAAAAATGTAAGATACAAACACAAAAAAATGTCTGAGAGTTTTGTCAACTAACCTAACAGATTGAGAATTAGCAAAAATGTCACTATTGTTGGGGTTACGGCAACGGAACACACGGAAAACAAACAGGTCCTTACGGATCTATTTAGGTGATTATGCATTCGATTCCATTCATGCAAATATTCTAGATCTATAGATAAACCACATCAAAAACACACAAACATGCTTATTGATGTAGATTCGATTATTACCTCTCGATCCATTGAAGGATTGACGTTGCTTGCAGCACCTCCCGATAATCCTTGATTCATCGACCACGAATCTTCCGTTATATTCGCATGTCCTTGATTATTCATCCGTGTGGGCGGATCTCGAAGAATCAATAATAGTGACATGAGATCTAGGAAGTCCAACACAAAACACGAGATTGAAAGCAATTTTGGAAAGTATCGTTGTGATATTCGAAAGCTTGGCGAATCCATAGCTAGTATACGACACTGAAAGAAAAGGCGAATACAATCACATAACGAGACCTTAGTTTAGAGAAATATTATTGTGGATCAACATTGACTGGTGTCAAAGTCGATTAGTTGATTGTTGCAACAAAAGAGTCGCCAGTTCCGACAACACATAGGCACCAAACGACTTTTCAAATTCATAGTCAGTCAGCTTGAACAACTGTTATGACATTATTTGACGGGACATTCTCAAGGAGACACATCTCCAGTGGCGGATGCGGATTTTTATACTAGATGATCCAAATCACTGTCAACGATAATTGCATATTTTTAATGTCAACGATAGAAGCAACCCGACATATTACGAAGCCGCGAGAGAGATGGATGAGAGAGTGAGCACCATAAATTAAATACACATACGGCGAAATTTTGACATTGAAATAGTTAAAGTAAACAATTTTTAAAATTAATTATTATTAATTTATGATCATATAATAATAACATTTACACAAATAATGAAAAATAAACATTATAGTCTAAGAAAATAAAAAATACTACTAATAATTAGTAATTAATTAATTATTAGTTAATGAACTATGAGAAAATAAAAAATAATAATAAATTAAATTAGTTATGAGAACTAGGGAAATTATAAATTTTAAAAAGGTAAAAATTTACAAAGGAAGCAGTTGGAGAATTAGAAATAAAGAATTCAAATATGCCAGCAAGAAGAATCAAACCTATGATCATGTGGTTACATGCCAACCTTGCCAGCCAACTGAGCCAACAAAATACTTGGTTGGTGATGCATAACTATACCTAATATAGTAAACAGCCAAATGAGTGGGGTTCCAAGGAACCCCCATGACTCCACTGCACATCTCTCCTCAGTCTAAGCTACATATGAATGGGTGAAAGGGGAGGCGGCTCGACACAAGATCATGCCACCAGCTTCCACTTCCCCAAGTGTAGTGACCAATAGCATCATCGATTCATTATAGGGGGGCGCCAAATATGAATTTGGAGCCAATTGACCTAACTTCTGATGTTGATATTCTTCTCAACTCCTCACCGGACATCTATAACAAGTCCTAGATGTGCATCATGTCAAAAGATAAGTATAAATATCATTGAACTTGTTATGAAACTACGAAAATGTGAGGAGTAGATGCATCAAGTTAATGAAATGTTGAAGGCGGCTATACTATTTTCCTTCAACTTTCATTCAAGAATGAAAAGGTTGACGATTGTAGTGCCTGATGACACAGTGCAAGGAAGTAATATAAACGAGTGGTGGACCAAATCACCGACATCCATTATTAGAGATGGGGGAGGACCTTCAAAGATTAAGAAATCTAATTGATGTTTTTTCAATGAGAATTTTCTTTTGGCTTTATTGTCTTAGACTATTTTTATCAGCAACCACCCAACTCAACTCAACCACTCACTTTTTCAATATTTAATTAATTTCTATATCTTTCACATCATCAATATCCATTCAACCCAACCACACCATTTTTTATGGTTTATCAACGACCACCCAACCACACCATTATATATTTATTTTTATATTATATTTTAATAATAATAATATTATTACATGCAATATTTATTTTTGCAAAATAAAATTTATAAAAAAACACAATAAATGACAAACTAAAAATTATAAAAACAAGCAAATAAAAAATTGGAATTTTGGGAATTGAAGAATATATTATTATCATCATTGTCATGGTAAGCAACAAAGGAAACTTAAAAAATTATATATTTATTTTTATATCAATTTTCAATTATAGTATTACTACATGAAATATTTATTATTCTAATCCTCCTCTATAGTTAGCAACAAAGAAATTAAAGGAATATGAAATTATATGAAAGAAGAAGGATAGTAGGAGGAGGAAAAAATGAATTTTTTTTATGCAAACTATAGCAAATGTGGTCTCTATTTATAGAGGATAAAAAATTATAAATTTTGGTATAACTTTTATAATTATTTAATATAATATATTTAAGACACATAAATTTTAAAACAAAAAATTATCAACTAATGAGATTATGCCATTTGGCACAATCTCATTGGATAAATGGAGGGAGAGAGTGGTTGGTGGTGGGTGTGGAAGAGACCAAGGTCTTGGAGAGAGAATGACCACTTCCTTCAAATTTTCTTTTTTAAAAAAAATGGAAATGAGATGGCGGTCAACCCATGAAGATTGATAAACATGGTCTTAGTTTAGTATTCCTTGAACTATTGTTTTGATTTATGCTTTTCTTTAGAAGATATATACTTTTAAATTTTTTGAAGCAGTTTTTAATAGATTGTTGGTTTTACTTATATAAATTGATTTCCTCTATCCATTATGTCATAAATAGTACTCCCTTCGTCTTACCATAAACGATTCTCATTTCATTTTGGATCGTCCTAACTACAATGATGCATTTTTTTTTGAAAAAAAATCAATACTTTTTATCTTTCTTACTTATTCGTTACTTTTTCGTCTCTACTTTATCTCTATGTAACTTTGTTCTATCCACTTAACTCACTAAACATCTTTTTTATTAAATCTTATGTTCAAAAGAGTGCATCACTTGAGACGGAATGAAACGGAATGAAAGAGGTATAACAATTGGATACTAGAAAGATAACTCAAACTAGCTTGAGTCTCATAATTTTATCTACTAGTACTACATTTTTTATGATATTAAAAGAATAAATATGTATTTTGACTTTTAAAATGTTGATTATTTAGATCTCTAAAGGAGAACAAGGATTAGTGAATTCCATTCATAGACGATTCTATTTATAAGAGCCTTTTTAGCCTAAAATCGCTTCTATGATAGATAGATAATCAAAAGGAATAAAGTCATGGAAGTACTGGCGTTTATTCTTTAAAACTAGAATAGAATATGTTGTTTTTACTATCATTAGGAATGATTCAATACGTGATAAGATTAAAATTTAGTCATTAGGACCTTAATTAGGATTAGAGTATCTCCAAGGGAGAGGTAAATGGAGAGGTAAACTAATATAACTACCATATTTACTTTTTCTTTCATGAAAAATCATTCTCCAAGAGTAGAGGTATTTGAGAAGATATTATACCTCCCCATCAATGGAGAGGTAAAATCTTATAGCTACCATATTTGTCTTCTTTTCATGTAAAACCCTTATCCAAGGGGAAAAAGTATTTGAGAAGATATTACACTTTATGTTTTTTAATGCATTTTGTACTATTATTTTATTTTTTAAAAATAATTTACCTTTCTATATGTCTTTTCCCTTTGGAATGTGTTACTTTTTAAAATGATATATTTTATTTTTTACAAAGATAAATACATAATATACATTTTCTATATACCTTCTCCCCTTGAGATGCTAAGGGATGAAAGAATTACATCACAAGTCCATTGGATTTATTTTGCACATCTTGTAGTGCAAAAGTTGTACTCCTATAAAACAACTCGATTAGTTAAAGAAGAGTTTTGTCTTAAATGGAAAAGGTTAACTGGCATTTCAAAAGATTGACAGATACACACATAATTTGTAGTAGTAGACTAGTAGTATAGTAAATGTTATGGAGTAGTAAATACTTGCAATCACTGAGATCTAATTTCTTTAGTATGGTCAAAATTAAAGAACATACTATCTCATTATAGTCCTAGTTAATGAAGACTACCAACATAAATTAGATAACAAAATATATACATTTACTTATTATACACTTGTCTCTTAGCTATGTCCCATACAACTTTTTATTCTATGATGAAACCACACTCATAATCCTTCATTATTACTTGAACTCTTCATAGATCTCATCTTTTAATCTATTCTTTCTTTCTAATTATTTATTTACTGTATTATATATTCTACGTAAATTGAATTTCTGATTTAATTAAAAAACTAAAAATTATATACGAACTAAATTTTAAAAAACTATATTCTAAGAAATTTTATATGCAAAACAAATTTAACTAAATTTAAGAATAAGTAGAATATTTTATCTATATATTACTAATAAATAAAAAAGCAAGAAAGACGAAAAATTTAACACAAAAGAAAGGGAAGAAAACATATTTAAAAAAACAAAAGAATTGGGTTTGAAAATTGAAATCGAGCTCCCATGCCGATTCGATTAGGGTTTTGGGCTTCTGCTTTTTTCACATCACTTTCCACTCAATTCTTCCTCTAAAGTTCCTCCTTTTCCAGATAACACATTCGATTCCTTCCCTCTTTTTATTGCCTCATCAAAGATTTCAACCTCGCCTCAATTACACGCCGTCATTTCTGAACTACGGCGGAGATTGCATCGGAAATCGATGATTGGCAACATCTCAAATGGATCCTTCCCTCGTGCAATCCGCTTCTTCCGAAGATGAGTGGGGTAATCTAGCACTTCCATATTCGTTTACCTTTAATTTTTCCTCCGTTAGATGGTAAAATTGCTACTTTTCTGTGCGATCGTGTTTAAATTGGAGAATACTAGTTGAAGAGTGTTTATATATGTTGACTGGTGTAACATGTGAGACAGAGATAGAGTGTTTATTTTGGGATGTTATTTGTTGGATGCTGTAGTTTTGGATTGGTTGTTCTTCTTATGTAGGATTGAATCAACCATTGGGCCTCAATCTCAGGCTATCCAATTGAGTTCTGATTCCTTTCACTACTTGATTTCAGTTTCTGTTACTGTTTAAGTGGTGATGATGATGCTTTTAGATGACATCAAGTAGGTAATTGATTGGAAACAAAATGAACCTGAACTTCGATTGATAATTCCTTTGGGTTACAATGCTGTTCTGTCTTTTGTTCTTATCATAATTATCGATCATGGCGACATATATAAGAAGCTGTTAAGTATCATTCTGCTTAAGTTCAATAGATGCTTTACTGATGCTTGAAAACATAAATCAGCGCGATTTTTTCTAGTTTGCCTCAGCTGACTAATGTGCTCACTACCATCCTCGGCTTTGGCTGAAAAGCTCAACTGAAGACTTTGATAGAGCACTTATAATTTGTAATCCTAATTTGAGGAGCTGGTTGGACCTAATCCTATTCATGAAAGAGTCTGGTAATTGTGGACTTACATATGCACTGGTAAAGAGTGGTGTTGTATTGTTAAATAGATAGTCTGATAAGTCTAGCATACTAAGAACATACTGTTATCTGATAAAATTGACAACATAGTTCGTTTTGTGATTTAGTTATACAATCTTTGCTCACACGATTTTGTTAGTTCTACTATTTGCGGACTTTGTTGCTGGACTTTGTATGTTTTGTCATGTCCTTAGCTGATCTGGTTTATATTACCTGCAATTTGCAAATTCCTAGCTACTATGCTGTGTTGATCAGTCGATCTCTGTTTCTATGCGTAGCTGTTTCATCATGTTGTATGCTATATGATGGATTCTTATGTTCATTCAAATGCATAATTGCAACTCGAAATATACTAAAAAAGTGTTCCTATTTTTGTTCTTTTTTATAGACACTGATGGATTTGTAATTCCAAGCTTGGAAATTGAAGATACAGATCAAAACAAAACCGATATCCCAAAAGTAGAAGACACTAAGCTGATCGAAGTTGAGGTAGTAGAAAAGGCCTTGTAGTATGAAGTCCTTTATCATGTTCTGTATCACAGATGTGTTAATACAAACATAATCATCCTGTTTGTGTGCTTCGAATACTCATCTCTTGTTTTGGCAGGCTGCAAAGGAAGAAGAGCATATATACCTCGGACCACACGGAGCTCCTCCATCTCAAGTAAAACAGCAGGAACAGAAGTCTTCTAGCCGTAAACAGAAGTTCAAGCAGAAACTCAAGGAAGCCGATAGAGCATACAGTGGAAGCGGGCGAGAGAATAAGGTGGACAGTTTAAGGGAGCTTGTAGGTGAAGGAGGGAAAATGCAGGCTACCGTGTCAAAGAATTCTACTAGGGATTGGCTCGACCCCCACTGTCATGAGTCGCAGTTTGAGAGAAAGCATGTACACTAAAATTTCTGCTCTCTAGTTGTTGGGTTCTCTATTTCATTCTCTTCTTACTTTCAAGGTCTTTGTTTCTTCAAGAAGGTCTTGCTAGACAGACTTACTTGGAAAGTATACGACATAAACAATTTTACTCAAATTATATGGATTCGTTTCAGTTTGTTAGCTGCAGTTTTCTTTAGTATAATATTCACAAGCATCACAAAATTTAGTGGGTGGAATAAAATAATTCCCTTTCACACCATACAAAAGAAAACCAACAAGCCCAAAAGTTAGAGCTTTGGAAATAAGCCCAACTCTGTATCATTTGAGCCCAAATGTTGATTAGTTATTATTGGACAAAGATCCCATGCAACTCGAAATAATAACACTACCAAAAATAAAATTTCATTTAAAACTTTCCTTAATATACACATCCCTTAACTTGGTAACCATATATTACCCATTACAATAAAAAAGATATGGTTGTCAAATAAAATCTAAATTCAAGAAATTTTTTATTTTATCATTTATGAAAGCCTTTTTAAATAAACGTTTAATTGATTTATACATTCTATATGTATAGAAGTATTCAGTCCCTACTTTTATCATCAAAACTCTCCCAATCAAACAATCGGCAATGTTAACAATGCTATTTTTTTTTTGCTAATGAATGTTTTTGTTTTAGGCTTGTAATTTGAAGGTGAAAAGTAATTGCAAAGTGAAGATAATGGAAATCCTTGGTTCAGTTTGTGGTTATATATATAAAATAAATTATTTTACATCTTTTAAGGTTCAGGGCTTAGGATTTAGGGTTTAAGAAATGTAGTGAAATTAGGCAATGACTACTAAAGTATTGCTGTTATGTATTTTCCCCAAATTTATGTTTTAGTTTTGAGCCCTATATAAATCCTAAGCCCTGAACCTTAAATATGTAAAATAATTTACCACAAACTGAACCTAGTATTTCCATTGTCTTCATCTCTTGCAGGCATGAAAATTAGAACCATGAAATGAAATTAGAATTGGAAGCCTCAATTCCAAATCTGTTGGTTGGTTACACAAAAATACTTCAGGCTGACTACTAAGGTATTGCTGTTAGGTATATTCCCCTAATTTATGTTTTGGTTTTGAATTTTGATGCATTTATTTGTTGTGTTGAAGTTTAGATTTTGTAAATTTGATTCATTTTACTTTGGGTTGTTGAATTTCTGGGATGGGTGATTGATTGATTCAAAGTGCAAACACTATTTTGATATCTATCTCATTATATAAGGCTATGCATTGATATGATCATAATTTTTAAGTAACTATATTCATATATCAGTATCTTAGATTATAAAATTAATTATTGTTTTTGATGATCGTTCAACTAATCCATTGCCAAAGGTGGAAACTTGATGATTCAAAGGAGAAAGGCTGAAGCATTGCTTGATGGTTCAGGAGCCGTCGGATCTGTTTTGTAGTTGTAACTTTTGATCACCGCCGTTTGATCAAAAGTTATCTTTTAGTTTGTTAAGGTTTAAATACCTATTTTCAATTTGTTATTAGCTATGCTTTCTTCTATCTTCACAATCAGTTTGTACTTCAATTTCGAGTTCAGTTTCACGAGTGAATTCATGCAAATTCATCTTCGATTACACAAATTCTCGTTACAATACACGATCAATCTTATCAATTATTTTTATGACAGTTTAATTATAGTCAATAGAATTTTTTTGATAATTGGAATATAAGTTGGACAAAAGTATGTTCACATCATACAACAATCATAAGAGTTAGATCTTGTGTGTGTGACGGTTGACCAAGCGGTAGAGAGGTTAATGTCTAGGCCAAAGGTCTCGAGTTTGAATCCTCCGTGGCGCGGCCTTTAAATTTCTGTTTATTTAATCATAAAAAAATAAAATAAAAGTTAGAGCTTTGGAAATAAGCCCAATTCTGTATCATTTGATTAAATATTTAAATGTCTATTTATTTAATCATAAAAAAATAAAATAAAAGTGAGATCTTTGGATTCTCCAGCACATGAATGCCGTTGTGCACCATATAAGCATAATGTGATAAATAATTAGCAGCAAAGTTTCCTTCCTTGTACACATGTCGCAGCATGACCGAGTTAAAATCTTGAAGCATTTTGCGGATTCTCAACTAAAAAACCCCTTGTGAAGGTGACCTCCAACCAACTAAATTTGCACTTTTTGCTTACCCGATTTACCGACAGAAGCCGCCAACTTGACATCATGAATATTCCTAACCATAGTAATGGTATGTAAAATAACAACCTCCCAACTCATCTGCATTCCCTGCATGATAAAACCACACTTTTTTTCCCAAATAAGTTAATAGTACATTTTTAATTTCTCAAAAGAATAATATACAGAAACAAATAGTATTATCAATTAGAATATACTTGCAACTCGAAATTGTAAAATATATACTTCTATTAGTAAGATATTATAGGACAAAGATTCCTTGCAACTCGAAATTGTAACTACCAAAAATAATAGTATTTGATGCTTTGGAAATAAGCCCAAATCTGTATGATTTGAGCCAAAATGTTGATTAAATATTATAGGACAAAGATCTGATGAATAACTACCAAAAATAATATTTGATGCTTTGGAAATAAGACCAAATCTGTATCATTTGAACTTAAATGTTGATTAAATATTATAGGACAAAGATCCCATGCACTTCGAAATAATACTCATTAAAATTTTCTTAACATACACATCTCTTAACTTGGTAACCATATATTTGCCATACAATAAAAAGATATAGTTGTCAAAAATCTACTGTAATAATTAAGTAGCAACAAATTTAAGAATTTTTTTTATTTCATCAATTATGAGAGCATTAAGTCCGTTAATTATTAAATAAACGTTTAATTGATTTATGCCTATATATATAGCAATATTCAGTCCCTACTTTTCTTATCAAATTCTCTCCAAACCAAACAATCGGCACTGGAGAAAAACAATGGAGCCTTACGCTGAAGTGGTAATTTAGTCAATAATTTTTTCATTTTCTGTTAACAATTCTATTTTTTTTTTTTTGCTTTGTGATAGTGTATGTACTCATTGCTAAAGAATATTTTGTTGTAGATGTGTGTTTTGAAGGTGAAAATTAATTGCCAGGCCTGCAAGATGAAGTCAATGGAAATTCTTGGTTCAGTTTGTGGTAATTATAAAATAATTTATTTTACATATTTAAGGTTCATGGCTTAGAATTTAGGGTTTGTGAAAAGTAGTGAAATACTTAATTTTACCTTTTACCCCTTATTCTCATATACTCTTCCCTATTTTCGTAAAAGTTCACTATAATAGTATTATGGGCATTATGAATAAATTTTCAACCAAGCAGAAAAAAAAATCAAATTGAGACTTAATGGTAGGTTTTTCTTGGAAAAGATTATTTTTGAATGAAAGAAACACATATTGATTTATTTATTTGTGTGATAGGACTGTAACGTATTGATATAAATTCTGAAGAAGGATTGTTCAGATTTCAAGCTGTGGTAGAACCAAACATATTCTTGAAGGCCTTGGCCAGAACGGGGTTCCATGCAAAGCCTATATCGGTTAAGACCAACCACCCTAAATTTTACAACACCAACAACTATAATGCCCTTGGTTCATCTAACCGTAGTCGGGCTCTGCCTAATCAGCCCTATCGCACAATGGAGCCGGCATACCACATTGTAATGTATCAAACCCCTATTATCACGGGTCGAACTCGAATTATCATGGGTCTGGCCCACCACAACCAAGGGATGTCGCATCCCATCCACCATTAACCTTATGCTAAAAATCTTTTAAATATTGTACCTCGTCGACTTGGTGATGATCTTGTTTCATTTATATAAATGTGGATAACCCTCCTTTTTTTTACGAGGTTTGTTAAGGGCTTTTATACTTTGAGCTTGCTTGCTCGCCGTTTTTGACTTGAGCCTTTTTGATATATAAAAAAAAGGATGAGTGAATCATTCCTAATATGGTCTAGTGATATCCTATGTAATATATACTCCATTAATTGTGGATAATGAATGACCCATTTGTAATACCCTTATCCATGAGTCGCTCATGATATCGATATACAAATTGTGGTGCATTTTTAATGTTTTTAACTCACTCAGGAGACGTGGGCCGTTTCACTAAGACATTTTAGTTAGTTCCAGAATCGTAAAATTTTGTTGATTTTAGATTTATTTTTGAATTAATATAACTTAGATTTACCTTTTAAGGGTTTATGAATACTAGAATATCATTGGGAACCTTATTAACTGTTTTTAAGAATATGATTAGAAACCTTATTAAATGTTTCTCAAAAGTTGTGTATTTTCCATTCATTAATTTCTTGTGATTGAGACTATCTCCAATCATACATCAAAAATGAATTTTGGTGTAAAAAATTTCTCCAATTATATACCAAACTCAAACTTACTCTTGAGTTGTTCTATATAACAATATCGAATATGGTGCCACGGTAAAAATTTTGTAAGATATATATTATAAAAAAGGTATAAAATTTGAATTTGGTGTAAATGGTTGGTGTAAAACTATTTTTTAATGTTATAGGAGTATATACTTAAAAATGATTTTGAATTTGGTATAAATGGTTGGAGATGACTCGAGGAAAGTATTAACATTTGTTATAAATATAATATGTTAAGTTGATGCTATATTAATATCGAGTATTAAGTATTACTCTGTATGACGTTGTTGGATTGCAGAACGTGGTAATGCGATTAGAATATTGAAAGGATAGAGTAAAATTGGAATGTTTTAATAATCTAATTTTATATTGGGATCGATTGATTGTGGTATATGATTAATTGAAGCATAATACTAGATATAAATATTAGAGAAAATGATTTTTAATAATCATGTAAAATATGGAGTATAAATTAGGTCAAACAGGACTAATAATTTTGAGAATTTTGTATTTTAGATTGAAGGATGAGTAATAAAAATGAACTTTTAAGCGATTAAATTGAATTATTTTATTAATCATGGAATGCAGAAAGTGGTAATGCCATTTTACTTATTTAAAATAGATATAGATAAAGATCGATAAGATAGAGTAGAATTGGAATATTTATATTATTTCACTTTGTATTCAGATTGATTGGTTGTGGTGTATGATAGTAAATCGGTTGCCTAAGGGGCAGATCTTGTTGCAATGATAGTAAACGCGTGCAGTAAAAAATGATTTTTCTATTAATCATGCAAGTATGATTCAATTGAGGTCAAACATGACCGTTAATTATTTTTCCTAAGGTTGTTTTGAGAGTTTTGTCTTTTAGATCAACGATGAGGTGAAAAAATAATCATACAAATGGATAATTAGACGTGAATCATTATCTATCACGCTAATCATGAAAACTTGAAAACTTAAGTATTTGATTGAATTGAATTATTTTATTAGTGAAGTCACAGTTGATTAAATTAAATTGGTTTATAATCGGAATAATTAGATCTTATCCAAACGATTCAATTTTGTGGCTCGGCATCATGTAATAAATTAATTTATCCAGCTGTTGTTTCAGTTAATTAGCACAAATGATTTTAACATTGCCGTATTCATTCCATATTTGGCTATCACATTATTCTTGGGGTTTATGATTACATGATTAGTAATTTAGTATGTGTCTGAAAACATGAGAAAGACCTCACTGCAACATTTGACACTCGCTAATTGGTATATTAATTTATCATTACATCATAGTACATGCTAATTGTAAATCAGGATGTTAGTATTGTTTGTCTAAACATGTATGAATAACTTGCTAAATTTAGAGAATTAAGATTGAAAATTTCTAGCCCGATAAAATTACAATCTGATTATTATGTGCTCAAATTGAGTATGGCTGATCCAGAACTCGGTAGGCTGACTCGGTAGGTTGGACACTAGTGCATCTATTTTCCATTGTTCCATCCTGTTTGCACCCAATTCAACACTTTATTGATAATTTTTATAATTTAAATAATTATAAAAAAATCTATTTTCATTTTATATTCACTAAAAAAATTATTAAATTTTTATTAACATAATAATCAATAAATGAATTAAAAATTTAAATTTACTATAAGAAATATTTTAAATATTAAAACATGCTCAAAATATGTTTATGCTTTATTTTATTGACAGAAATCTTAAATTATATTGACATTTAATAATGTTTGAGTTTAAACATATATTTCAAAATTATCATAACTAAATGTTTTATATTCTACACATATAACTAATTTTTATAAGTATATATTCGATTGATCACATGTTAATTTTATTGGTAGCAATTCGATTAGTCTGTTGGACTAGCCCGAAACACGAATGTTTAGGATTAGAGTTGAAAATTTCTAATTAATTCAACAAAATCTCAACTAAATTAGCCCATATCGAATTAATCCACAACCCGATTAAGATTGACTCGAAACCAGTTGCACCAAATATTAGTCCAATATGTCCTATAGTATGGTGTAGTCATTTTGGTCGCGCTGTCCTGCTGGGAATGTCAGTTCTTCTGGGTAACTATTAAATTACTTACTTACCTTGCGTAAATGAATTGATTTAGGTGAGTAACTCATCATTTTCAAATATTTACTGTTTGTTAATCAAAGAAAAATTAAAGTTTGTTGTTTCTCCAATATCTCTTTAACTGATACTGGACGCACATTTGGATTAAGATCATATGATTAGCTAGATTGACTTAAACATGGTTAATTTTTTAAAGGTAGCTAAAAAGTTATGAACATATAGGTAGTAATAATAATAATAATAATAATAATCACTCTTATGCATTCATCTCATAGAGACAAAAAAAGTGAGAAAAGTTTTTACATGTGTATTTAGTTTCCATATTATATACCAAACTTGTCACAATATTATTAGTTAGACTCAGCAATTCAATCATAATTGTGAAGTTGAAACAATTTGCGCAGCTCCCCTCCCCTTTGTGATAAAGAGATCTTTCTTCTCTTGCATGAACAATCAATTAATATGAAAATGATAACTGGATAATTCTGTCCACATATGTTACATAAAATATCAATTCTCCAGCCACGTACCTGGCCTAGCAGAAACCTAGAACAACAATATCATAGGTTTAATTTCATACTGCGTATTAATTTTAATTTTAATTATATCTAGTTTAATTGTGGACATTCAATATAGAGAGTAATTTACGAGGTGGGATCCTTCCAGAGATTCTATTATAAATTTATAGCTAAGATTATTCTATGTCGATTTTCTAGTTATTGCATTATACAAATGTGTAATATAGTACCGTGATCAATTTATTTATGGATTATTATTAAAAAGTGGCATCAATTTTGATTAACGGGTGATCCTTTGACTTGAATTTATACTCCAATAATTTTATTCATTGATTATTTTATAACACAAGCTAAATATTTGGTACGCTAACATTGACGTATGCAATCGAAAAATACATGCGTGTGAGTTGGTTTGGTGCCCGTAGAGTCGTAATGCCTGAAGACAAAAGTTCTGGGTTCGAATCCATAGTAACGCAATCTTTAAATTTATGTTTATTTACTTATTAAAAAAAGAAAAAGATGATTTGGCATTTAAATAAATAATGATATTATTACAAATTGATGATGTCAGTAATTCTTGATGCAGAAATAATGATCAAGAAGTTTTATCAAAATCAATTATTCAACATAATAATTCAGAATATATCTGTAGATATTTATAAATTTAGGTTTAAAATAACCAATTGGCCAAAGTGTAGTTTTTTTAATTAAAAAAGGCATTTATTTATTTGATTATGATACAATCAATGACAAAAATAGAAAAATCCATATGATCTTAACATGTTTTTGGCCATATAAATAATCTTATGATATAAATTCTTGGTTCATATTTATCTAAGGAGTACACCATTTTGAGGAATTTCATTTGTACACTTATATTTAAAGTATTTCACACAACTTCCACAATCCAAACCTTTTTATGCATTCTGCACTCTAAATGTCAAACACCAACCTTTAAACAAGTGTACAACTTTTGCACCACTTTCTTTTATTTTCCCTTTTTTTTCTGTTCAATTTTTATTTTTGCCTTCAATCTGTCCGCAGATAAGTATCTCTCTAATGATGGATGATTAAACTTCTTCCCAAAAGACAAAAATAAACTTTCAATTACGATAAAACATATGGAGTACTCTTCTGTTCCCACATTATCTATTCATAATCATTAGATGGACGACTAATATAAAAGACATTTCATAGTCTATTTTAATTAATATATTTTTTAAAAATTAATTTTTTTTTACGAAAACTCAACACATTCTCAAAAATTTTATCATAATATCTTGAAATCAGTCTTACAACAATAAAATAACATAAATATAGAAATAAATTAGTCATAGAATTAAGGCTTTCACATAAAAAAAATTATAATTGTCAAATTTAATTAATAAAATAATAATATAATTTGATTTGATCAAGTCGTGTCATCACAAACAGATTCTTATGTTTTTTCTTGGATTTGTGTTTGATCTAGTTTGTATTTAATCTTATTAATTACGTCATGACATATCATTTCATGGATCGATACGATAACGACTCTGCATTGCGAATATGGGTAGTATTTCAACTAATGCTTGAAATATCCAAGTAAACAACTAGTGTGGATCAAACATTACAAATGAAAGTTGCTACTACTAAATATACCTCAATTTACAAATATTATCCACGTTATTTCTTCTAGTATTAATTTTATTACTACACTACACTATCATAGTCACACAAATATACAATATACTAGTATGATCTAAGATACATTTTTACTTGACCAAGATTAACTGATTGTGTTGATAATCATTAATTCTAAACTCCTCCTTCATCCTCCTTATGAAATCTTCAAATTTCTGGTTCAATTCATCGTCACTCAGCTTCTCTATTTCATCAACTTCCTCCTTTCCATTGCCAATAATCACCTCTTCATCTCGATCATCCACTTCTTTGAAAAGGAAGCAATCTTGTAGCTCAATTTCATTCTCTGCTCTCTTGATCGAAACTTGGAGACTCGAATGCTCGAATTCATGATCTACTTTCACTTGCTCTTCTTCAAACACCTTCGTTGACTCTTCATCGTCAGCATCATCATCATCATCATCTTCTTCTTCTTCGTCCAACTTTATATGCCTATCTGAATAGGTTTCTGCCTCTACCACTACTTGCAGGCGGTTGAGATCGAGAGGGCGGGCTATGGGGGAGGTTTTGGTGAGGAAGAAGAGAATGGCGTTGCAGATTAGAAAAAAAAAGTTCTTGTTCATTGTGTTGCTAGAAAAGTAGTGCAAGTTTTGGTAGTATACTAAACTAGAGGAGGTGAGAGATGGCCATGTAAAGGTAAACACCAATGAGAGTAGTATCGAAATTGAGAGTAGTAATTGTGTGATTGTGTGCTTCAATGGCAACACCTCCATTTCCTTCATAATACCTCTACACATGCTTTTCAAATACATGTTGAGAGAGAGAGAGAATGTGTTGTGAAGGGGTGGAAGTTGGTGAGAGGGAAATGATATGTGGGGGGTGGCTTCCTTATATAGACCTTGGAAGTAAATATCATGTCTTCTAAAGTTGTCTTGAATCTATAAATATTATAGTAGTAAAAAGACATTACTCACATAGTTCCTGAAAATTTGTCACTTATTTTCATTTTCGTTCGTCAAAATAATATTTGTCACAATTTACTTTTACCACTTTTGGTAGTGGATCCCACATTCCGCTAACTGATTCTTACTCACATTTTATTATAAAACTAATATAAGAGTAAGACTCACATTTTACTAACTTTTCCAACTCACTTTCCATTATATTTCTTAAAACTCATGGCGGGTTAACCCATGACAAATTTTAATACTCCCTCCGTCCCCCATTTGTTGTCCATTTTTGTCATATTCGTCCATTCTCCATTTATTGTCCACTTACACTTTTTTCCATAAATGGTAAGTAGGTCTCACATTATAAGAACTCATTTCACTCACATTTTATTATACAATAAATATATAAAAATGAGACACATATTCCACTAATTTTTTCAACTCACTTTTCTTTATATTTCTTAAAATTTGTGCCCAATACAAAATACACTAAAAAAGGGAGACGGATGGAGTATGGTTGTATGTACAAATAAACATGATTTCCAAGTTAAATTATGAAAAATGTACAGTTTTTATGTGAACCGGCTATATATACATAGTAACGCCCCGTTTTTATAAACCTAATTTGTGAACCCTAAAGTACTTGTAATTAATGCTATTATTTTTTTGCAAAGTCCATGACTTAATTGATGGTGAATAAATTGTTGTTGGACGAGATATTTGTGAAATAAATGATTATGCGTATAGATAATTCCTTTCCGTGAGGAATATATTTATTGGACTCAATTCCGTGTTGGATCCGATAAATTAAATAATTAATATAAAAGTCCAGTCCGTGATAAACGAATTGTTGACTGTACAATTTAAAATAAAATACAAAGGACCGTGAATTAAACCAAGCTAATTTATTTTCCCGGTTGATTTGGTCACCAATCGGCTTTAATTATTTTTTAATTAAAGATTCTGCAAAGATCTTCCTCCTCCGTAATGAGATATTCATCCTCCGTAATCTACAAATAAAATACCAAATAAATTCAATTAAATCAAAAATAAGGAAGAAAAAAATAGAAGAATTCGAACTCTTCCTCCCCTCAACATTTGTCTAAACCGTTCTCCCCTCTCTCCCCACTCCCTTAAATCTCTCTCACATCCAAACCACCCATCCCTCTAATTTAGTCATCAAATCAATTCATTCTTCCTATTCTATTCATTCTCTGCAATCAAGAAACCAAGACTTCTTCTTCACAACTTCAATTCAAGGTAAGTCTATAGAGTTTTCTCTATTTTTTTCATAATTCAAACCATCTCATTTAATCTTCTTCCGACAGAAATTGGAACCAAATTCGTGTGAGAGAGAGCTACCTATTGTCTTTCGAAATCTGATCAAGGTATAATTTCTACCCAAATTTAAAGCATGAATTTTTAGCATTCTATTCACGACATATCATCCTGCACCCTTCCCACATAATGCAATCAACAAGCATCACCAATCAAACTCCAATAATCGAACACCCATCACAGTGAAATTGATAACTAAAAACGAAAAGAAGCATACTTTGAATGAGAACCGATCTGTTCGGTTGAAATCGGGTTGGTTGCGGGCCTGTTCGGAGTAAATCGGGGCGACGGAACCGGCGGAGAAGCCGACAGCAGCAGCGACGACCCTGGGCCTCGGCTGAAGACGGCTGTAACGAACCATTGCCGACGGCGGCGACCGCAGCGCGTCCCGGCGGCGACAGCAGCATCTTCCCGACGAGCGGCAGCAGCAGCCTGCCGCTGAGAGGCGGCGACGGAGCGGCGGCGCGTTGCTGTTCGACTGACCGGTACAGCAGCCACGGCGTTTCGTCTTCCCGGCGTCTGGCAGCGACGGCAGGCGAATCGGACGACGGCGATGGAGATTTCCGGAACTCCCGATTTGGGCGAGAAGATAAGAGAAGAGGAGAGAGAGAGAGGAAGACAGAGACGTAGGGGGGGTGGGAGTAAAATTGGGTTGTTATATTTTTAACAGATTGGGCTCTTGTTTTGTTTAAAGAAAGTGGGCCTATTAAATTAAAATTGGATGATTTATTAAGGATGGGCTCCATTTAATGGTTGGGCTTTAATTTGTAGTTGGAGATATAAGGTGGGGAAATAATTAAGTCTTGAGATTTTAATTAAATCTTTGGGCCAATAACTAAATAAATTTTTTGGAGTTAAAAATTAAATTAATAGTGACGAATTATTTAGTTAATTCTCGACATAATTCGATGTACAAATAATTTATCCAAAGTCTTGAAATAAATATAACTGAAAAGGGAAATAGTTATGATAATTTAATCATGCGCTTAAATAATTTTTGGGAATTTATTTGACATCGTGGTGGAAAATACGAGGAGCCAACGGAGGATTTATGGGTGCAAGCGGCCGCCGAATAATCGAAAACCGAGTTAAATCGAGATAAAAGACTTTGCCTAGGATGCATGCATTTCCATTTATTTATTTGAAACAGTGTGTTGATTTATCTATTATATAAATTGTTAAAGGTGAATCATCGCAAGGGAAAGAACGTAATTTCAAATTAAGCACTCGAGGTGGGCTTTCTTTTAAATAAGGACAACGTCCTAAATATTTTTATCGATGGAAATGAAACTGTATTTATCATGCCGTGATTTGATTTTTACGTGCCTATCTGATGTGGCTATGCGCCATTGTTATATAAATCGAATTCGGGTCCTCGTAGGGCCGCAAACCCTACTTGGACTAGTGTACACCTATGGTAGATCGTGTGCTAGCGTACGGGCTGGCCGGTCTAGTGGCTTGGTTTGTGGCCACATTCCAAGTCATGTATTGGCAGATATGGCTAACGTCTATGGGAAAATGACTGATCAGTCGACTTTTACTATGGGAAAATGATTTTAGTGCCTCGGGCCTTTCTAAAGCTAAACCCCGGCGGTTACTTAAGTATGGCATGATAAATTGACAACTTTTATTGAAAATGTTTTCGGCATGAGCCCACTGAGTATATTTCATAGTACTCAGCCCTGCATGTGTTTTCCCTATGTGCAGGTTGAGCGGCGACGAGGATGTGGTGGTGTTGAGCAAGTGAATTCAAGAGATTATTATTGTCTTTGAACCTTGAGTGTCGTTGTGTCTTCACACATGGCGTCACTCTTTCTCTTGGTCGTTTCCGCTGTGTCGTTTCGTTTAATTATGTTATATTTGGGCCGACAACTTTAATTATTAGGATAATGGATATTTTGAATTTCTTGTTGGATAATATCAAACTCTTGGTTATTTATTGGGATATTAATTGTTGGTCCAACTTGTGATTGAAACCCTAATTCTTTTCGTCCGTTTCATTAAATTCTTTTCATCACGATCGCCCGTATTTAATAACCCTAAAGGGCGGTCGTGACAGTTTGGTATCAGAGCCTCAGTTTCTTTCCGCTCTAGACCCAAGAGTCTTTTTGAGTTGTAGTCTACCATTGTATCGATAGACTAAAGTGTTAAACGTCGAAGGCTCAACACCACAACTCGTCACGCCCAACCACGAAAGAAGAGGTGAGAATATTTTGACGACTTTTGAAATGAATTACTGAAATTTTTGAAATTCGATGGAAAAATGGTTCCTTGTGAAAATGGCAAGTTTGGGCCTATTGAAAATTTAAAGTAAATGCTATGGCTTTTGGAAAATGATGTGGTCACGTGAGCCACTATGGGAGTATGTGATTGAAGGTGTTGAATGTGGTAAATATTGAAGTGTGAATATGAATCATATGCTTGAGGCGGAGATTTGTTATTACATTTTTGGACTGCGAACAATATTTGAAGAACATATATGTTGATTACTTGAACGACGAAAATTCTAATGCATAATTTGTTGAAATTGTATGACTTTGGAACTCGGAAACGCAAAGTATGACGCTTGTGTAGTTGCAATTATGTGATTGTGATATAGATGGACACGAATTGTATGATTTATGAAATGTGATTCTAGGGACTAAGGATTGATTGAGTTACTATTTTAAATACTAATATATGCTAGATGAAATACTATGGAATGCCAAATGGTTTATATGGATAAACATGTTTGACTGCGCAATATATAAATGACGTTTTATGTGAAAATTCATGATTGATGAAGTACGAGGTATTGTATAGAATCATTGTGAAAGTGAAATGTGGAATTTTGAACTTCGTTGCAAACGTAGAATCCATATGGAGCTTGAATTAAGCAATGACCGAATATATGTTGAAGTATGAGACTATGAACTATGTCTGGAAAACATAGAGTGCCTAAGAAGTATGCTAGGCTGAACGTGCTCGAACATAGTTGTAAACTGATAATTACAATATCACTTTCCTGAGTGACGGGACAAACGAAAACATATACTTCGAACTAGACGTATTATTATAGCTGCCTATTGTTTTCCATGGATGATAAGGGCAAAACGAAAGGAAATTTCTAATGAGATCAGGACAAGAAGAAATGTTAGGTGATGTATCCTTACAACGACGAGAAATTGTGCCTGCCATCAGATAAAGTGAATGCAATCGTGCATAACATGTTAATGCTACGATGGTTACAAATATGACAACACTTATGACACATTAAGACCAGGAGGGTTATTACCACGTTTTAATGAGAATGTCCGCTATGATGTGCCAAAAATAATATGAAGTTGTGACCTTCAAGGACAGTTAATTGCTGTAACGACACCAAGAATCTTGACTTCGAATCTAGAGTTTTCGAGAACGCATCTATTATCTTCGGGAAATGACGGAGTGCTACCTTTGTAGCTAGAATGGACGAATTTAATTGACAGTACTTACTTGGATTCTCATAAATTTCTTTCTATGAAGCTCCTTGACAATGATATTCTTTTCGTGCATTTAAAACCTTTGATTGACCTGCAATTTGCAAGTGATGCATCACTGTTTCTTTTTAATGAAAGTAGTGACTCATTCTTGTTCCTCTTGAGTCATTTTCGGAGCCATTCTAATCAAGGGCAATGTCAATAGTGCTCCTCATGTTGAAACCCGTTTTGATCCAAGTAAGACTGTTAAGTAGATTTCCAAATTCTTGATACAAGACTCTCAAGGAAGACAATGGCTCGATCTCTGCAAACACATATGAGGAATAAGTTTTAAGAGACACCTACAAAATGATACACCAGCAACACGCAGAGTCGAATATTTACGCATCTATGCTTAGTTGTAGCAAGCAGCCAAAGAATCGGACGTTATGCCATACCTAGATATTAGGTCTTGAGAAATAGAAAGCTGAGAGAAGCCGTGTACACCAAATGATCACGTTTTGCGGCTCAGAATTTATGTAAGTGGTTTGATCAAGGGATACACAGATAACAACAGAAAGTTGTGAGTCGGAGTATTTAAGATCGTCACATAAGATCATCACTGTACGATAGTATTGGAATGAAAATACGGGCACCCTGATAGATTAAGATATACAAACGAAGGTCGTCGACGAGAGAAAATCGTCCAGCAAGTGGCGAAATTGAATCAACTAAAATGGGAAATAATCGAAAGGAGAAACGCGTGCAAGCACCATCACCATCACCTCCTCCACCTAAGCCAGAATGGCATATTGAATGGTTTTGCTAAAGCAAAATCCTCCTATCTTCGATGGGATAGGAGAGCCAGCAAAGGCCGAGACTTGGATATGCGCTTTGGAGCGTATTATCACAGTTCTAATGTGCAACGCTGAGGAACGAATGACTTGTGTGACCTATGGGTCAGCCGATATCTGGTGGGATACCAAGATGAAGACTACGCCACGAGATCAAGTGGGTAGAATGACTTGGGAGAACTTTAAGGAGGAGATATATATCAAGTACGTACCAACGAGCTACCGAAAAGCAAAGACGGCTGAGTTTTACTACTTAACCCAAGGGCGCATGTCGGTGACTGAATATGATCGAACACTCTGCGATATGACTCGGTATGCACCTGAACAAGTTGACACCGACGAGAAGCTAGCCGATAAGTTCCGTGAGGGTCTAAGGCATGAGATAAAGATGGCACTAGCTAGTCGTGGGAGACTTACATACGCGGAAGAGTTGGCCCTCGCACTAGATGTTGAGGCAACTATGCCCAAGGAGAGGGCGATGTGAAACACTACACTGGCACTGCCTCCACCACATTATTCTCGAGAGAAGAGAAAGTGGGATGAAAAATAGGACCCACTATGAAAACAAGAGTTACCAGCCCACCCAAAATCGACCACAGTATGGGGGTAGATAAAAATTTCTCTAACCAGAGGGGTGACTTTCGACCCAGACCACCACAATGCAATGTGTGCTCCAAGTACTATTTCGGAGAGTGTAGAATGCAGAACACTACCAAGTGCTTTAACTGTGAGGGAAATGGCCACTTCTCTAGAGAGTGTCCGAGCAAGAATGCGGAGATGGGGTCAAGGCAGAACAATCAAGGATTTTGTCAGCAGTCGAGGGCACCACCGGCTGAACCAAGGATGAATTGTGATCAACCTCCGCGACAATAACAACCTCACCGCCCAAGACTTCATTCCCAGGCTAGAGCATATGAGCTGAGTTTTAGACAACCCAAGACTGAACAAGGACGGGAATTTGGAAGGTATGGGCAAACTCCTCGATACGGGCGCATCGCATTCTTTCATATTAGAACTATGTGTGGACACATTAAGTTGCCAGCAAATAAATCTGAACATAAGATGATGGTGACCTCACCAGTGGGAGAGGTAGTAGAGATTTCTCGAACATGCTCGAACATAGAAATTGTTATGGGAGAACTTAGGCTAGTCGCGCATGACTTGCAAGTTATGGCCATGAAGGATGTCGATGTAATCTTGGGAATGGAATGGTTGACTGCAATTTTGCTACGATTCGATGAAAGGAGAGACAAATATCATTACAAGCCCCTGGAAAGGAACCAATCGTGTATCACGGGATCACGATGAACAGAAAAACGTCTATCATCTCCGCGCTCCAAGCCACTACGATGTTGAGAAAAGGGCGTCCTGCTTATCTGGTCTATCTACAAGGAGACGAGAATGAGAAAAAGAAAGTGGAGGATGTCGCTGTGGTACGAGAATTTCCAGACGTCTTTCCTAAAGCGTTACCTGGTCCACCGCCAGATCGACAATTGGAGTTCACAATCGACCTAGAGCCAGGGTCGGCACCGGTGTCTAAGGCCCCATATCGAATGGCGCCAAAGGAGTTGGAAGAACTTAAGATACAACTACAAGAGCTCATGGACTTGGGTTTTATTAGACCCAGTGTTTCACCGTGGGGCGCGCCTGTACTTTTTGTCAAGAAGAAGGATGGATCGATGAGAATGTGTATCGATTACAGAGAATTGAAAAAGATGACTCTCAAGAACAAGTATCCACTGCCGAGAATAGATGACCTATTCGATCAACTTCAAGGAGCTGGTGTGTTCTCAAAGATGGACTTAAGGTTCGGATACCATCAGTTGAGAGTCCGACGAGAAGACATACCGAAGACTGCCTTTCGCACGAGATATGGTCACTATGAGTTTTGGTAATGCCGTTTGGATTGACGAATGCACCTGTAGTATTCATGGATTTGATGAACATAGTATTTCAGTATTCATAGATGATGTACTCGTCTATTCGAGGAATGAGAAGGAACACGAGGAGCACCTGCGTATCACTTTGGAGACATTGAGGAGTGAGAAACTCTATGCCAAATTCAACAAGTGCGAGTTTTGGCTTAAGGAAGTGAACTTCCTTGGTCACATTGTGTCAGCAGAGGGAATCCGAGTGGACCCCGCCAAGGTTGAGGCGGTACAGCAATGGAAAGCACCCTCGACACCAAACGAGATTCGGAGTTTTCTAGGCCTGGCAGGATACTACCGAAGGTTTATAGAGGGATTCTCGAAGATAGCGAGACCCATGACCCAACAACTCAAGAAGGGGGTAAAAGTCAATTGGACCCCAGAGTGTGAGGCAAGTTTCCAACTGTTGAAGGAAAAGCTAACTAGTGCACCGATTCTAGCGGTGCCAGAACATGGAGTGAACTACGTGGTATACACATACGCTTCGAAGGTGGGACTTGGATGTGTGTTGATACAGAACAACAAAGTGATTGCTTATGCATCACGATAATTGAGGCCACACGAGTTGAACTATCCAACCCACGACTTGGAGTTAGCAGCGGTAGTACACGCCTTAAAGATTTGGAGACATCATCTCTACGGAGTCCGATGTGAGATCTTCACGGATCACAAAAGCTTGAAGTACTTCTTCGAGCAGAAAGATTTGAATATACGGCAACGAAGATGGCTCGAATTGGTGAAGGACTACGATTGTGGCATCAATTACCACCCCGGCAAAGCAAATGTAGTGGCAGATGCATTGAGCCGGAAGGACCATTCCCAGCTGGCTACTTTTATCACCAAAGAAGAAAGCCTGATTCGCGAGTTTAGCAAGATGCGTTTGGAAGTGGTGAGGGCACCTGCGAACCGGCGAATCTGGGAACTTTAGTGAAGAAGGTGACAATGCCCTTACTTTCGAAGGAAGATTATGCATGCCGGATAACGAGGGGCTCAAAAACGAGGTTATGAGTGAAGCACATGAGACTCCTTACACCGCTCACCCAGGAAGTACGAAAATGTATCAAGATCTGAAGAAGTCCTTTTGGTGGAATGGTATGAAGAGGGATATAGCGTCATTCGTCGAGAGATGTTTAGTCTGTCAGCAAGTGAAGATTCTACATCAACGACCGTATGGGAAGTTACAACCACTAGAGATTCCCGAGTGGAAATGGGAGCACATCGCCATGGATTTTGTGACGGGATTGCCAAGGACTCTGAGTGGGAACACCGCTGTTTGGGTAATTATAGATCGACTTACCAAGAGTGCGCATTTCATACCGATTCTCATAAGCTGTGTGTCCAACAAACTAGCTTAAATTTACATAAGGGAGATAGTTCGATTGCATGGAGTCCCAGTGACTATCACGTCCGACCGTGACCCAAAATTCACCTCAAGATTTTGGATGAATCTACAGAAAGAGCTTGGAACCAAATTGAATTTCAGTACAGCGTTTCACCCGCAAACCGATGGACAATCCGAAAGAACGATCCAAACTCTCGAGGATATGTCGAGAGCCGTGGTACTCGACCGAGGAGGAAGTTGGGAGGCAGCACTACCACTGATCGAGTTCGCCTACAACAACAGTTTTCAGGCAACGATAAACATGGCACCGTACGAGGCCTTATACGGAAGAAAGTGTAGATCGCCGCTCTACTGGGATGAAGTTGGCGAGAGAAGAATACTCGGACCTGATACAGTTGAATAGATGGTGGGAATCGTTCGACAAATTCGTGAGAGGATAAAAGAAGCTCAAGACAGACAGAAATCATACGCGGATGTCCGACGAACCGACCTACAATTTCAAGCTGGCGATAAAGTTTTCTTGAAGGTATCCCCGTCAAAAGGGATAACACGATTTGGCGTCAGGGGCAAATTGAAGCCGTGATTTATCGGACCTTACGAAATTCTCGAAGGAGTGGGCCCCGTTGCGTATCGATTGGCGCTACCACCAAACCTTGGAAATGTGCACAACGTTTTCCATGTGTCGCAGTTACGAAAATATATGTTCGACCCGAAACATGTGATCCGTTTTGAGGAAGTCGTGTTGAATCCAGACTTGAGTTACGAAGAGAGACCCCAATCTATTTTGGACCGAAAGATCCAAATTGTGAGAAATAAAAATGTTGCTTGTGTGAAAGTACTATGGGAAAATCATGGGCATGAAGAAGCCACGTGGGAGAATGAGGATAAAATGATGGAATTGTATCCAGAACTCTTTACTTGAGGGTAATAAATTTCGGGACGAAATTTCTGCTAAGGTTGGTAGGATGTAACGCCCCGTTTTTATAAACCTAATTTGTGAACCCTAAAGTACTTGTAATTAATGCTATTATTTTTTTGCAAAGTCCATGACTTAATTGATGGTGAATAAATTGTTGTTGGACGAGATATTTGTGAAATAAATGATTATGCGTATAGATAATTCCTTTCCGTGAGGAATATATTTATTGGACTCAATTCCGTGTTGGATCCGATAAATTAAATAATTAATATAAAAGTCCAGTCCGTGATAAACGAATTGTTGACTGTACAATTTAAAATAAAATACAAAGGACCGTGAATTAAACCAAGCTAATTTATTTTCCCGGTTGATTTGGTCACCAATCGGCTTTAATTATTTTTTAATTAAAGATTCTGCAAAGATCTTCCTCCTCCGTAATGAGATATTCATCCTCCGTAATCTACAAATAAAATACCAAATAAATTCAATTAAATCAAAAATAAGGAAGAAAAAAATAGAAGAATTCGAACTCTTCCTCCCCTCAACATTTGTCTAAACCGTTCTCCCCTCTCTCCCCACTCCCTTAAATCTCTCTCACATCCAAACCACCCATCCCTCTAATTTAGTCATCAAATCAATTCATTCTTCCTATTCTATTCATTCTCTGCAATCAAGAAACCAAGACTTCTTCTTCACAACTTCAATTCAAGGTAAGTCTATAGAGTTTTCTCTATTTTTTTCATAATTCAAACCATCTCATTTAATCTTCTTCCGACAGAAATTGGAACCAAATTCGTGTGAGAGAGAGCTACCTATTGTCTTTCGAAATCTGATCAAGGTATAATTTCTACCCAAATTTAAAGCATGAATTTTTAGCATTCTATTCACGACATATCATCCTGCACCCTTCCCACATAATGCAATCAACAAGCATCACCAATCAAACTCCAATAATCGAACACCCATCACAGTGAAATTGATAACTAAAAACGAAAAGAAGCATACTTTGAATGAGAACCGATCTGTTCGGTTGAAATCGGGTTGGTTGCGGGCCTGTTCGGAGTAAATCGGGGCGACGGAACCGGCGGAGAAGCCGACAGCAGCAGCGACGACCCTGGGCCTCGGCTGAAGACGGCTGTAACGAACCATTGCCGACGGCGGCGACCGCAGCGCGTCCCGGCGGCGACAGCAGCATCTTCCCGACGAGCGGCAGCAGCAGCCTGCCGCTGAGAGGCGGCGACGGAGCGGCGGCGCGTTGCTGTTCGACTGACCGGTACAGCAGCCACGGCGTTTCGTCTTCCCGGCGTCTGGCAGCGACGGCAGGCGAATCGGACGACGGCGATGGAGATTTCCGGAACTCCCGATTTGGGCGAGAAGATAAGAGAAGAGGAGAGAGAGAGAGGAAGACAGAGACGTAGGGGGGGTGGGAGTAAAATTGGGTTGTTATATTTTTAACAGATTGGGCTCTTGTTTTGTTTAAAGAAAGTGGGCCTATTAAATTAAAATTGGATGATTTATTAAGGATGGGCTCCATTTAATGGTTGGGCTTTAATTTGTAGTTGGAGATATAAGGTGGGGAAATAATTAAGTCTTGAGATTTTAATTAAATCTTTGGGCCAATAACTAAATAAATTTTTGGAGTTAAAAATTAAATTAATAGTGACGAATTATTTAGTTAATTCTCGACATAATTCGATGTACAAATAATTTATCCAAAGTCTTGAAATAAATATAACTGAAAAGGGAAATAGTTATGATAATTTAATCATGCGCTTAAATAATTTTTGGGAATTTATTTGACATCGTGGTGGAAAATACGAGGAGCCAACGGAGGATTTATGGGTGCAAGCGGCCGCCGAATAATCGAAAACCGAGTTAAATCGAGATAAAAGACTTTGCCTAGGATGCATGCATTTCCATTTATTTATTTGAAACAGTGTGTTGATTTATCTATTATATAAATTGTTAAAGGTGAATCATGGCAAGGGAATCGTGATCGCAAGGGAAAGAATGTAATTTCAAATTAAGCACTCGAGGTGGGCTTTCTTTTAAATAAGGACAACGTCCTAAATATTTTTATCGATGGAAATGAAACTGTATTTATCATGCCGTGATTTGATTTTTACGTGCCTATCTGATGTGGCTATGCGCCATTGTTATATAAATCGAATTCGGGTCCTCGTAGGGCCGCAAACCCTACTTGGACTAGTGTACACCTATGGTAGATCGTGTGCTAGCGTACGGGCTGGCCGGTCTAGTGGCTTGGTTTGTGGCCACATTCCAAGTCATGTATTGGCAGATATGGCTAACGTCTATGGGAAAATGACTGATCAGTCGACTTTTACTATGGGAAAATGATTTTAGTGCCTCGGGCCTTTCTAAAGCTAAACCCCGGCGGTTACTTAAGTATGGCATGATAAATTGACAACTTTTATTGAAAATGTTTTCGGCATGAGCCCACTGAGTATATTTCATAGTACTCAGCCCTGCATGTGTTTTCCCTATGTGCAGGTTGAGCGGCGACGAGGATGTGGTGGTGTTGAGCAAGTGAATTCAAGAGATTATTATTGTCTTTGAACCTTGAGTGTCGTTGTGTCTTCACACATGGCGTCACTCTTTCTCTTGGTCGTTTCCGCTGTGTCGTTTCGTTTAATTATGTTATATTTGGGCCGACAACTTTAATTATTAGGATAATGGATATTTTGAATTTCTTGTTGGATAATATCAAACTCTTGGTTATTTATTGGGATATTAATTGTTGGTCCAACTTGTGATTGAAACCCTAATTCTTTTCGTCCGTTTCATTAAATTCTTTTCATCACGATCGCCCGTATTTAATAACCCTAAAGGGCGGTCGTGACATACATAGTACTCCATCCGTCCCAAAATAAGAGTTACATTTTGTCATTTCGATTCGTTTCATAATAAGAGTCACATTTCACTTTTACCGTAAATAATAAGTAGGTCTCATATTCCACTATCTTATTCACTCACATTCTATTATACAACCAATATAAAAAAGTAGATCTCATATTCCATTAACTTTTTCAACTTATTATTCTCTACATTTTTTAAAACTCGTGCTCGTACCAAATGTGACTCCTATTGTAAGATCATATGGAATATAATATAATTTTCGAATGTGATTTAGAGCGCATATTCGAGGATATTGTGATTGAAACAGTGTGACTGTATATTTAAGCCGGTAGATATTGATGAATTAGGAGTGTGATTTGTTATTTGGAGAGAAGTGGAGGAGATGTGGGCATGTGGAATATAGTAGGGGCCTCCATTTCAAGTTCCACACTTCCTTATTCCATTTCTCTACCTTAATTCATCCTGACCTGCTAATGACGTAGGTGGTTATTCATCTATTACGGTGCAAATTTCCAGATTGTTAATGAGTGTTTTGCACACACCTATAGGCTATATAATTTAGACCTAATATTAGTGGTTGGATGTTAATTTTAGACGATTTTAATTGCGACCCATGAACTCAATTCATTGTACTATATTTATTGAAGAGGGCTAGGAGCATTTTAAGACTTTGTACGTGTATAATTAGACGATTTTAATTGCGACCCATGAACTCAATTCATTGTACTATATTTATTGAAGATGGCTAGGAGCATTTTAAGACTTTGTACGTGTATAATTGCATCTAATGATATCTTAATTGCATATATATTTATTGGGATGCGTTAGAGTGGCACCACTCTTAAAGTGGCAAAGTGACAACAAGTAACAAACAATCTGCAATACATATGCAAGCAATATGTGATACATAGGCAAGCAGTTCAGTATATGGTTCCAAGCAATATGAGTTACGAAATCAAAACACTATGGTGACACTATAATTAAAATGACAATCTGGGCAAGCAAACTACGATACATAGGCAAGCATTCTGCGATATATAGGCAAGCAACTCGGCCTATGGTTTCAAGCAATCTGCAATACGAAATCAAAGATAATCAAGCAATCTATGATACATAGGCAAGCAAGTCTGTCAGGCTAAGGTTGAATCTAGGGCTGACAAATCGTGCGGATTGGGTCGTTATCGGGTCATCCTGATAATGACCCAACCCAATAAGGTCTAACCTGAACCCGACCTGCTAAGGAAACTGTAAATCCGAACACGAACCCGACCTGCTACCTTCAAATCCGAATGCGACCCGCACCCGACACGAACCCGTTATCGACACGATATAATATGGGTTGACACGACACGATAATAACCTGAACCTGATATTACACGATTAAACCTTAATTTTAAACCTAATTTACACAATTAAAATTCATTTTATACTCCCTCCGTCCCAGACTACTCGCACATTTTCTTTTCGGCACGGAGATTAAGGAATGAGTGTATAGCAAAGTCAACAATTGAGGCTGTAGGTGAAAATTTTTACTAAAAATGGAAAGAGTGCAAATAACTTGGGACGCCGAGAAAGGAAATAAGTGCAAGTAGTCCGGGACGGAGGGAGTACTATTTAAGCCTAATTTATAAGAAATTTAAAAATTAAAGTAATATATATATACTTTAAATAATAATAAAAATAATAATATTATTTCTTAATGGGTTACCCGTATCCGACCCGCATCGGACTTGAACCCAACCTGAAATTATCGAGTTCTTAATGGGTCAACCCGATAAGGACACGGATCCAATAAAACTTGACACCAACCCAATAATTTCGTGCGGATTCGTGTCATATTATCGTGTTGTGTCGAAAATTGCCAGCTCTAGTTGAATCTGCTCCTAAATGTAACGGTTGTCCTTAGTGGTATAGTGTCATCTTAAATGATGTTGTCATTTTAACACGAACATATATTTATATGAAGATATTTGCACAAAAATAGAGTATATAAGCTCTAGTACACCATGTATATATATAGGTCTCGTGTCGACTTGGTATTTACTACTCCCTCCGTCTCACGTTACTTGAACCGTTTCTCTTCGGCACGAGATTTAAGAAAGTTGTGTTTAGTAAGTTAAATAAAGTAAAATAAAGTAGAAGAGAGAATAAAGTAAGAGAGAGGAGAGATGGTAAAGTAAAAGAAAGAATAAAGTAGGTGTGATTAGATGTTTTATTTTTAGCCAAAAAGATACATGACTAAATAACTTGAGACAACCCAAAAATAGAATACGACTCAAATAACTTGGGACGGAGGGGGTATATTAGTTAAAAATTTAGATAAATTAGTGAACAAGCTAGCATGAGTACTGGGTGATTAGTATATTAAATAAATAAAACAAACATTTAAATTCTATGTTGATATATTAGTTGTATTTAAGTATAATTGAAATCATACCAAAGTTACACAATCAAAATAGAAAGATTAAAAATTTGAAGGCAATAAAATTAATAAGTTGCTTTTCATGATTGGATTACTCAACCCACCTACTTATTGTGTTTATTTAACACATTAATATATAAAAAATATGGTAGAGTGAAAAATTAAAAAGGATCAAGAGATAATTAACTTATATACCAAATATACTATTAGGTAGAGTTAGAATAATAATAATAATAATAATAATAATTATTATTATTATTATTATTATTATTATTATACACCTATAGAAGTGTGATAAAATGAGAACCACAAACTAGGAGCCAATATAATCCCTTGAATATATAGATCCCGGGGATCTCGCTAATGTCATATGTTGTTCGAGCATTTATAGTTTCCCTTTAATTTTATTTAAGCGAGTTGGCTAAGCGGTAGAGTGGTAATGTCTGAGGTCAAAGGTCTCGGGTTCAAGTCCACTGTGGCGCGACCTTTAAATTTATCTTCATTTACCTAAAAAATATTAACGAACACATACAAAGTTAATGAGTTTGAATCAAACCTTATTAAGTTTGGGTCCTTATCGGGTTGACCCAATAGGAACTCAATGGTTTCGGGTAAGGTTTTGGGTTGAGTTTTATTGAATTGTGTCGATATCTGGTTAACTCAATAACAACTCAACCCGACTGGTATGATTTTTTAGCGTTACCTTCTTCAGTACGCAACATAACATAATGGAGTACTTGATTCTGCTCATTGCTAGTACTTTTTGTTCAATCAAAAAATACATTTTTTAAGGTATGACATTTTAAAAATTATGTTTATTACAAAAAAAGAAAGAAGAACAAATTTACGTGTTTTTTATTTAAAAAAAGTAAGCCAATTTAAGTGGATTGTCTAGGGCATGTTTGATAACATAGGTAAGAAAGTCCAAGAGAAGAAACAAAATGAGAAAATAAACCAAATTATTGAGAAAATAAACCAAATTATTGAGATAAGTGTGTTTCTCGGTTTTTGTTTGATAAAAATAAGAGGCGTTTTTTTAGTTTCTGAAATGGCCAGAAACACCACATACTCCCTTGTGTAGACATTATTGTCCTCAATCTTTACCACTTTTCTCCAACATACCACTTTAACCCTAGAATATATAATTTCCTCCTCATTACTTCCTCCCAGCAGCAGCAGGTCGAAGACTCCTCAAACAGGTATGCTTCAATTAAATTTCCTCAAAGTTTGATTTTATCCCAAGTTATTAACAATATCTTGCTTGAAATCAATATATTTGAGTTTTAATGGGGATACTCATCGAGAACCAATGCATTTTTGTTCTAAGAATGTGTCTTTCCTTATTACTTAGCAGATTTGCTCACTATGGGAGAATCTGGCAATTGGAACACGTCTCAAATGGTTGAAGGTGAGTTATTTTGACTTACCAAATCTTGTGTTGTTAGCTATAGAATACCCTACCCACATTCATATGCTTTTGTCGGAATAGATTCCCAAATTGGAGAAAGGGCTGGTCGTAGGCCGAAGACAGATCGGACTCGACGCAGCTGGTCTACTCGTGAGGAAGAGGCCTTGATGTTAGCACTAAAAGTCCTTGTTGTAAACAAGTGGAAATCAGATAACGACTATCGTGGTGGGTATCTTGCTCGGATTGAGGAAATCATCAGGCGTGAATGCCCGAAAAGTGACATTAAGGCAACCCCCCATATCAGCTCCAAGCTCCAGCAATGGAAAAAAAATTACTCCTCTCTGGTTAACATGCTCAATCGAAGCGGCGTTGGCTTCAATTACAAGGGCGATCACAAGATTGATTGTGATAATGACCAATGGGAACAAACTGTTAGGGTGTGCTTATTACTATTATTGACTTTTACTTATGTTTACACCTGTTTTTTGTAAGAGCGACCGTGTTTGAGTTGTGATGGGATGGGTGTTTAATGTTGTTGTAGCTAGATAACAATGCACGCTACATGCGTTACAAGTCGTGGCCTCTGTTTGATGAATGGAAAGAGATTTTTGGCAAGGATCGTGCAACGGGATCTTCTGGTCGGGATTTGCAGGAGCTTTACCATGGTGTGCGCTCACATCTCAACGTGGGTAATGGGAGTCAAGAGGCTGAGTTTGAAGCTAGTGCCGATGGCCATTCTGAAACTAATACGGATAACACCACGAGCTCACAAGGAATGCCAGTTAACACCATGAGCTCAGGAGAAATGCCAGATCTGAGTACGGGAGACAGTGACACTGGAACTCAGCTTCCCGCACAGACAAACTGTGACATCGGAAAAAAAAATCCAAAGAAAACAGGTAACAAGCGCAAACTCGTTGATATGGCTGATGTTTTGCTTGAATTGCTTGCTAAAGGACAGGATGAAACCAACGCTAGGCTTGATAAGTTGGCTGGTAGGATTGGGTTTGAGTTCGATGCTAGCAAGGCAAGAAAGAAAGTGTTTGGCATGCTAGGTAATATTCAAGGCATTACTCTTGGGCAACAAATCGACGCCGCTGAATTCATCCTCAGCAAAGTCGAACATTTGGACTTGCAATAGCCTTCCTGATGCTTTTCACCACACTTACGTTCTTCGTGCATTGGAGAAGAACCACCGTTAATTCGTGTGGTTATTTGTTTCATCTTTTGACTTAGCTATTTTGTAGGAGATGATATCTAATCCTCCTTATGTGCATTGAACTATAATCGCACTTATTATCTTTTGTCTAGTTTCTACTGATGCTCAAATGTATGAGCTTAAAACATTGGGCTTCGGCCTTGGTTTGTATTTGACGACTGTTGTTATGACTCTATTTGTGGAATCTATGGAACCTCATAAATATGTTACATATTATGACTATAATTTTCTGTCGAATTCCTTATAATTCCATGCTTATTGTACCCTCATGGGCTTATAAGAACGAATATATTTTTCATGTTATTATTTGGTTCATATATTACAAAAAAAAATAGTGACCAATTTATCAGGTATGTTACTCAACGCATTTATACAGCAGAAGACAAATTATCCATTAAAAGAGGTTGAAGTGGATGAAGGTGGACTCAATCAAGCCATCCCTTACTTTATTTTTCTGGCTTTTCCCATTTTAATGGTGCTACTGATTGCTGCATATAAATGAGTTTTTATTGTTGGGAAAGGGTGGGGGTGTTTCCACATTAGAATGTAAATAGGAAAAAAGCTAAGTAAAAAGCTTGTTAGATAAACTTTGAAGCAGTTGCGCAATATGATAAAATCTTGGAGGAATTACACTTTGCCTGTAACAACGTCAGTTTTTCACTATGTGAAAAGATCTTTCAATATACTCCTACTTCGTATGGAAGCAAAATTAAGGAGTTATTTTCAAATGGCCTTCAACCAGAGGAGATTCATGAAGAATCGACTGAAGCTGTACCTGGTAATTCTCAAGATCTTTATAAGAATTACTGATTCTCTTGCAATAATGGCATTTCTTATTCATCTTTATCCCTATTTTCTGAAACTCATGTTTATTTCACAAACAAAGTTACATAACATGTTGCATAGAGCAACTTTTGGAATCGAAATAATTCTACGGACTACACATGAGATTATATATTTTTAAAACCACACACTCATAACATGCATAAGACGACAACAACCATGTCGCAAGATAGACTTATTTTCCAAGTGGCAATCCTAAGTATACAACATAGTAGATAAGAGTCACGATTATGGTCGGCGCCACCATAAAGTTGGGTTTGACGATGCACAAGAGCTACTGTTTGATGAGTCAACCGTCCTTGTTGGGGCGTTGTCAAAGCCGTGGTAGATGAAATTTTCAGGTCGTTGTCCAAGCTCCCTATCACGAATCTCCATGGAATTTGATGACTCACAGTCACGGGAGTGTGAACTCTCATTGAACAGCTTGCGTGGCAGTAGATGGCTATCATGATTATATCCACTTACATAATCTTCACATTGGCCCTCATCAGCATCCAGATTGAGATCAATGGTGTTATCCGAGAGCGCAACAGTTTCTATATCGTTCTCGCTCACATTGATGTCACCACTAAACAACATCTTGAGCAGCTTGAACTCTGGTTCTCCATTCTTTGTATATGCTCCAGCAAAGTCATTTTTCTAATCACAATAAACACAAAAAAATTATTTTTAAAAAGAGCATCGTATCGGTACATCATAACAAAAAATTGAGCTCAAAATAACCTTAAGGATGGTCGTCCAAGTTTTTTCAGAAGCAAAAACCTTGTTCGACGAGGGCTCGAATCGTGTATTCGGATGCTCGACCAATGATTTGAAGGTTTGGTAGCGACGCTCCAGGAATTGCAACCGATTATAGATGTCGTCCCGATTCACACGAGTACCTGTCTCCTCCTCGATTGTAGCTTCAGTTTCATACAAGAATTCCTGTGGGATGACCGTACCCTTGAACTTATGCAACTGCTTCTATCTCATAATACTAGTAAGAATCAGAGTGGCAAGCTCATCTGTCCATATCCCATGATAAAGATATTCATCTTGAGATTAGGGTTGAGAAGCCATTTTTTGTTTACGTTGTGAAGCTATGTTACTCATATTTATAAGCTATACAATTGAGTAGAAAATATTATTCAATCTAGATATTAATGTTACGTTTTTTTGTCTCCAAGCAAGCATGTGATAAAGCTGATTCACCTATCTGCATGAAATAAAGCTGATTCATGAATTAATAATTCATTTCACCAAACTCTTGTAGTATTCAAGTAGGTTCACTTTCACGTGAAGCTTAAGGAGGCTATGGCAATTCAGAAGATTCACCTATCTTCATGGAATAAAGCTGATTCATGAATTAACAATTCATTTCACCAAACTCTTGTAGCATTCAAGTAGCTTCACTTTCACGTGAAGCTGAAGGAGGCTATGACAATTCAGAAGATTCACCCCTCTTCATGGAATAAAGCTGATTCATGAACTAACAATTCATTTCACCAAACTCTTGTAGTATTCAAGTATGTTCACTTTCACGTGAAGCTGAAAGAGGATATGACAATTCAGACGATTCACCTCACAAGATCATAATAGAGGTCATCTCAGTTTTTCTAAACACGCATAAAGGCAAATAAAAAGTTAAGAGATAAATTACAAACTAATATACCTGATAAATAGTCAAGAGAGATCCAAAATAGAGGTCAATAGTGTATGCCCCAACACTAAGAGCATCTCCAGTGGGCGGACATCCCACTCGGACATCCACTAGGACATCCCAAAAACACCTCCTGCCACGTCACTAGGACATCCCACCCCACTGCCACATCACTAGGACATCCCATGCATATCCGCCCTTCCCATCGCCCTTCCCACTAGGACATCCCGCAATAAAAAAAATCATAAATTCACAAATAAAACAATTTACGTTTACGGAAATAAAATTTGACCGAGAATACGAACGGGAAAAATTAACAACTTTATCGGAAAAAACATACATGATTCGAAAAAAAAAATTACACACTAATAAAAAAAAAAATTCATACATTATCACGTCAACCCCTCCGAGTCCAAACCTCTTCGATAATATCCTGCTGAAGTCGAATATGGGCATCTGTTTGCCGCATGTCGGCAAATGCACGCAGCCGCTCGACCTCTCCATGAGGTACCCCCATATTCACATTCGCGGTGGCCACGCCGTGACTTGGACCTGCACCCGTATCATCTTCATTGGTCCACTGAGTCAGTTCCGCAGCTTCATTTTCGACAATCATGTTGTGCATTATGATACATGCGTACATGACATCGCCGATGTTGGGAATATACCACTGCCGTGCAGGACCCTTCACTACCGCCCACCGACTCTGGAGCACACCAAATGCCCGCTCCACATCCTTGCGCGCTGCTTCCTGACGGCTCGCAAAGTATGTCTTCTTTTGTCCGGTCGCATGCTTGATTGACTTCACAAAGACAGGCCTACAACAGTTTACCAATAATTACACCAAGAAGTACAAGAACCACACTCATAAAAAATACAACAACACATGTCTCAAATTCTGATAAAGTGAGTGATCGGGTTGGAACGACTGATATTGCTTCAGATGAGGGCTTCTCACTCGTTGTTGATGCTTAACGCGTAAAAGCTTGATCTGCAGAAGTTGAAGAGTAATTTTGGTATTCATCGCACCATATGAAAGATTGAAAATGCTTCCTGTTAACTGGACATTTGTAGTAAAACCGACCAGGATTATTGGCAAACTTTCCTCCACAGCGAACAATCATCTTTCCATTCCCACAACGACATTGTGGTGAGACTCTTGGTCGACTATATCATGGCCCTTCATTCTGAGAACAAAGAAGCACAATAAAATGTTAACATCGTTATTTGTACACATAACCAAACTTAGAAAAAATACAGATAGTTTGCGAGTACATAGTATGACTTAAAATGTTCAAAAATCAAGACGCACGATACTCACACGCATCCACATGTCAGCTGCCATTTGATCCTGTTTGTTATTCCAATCGATTGTAGGGTCAATAAATTCTACATACTCAGTATCATCTTGCTCAGCAAACATTTCATTGTCAACCATGTTAGTGTCAACTAACTGTTCAATTGGATCCACTACCATCTCCCCCATTATGTAATTATGTAGTAGAAAACAAGCCATTATCAACATAATTTGTGTTTCGATTGGGTAGTAAGATGCACTACGTAGAATACTCCAACGCATCTTAAGAACAGCGAAAGCCCGTTCAATAATGTTCCTTGCACTCGTATGTCGCATATTGAACATTTCACGAGGATTCTTAGGCCTCTCAGTGTCCGGACCCCATTCATGCAGATGATATTAAACTCCTTTGTAGGGTGTAAAAAAACCTTCACTATTTGCATACCCGTTGTCACACAAATAATAATTACGTACAGGTACATAATCCATTGTTGTTATGATTTACGCCGACGGAATTTAGAGCTTAACATTATACAAAAGACTATTATAGACGACAGACACATAGATTACCTTTGGGGACTTTAATACCAAATGGGTGAGAAACTGCATCTCGTAGGATACGTGCATCACCTGCGGACCCCTCCCAACCCGGTAAAACATATACAAAACGCATGTCCCTCGTGCACGCTGCCAAGGTATTTGTGGCTATTTGCCCTTTCCTAGTTCGATATCTTGGTTTATCAGCCAATGGAACTCGGACGTTAATATATGTCCCATCTAACGCACCTAAGCAACCCTACAAGTCAACACTTATATATTTATCAATAAACACTACATAGAAAGGTTCTACGAAAAATCTATATCACTTGATTCATGTGAGTAAATCTTAGACAATTTACCTTAAACCACTTCCACCTAGGGGCAATACTGTTGTCAGGTACCGAAGTTGGCTTGGCTATAAACCTTTTATGCACCAGTATGATGGCTCGAAGGACAACATGGACATAGTATGAAACTGTTTGACCAGACCTTAAAAATTCAAAACTAACCACCCGGTTCTTTTTGTGATGTGATAAAACACATAAGAATAAAGCCACTTGTTCCTCTACTTTAACAAATGATCCATCTACCAACCCAGCTCCTTCTCTAAGAAGAATACATAGTCTCCCGAAACAATTTCGGTCCATGCGTAGATTATTTATGCAGTCCCTATCACTAACACCTGTCAATCTAGTAAGACGATTGACCTGGGTAGGTATGTGGGTCAGACGTCGAAAAAAACGCCGGGCCTGGTTCTTTTTAATCCACTTAGAACTATTAGTCAGTTTCAAGAATTCACGGATAATGATCACGTCCGTGTGTGATGCTTTTGTAGTATGTCTTCAATAAGCAAGACGATTTCTTCGTCGGACAATGAACTTTCACTCATAATTATAATTGATGAGAGTCCTTGAACAAAATTACTTTCAACTGTTACAATGATATAAACCATTGAAGTTAAAACTAAATCCCGATTACAGAGTGTTAAATCAAGTCATGCCCAAATAACCCAAGTAATGCTAAAATAAATTTCTGCCAATTAACAAACCAAAACCTGGAAGAATAAGAAAATACAAAACATAATGGTTTGACCATTTTATAATGAATGTCTGCCGATTCATGCTAAAAACCTAAACTTGAATCATTTATAGTAGACATAAAATAGGTTCAACTAGGATAGTGGAGTACAAACCCTATTTGAATATCCAACCTCATCCAATCTTTCTTCTCCATGAAATTGAAGCATACCCAAATATGGATGGACTGTATTTGGATATATCACAAATTGAAGTCATGAAATTAGGGTTTACCTGCAGTGGCTATAATTTCACCAATGGACCGAAATAGAGTTCATCAACGAAGAAGAAAACCTTCGATTGTGTGTATATCTTCCAAATAGGGCTGCACAAAACAAGAGGCTAATTTTAATGAGATAAATTAACGTAAAAAAATAAATTGATGTGTTACAATCGTGTGGTGTCCGAAAATCTGAGAGAAAACGGGAAGAGAAGATGGATTGATGCTGCAAATCTGACCGCAAGTCAAAGAGAAAAAGGGACGAGTTGATGTTTGCTGTGAATCTGCCCAAATGAGAAAGAGAGAAAGAAGATGGAAGAAAGAGTTTGAGCGTGAAAAGCAAAGTCCAGAAGGGCTAATTTTGGAAGCAATTGTATTTCTCGATGTAGTGGAAAATAAACTACGGCTAAAACATAGATAAGTTTTCGCAGATAAGTTGGTATACACTCTTGGGCCCTTGTCGGGCCGACGTATTTTGCGGGCTTTCTTACAAAAGTCGAAAGTGTGTCAAAGCATGGAAAAAACAAGGAAATGGGCTTGTTTCTTGGATTTTCTGGGCTATCAAACATGCCCTAAAGAAAGAATATGGGTTAGATTTGATAGGATGGAGTGTAAAGTGTCCTTTGGTCCCATGAGTATTGGGTTATACTAGTATTCTTTTTGGGCGGTCTATTATAGTTGCTTATTTTATATTTTGGCAATTACAACATACTTAATATTTCTTTTTTAACTATGATAAACAAATTAAATTTAAAGATAGTGCTACGATGAACTAGCACCTGAAACCTTTGACCTTTCGCATTACCACTCTTCTGTTAACTGAAACCTTTTGCTTTAACATTACCATTCAACTCCCACCGTTCCCAAAGAATATGCATTTTGGAGATGACACAGATTTTAATGTAAAATTGATAAAATAAGAGAGAGGTGGAGAGAAAAAATAATTAAAATATTATTAGTAGAGAATGGGTACCACCTTAATAGAGAGAATTTTTTTTTCAAAATTAGAAAATGCATATTCTTGTTGGAAGGACTAAAAAGAAAATAATGCATATTCTCGTGGGACGGGAGAGTACTAACCAACTCACAAACACCACACTTAATTTTATATAATCTTTCTTACTTTATTATTCTCGTGTTACTTTACTATTTTCTACTTTATTCTCTTTTATTATCATTAATTTCCCATAATTATCTTACTATTTCATAATATTTTATTCTCACGCATTCCACTTGTCAGCAAAACATTTATTTCATTAGTTTTTATATTCAAAAGAAATACTTGTCCATGATTTATAGTCAACTTTTCTACTTTTATATTAATTGTTCAGAAGTAAAATATGAGTGTCGTAATTTATTAGAGTATGAGATTCACTATTTAAAATGTAAAAAAATAAATGAAATTTAAATTATAAATAAGATAGCAAATTTGGGACATTTAATATAGATTATATTTCCTAAATAACAAATTTGAGACATTATTTTGTGTACCGAAAGGAATGCTTCAATACTAGGACAGAAGAAGTAATTTTCTGTATATTAAAGTGCGTAGCCACCAACAGTTTTTTGTCTCCTTCACCTTTCCCTCCTTCGCTTGGTAAAGGTATGCCACCTCACCTCTCTCTCTCTCTCTCTCTCTCTCTCGCGGAGCTCCCTGTTCTATTATTACCCAGTTTTTCTTGGGCTTGAGCTTCAGAATTCTGCTACCAACCAAATTAATCACTTCCTATAATGATTTTTTTCATCTACGTGACTGAGTTATGCTGAAAATTTTGGGGATATTATTGCAAAAATTGGTTTTATAACACTGAATTCAGTTAGAAATAATAATCCAATTAATCAAACAAATTGTGAAGTAATGGTTGTTCTTGTCAGCCTCAACAAATTAAACCAAAAAAACATGACTAGTAATAGTAGTATAAAACTAAATCCATCTCTTATAGTACTTTACAAGCAACATCACGAAATGGAGAAGAGCGTTTCATACATAGCAAAACACAAAGCCAAAGATAATAAAAGAACCCAAATTAATCTAATAATTGAATCAAAACTGATCCGGCCACAGAAACGCCCCCATCGCAAACCTCCTCTTCTCCTCCAAATCGCCCCCAAAATTCAGCCCGTACTGCCGCAGAAGCAAATCCAGCCTCTCCTCATCCATCTTCTCGTAGTCCGACCTCTTGTATCGCGGATAATGCAGCGGCATTTCGAATCCGTAATTCGCCCGCTTCTGCGTCTCCGCCCCTTCTCCGCTCGACGAATTACCTCCTTCGCCCGCCGATTGGTGGAGAATGATTCCGTTTGCGAAGCTGAGAAGCCAATTCAACCCCATAGCTGCTGCTAATCAGAGGTTTTTTTGCTTCGACTTATTTTATTTTATTTTATTGCGAAATTGGGAGATGGTGGTGGTTTAATTTATAGGTGAGAAGAGAAGAGAAATTGTATTGATTGAAAAAATCTAGGGTTTTACTTGGGGAGGAATGAATGCGAGGCGTGTCTAGATGGTTCGAATTGATGATGTGTGAAGACAGCTCACTTCTTTTATTATTGAAAGCTGTATTTACTCGCGCGAGGCGAAGGTAATCATCATTGGCAAGTTTTATTTATTTTGATCAATGATTTTTTGGAGTAATACCGTGCGTGTAAAGGTAAATTTGTATTTTTTGGTAACGTAAATTATAGGGAAATTCGTCTAATAGTAGTATTAATTTTTTATAATTTTTTTTATCTCGGTAGCCAACTGAATGCTTTTAAGGCATGATCTACACCGTGTTTGTTAGTATCGTAATTGATTAATTACAATTTGCTACCCACTGATTTGTCTTAAAAAGTGAAAATAGAGGTAGCGGAAAGAAGTGGAGATAAAAACAAGAGTTTTTAATTTATTACTACTTCATTTTATTATTATTGTTATTTTATTTTTTTAATTTTATCGAAGCAGCATTTTCTTATTTTCATGCAATAAGCAGTATGTTCTTATTTTTTTGGAAAATTACATACATGAAAAATATGCATTATAATTTTTTTTATAATCATGAATATCGTGAGATGTCCTTCAACTAAGACGTAAACGCATTGGTGTGACTTTTTCCACTATTTTCGGACAAAAATACCCTTTTTTCTAAAAGGAATATGTGTGAATATATGGACTTAGCTAAATTTAGGAATTTTCATAACCAACTGTCCAACCTGTTACAGATTTAGCATGAATTTAAGAATTTCTATACTCAATTACAGATTTCGTTTACAAAATTTTCAGTCCCACCTGTTAAAATTTTAAAATAATATATTCTGTAATACATTTTCTATTATTTAAATATGATGTTATTAATGTACTATTTCATTATATAGTATATTCTTATTTGGTTCATTATATTTTCATATGGAAATCTGTAAGTTTAGGAATTTCCATAACCAACCTTGTATTAAAAGAATATATATCAGCATGAATATATGGATTTAGCATGAATTTATAATTTCCGTAATCAGTTATAAATTTTGTTTTTAAAATTTTTAGTCCCTCTTAGTTCATTGTTAAAATTTAAAAAGTATTTTTCTATCATTTAAATATGATGTTATCTATTTCATTATATAGTTCAAATATACTTCATTACTACATATTGACGTGTAATATAATTAATTTTGTTGCCAAAGTATTATCATATACTATTATTAATAATTTGTGGAGATTTTGTCCATGTTAAATTTTATTTATTTGTTAAAAATAAGATCTGTGTGAATATATACGAATTTAGCATAAATTTGGAAACTTCTATAATAAACCATATATCACAAATTCACAATACCTAAAAAGCTCTTATTCAAATTTTAAATCATTAGTTATTTTTAATAATTAGTAGCTAATTTTAACCTAGATTAAAAATATTTTATCAATAAAATTTCATTAAAAATACAAAGCATTGATGTTATGTTGACTCACACTGGTTGTTTTTGATAAAAACAAAACAAATTATATATACTCCATAAAGCAATAAAAACTTTTTTTAAGTATAAAAACAGTTATCTCACATCGACATCACAAGGAAGATTGGAGTTGAAACGTATCTATAAAAAGACGAATTTGTCTCACATCAAAATCACAAGGAATGTTACAATTGAAAACCTATCTGTAAAAGGTTCACTCAAGCAATGCAAAACCTACTCCTCAAATGTGAAAGATTATATACAACAAAATATAATCTTTCACTAATTCATGGATCTCCCTTTAAATGTGAACCATTGTGAAATTATAATTTTATTTTATTTTTTAAATAGATTTTTTTAAATAGAAAACAATTTTTGAAAAGACAAATCCATTTTTTATAATAAAAAATTTTGTTTATATATATGTATATATTTTAATTAGGGAAAAGAAGCCCACTCGAAAGGTGGTGAGTGGGCTTGACGAGCCAATTCGAGGCAGCCGCGTGGGGTTGGCACGTGGCCTATTGGATCGGGCTCCACCCCTCACGAAAGGAGGTCCTACGGGATGCCGTTGCGCATGCTCTAATTCTCCATAACACTCATATAAAAATGGTCCAATCGTTCTCCTTCAGTGTTCTCATTTGCATGGACAAAACTATCACCTAATTGGTAATTTATTGCCCTCGTCCTCTAAAGTTAGCTCAATTGTACATCTATGATATCGATAATTTTTTTTATATGGTTGTGATGGTACTATGAAAACTCTTATATGGAAGTCATTGTCTATTGAAATCCGATGAAATTGTTTTGAATGTTGCTTCAAGTGCATGGGCGGACCCAAGTGGGAGTGGGGAGGGGCTAAAGCCCTCACTCATACTCCCTCCGTCCCAGTTAAAGATTCATATTTTGCCATTTCCGTCCGTTCCAATTTAAGATTCCCATTAGAATTTACCATATTTGGACATAAAATGTAATATCATTGTTGATGAAATTTACACTCAAATGCCATTATTTTCCTAAAAATAAAACAAAACAAAATCATAAATATACAAAAAGTCAAAAGGGTCCCACTTTCTACTATCTCATTTCAATTATTACACACTCCAACAACCACTACACCACTTCAATTATTACACACTCCAACAATTTTTAAAACTCGTGCCCTAACTAAATTGCACTCCTAAACTGGGACGGAGGGAGTATTATTTTTTAACATTATTCTAATTATATATTTTTTAATTTAATCAAATTTAGTGTAAATTATTATATAAAAGCCCCTACAAATAATCTAAATTACACAAAAATATACTTAAAATTAATATTTAAAAATCTCAGTCCCTATTGACAAATATTTCTGCGTCCACCATTGTTCAAGTGCTATACCTTATCTTTTATTGCCTTGTGGTAAAACAACTCATTATTGGTTTAATGGTTTAAGTTCGTGTCAATGTGAATGGGGATTTTTTTTTCTTGAGAGTGCAATTGTTAAAACAAAACGTATTGTATTGCAACTTTTGATAGAAGTTTAAGAAATACTCCCTCCTTCCCATAGAAATATGGGCATTTGGACGACACGAATTTTAATGCATAATTTGTAAAGTAAAAAAGATAGAAAGAAAAAAGTAATTAAAGTATTGTTAGTAGAGCGAAGCCCACCTTACTAGAGAGAAATAAATTACCAAAAATAGAAGGGGCTATTCATATGGGACGACCCAAAAATAAAAAAAAAGTGCATATTTTTATGAGACGAATGTAGTATTATTATGCGTGCATGCAACTATTTAATTTTAGAGATTGCATTTAATGGAAAAATTGTAGCCTTTGGTGGTGATTTTAGATAGATATTGTCAGTTATTGTTAAAGGTAGTCATCAAGATGTTTTGAACGCCATTGTTAATTCTTCATATTTATAGAGGTAGTTGTATTGTTTTGACGTTTATTAATAACACGAAATATATGCTTATTGATTATGTTCGTGAAGCATCCGAGTTGGAGTACTTTTCTAAGTAAGTTTCAATTATTGGAGATGATGTTATTTGTCCTAATGATAAATATGTGAACATGCTATTCAAATCAATGTTCCTCATAATGTTGTGACTTGTGTGTATGACAATATTTCAAAATTTATTAACTTCATTTCCTTTTGTATTTTGTTAATTTGAATGGTTTTGTGTTTTTATGTTTTTTACATAATTTTTACTTTAATTTAAATTTTGTTTCTTATAATTATCCTTTTGATGTTATGTTTAGTTTTCAATTTTTTTTCTATATTATTTATTTAAAAAATATTTTGACTCTGGTGTGTGGTGGTATAACAAAACTCAGTAGAGCACTCTAAAAGCATCAGCAATGGCGCTCGTCCCGGCGGAATTTTGCGGCGGGCGTCCGCCATTGTGCATGGTATGCACGGATACGGAATTCCCCCGAGGACACCGCAGTTCCGTAACGTTACGCGGAATTCTGTCGCATCGGGCGTGCGGACGTCCGCCATTGCGTTGACTCCCACGGACTTCCGCGCGGAATTCCCATTTATTTGCCGACATGCGCCAAAGACAAGCCATGTTCGGCTCCAGAATGATATTATTGAAGAAGTATAGCAGCGGATGGGTCGTCGTTGATGTAGTTTTTAATTATTGAAATGTTTTTTTTTTAATTTGGTGAAATGTACTTTTCTTTTTTATTTATTTAATGGAATTTTCCCCCCTATTTGTGTCTAAATTTTAATTCCGTAAATTATTTAATTATGGAAATTGTTTAATTTGTGAATTTGTGGTTTTTTTAATTGTGGGAAGTCCTTCAGGAGGATGTCCGTCACTGTGTAGTGGGAAGTCCTTATGACGTGGCAGTGCAATGGGAAGTCCGTATGACGTGGCAGAAGGTGTTTTTGAGAATTCCGCGCAAGTGTTATGATTTTGTAGCATTTATTTGACTCAGCACTGTAGTTCCCAAATTCTAACCTTGGAAAAACCCCATAGGCAAAAGTGCAAAACCCTAGCTGATCCCTTACACACCAACAAATAATTCTGATCGATGTCTGCATTATCTCGGCATTGCGCTCGATTAAATTCTGTGATTTCGAGGACTAATCGCCGATTTTCCTCGACCGCCGCCAATGATACCCCGAGAGACTCCATCATCTCAGCATCGGTCCTCGCCGAGCAGACACCGCAGCCTCCGAGCGGTCCGCCGCCGGCAGCGGAGTCGCCGAAGAGCTCCTGGGGCTTTCTCAAGTACGGCCTCGTTGCCGCCTTGACCGGTGGTATCGCCACGTCCGGCTACGCCACCTATGGTTGGTATCTCTCTTTCGCATTTTAATTTCGGTGTTTTTTTTGTTAGGAATTTTGAGAATGTTCCGGTCCCCACTCAATTTATTTTTGCTCATTCAGGTGAGGTATATATGTGAATTCACCTGCGTTGATCCATCGTTATTTGAAGAGCTTAGTAATGGATGTCTCGGAATATGACTTTCCTTTTCATTGATTTTTTATCCTTTACTTTTTTTCCAAGAGGCTTTATTATGTTTTATGAAGAAATTTATCATAGCACCATCAGTAATTATGGACGTTAGTTGGGAGAAGGAATTGCATGTATGCATTTAAGATTTGTATACAAACTATTGTTAAATTGAAGCTCGTACTTAATTAATTGCAACAACATGTTTATTTTGTAGCCTACACAACCGATGAAGTTGATGAGAAGACAAAGGGCTTTCGTGCATCTGCCAAGTACACTGTTGCCAATGATGCGACTTCTCTGGATGTGCGTTTTCTGCTCCCTCTCTATTTAGCATTTGCATGTTTGTTAGTTCACATGATTGTTGCATTGTAATTCTTACGTACTATCCGGAAATACTTTAAGAAGCATCTGATCAAATTCATTTTTATTAATGTGGAGGAACAAAGACCAATCATTTCTGAAATATGTGTTGGATGGTGGGACGTGGAGATGAGTTTAGAGGAGGCATGTTTTTACTTCAATGTTCCCCTGTGTGTATAGGCAATATAACTGTAGTTAGATGATCACTTGTTCAGATGCCAAGGAAGAAAAGTATGGGGGACCCCTTTTTCCGATTTAATGTTTTCTTGAAACATTTGTGATGGCATTCTAAACTAGAACATGAGTCTAAAACATCTATTACTCTTTGGAGTAATAAGGTTCATTCTTCTCCATACAACTCTGAATATGTTCTTAAAGAGAATGCCTGCTATGATAAAGTTGGTAGCATCAAATTAAAGTTGGATATTTTGGAGCTTTGTAATTTGTAGATGCTTGTGTATTGCCGGGATACTCATGCTATAATCCAACTACTCATGCCCACCTTGCTTGATCAGGCAATGGGAAATGCCCATTGATGAGATTTGGGGAAATGGGAAGGATAGCAATTTTTATGATTGGAAAACTGCTACTTATGTGAGCTTGATCTTGGGCTGACGGCCCCTTGGCTATTTGGATTACTCTTAAAATTAGAGATTTACTTTCTTCCTGTCATGCTGAAATGAAGAGGCACGAACTAACAATCCATGTAACAAATTGTTTCTGCAGAAATTCCAAGCTTTTCTACGTGCTGCGGCAATGTCAGGTGAAGTTGTTTTCTTCCTAAGGTCTTTTTTTTCACTACTTTAACTGGATAAGATAAGATAGAATATTTTGTTTTATTTGTTCTTTAACAATCATCTTCAGTATTATTCCATGAAGATCACATCTTAATTTAACTGGATGTCTCATTTTAATTTGGTGTTTTACAGGTCCTGCCAAATTAGTTGAAGTTTACCTTGATTTGAGGAGGTTGGCTGAAGAACACATTAAGGTAATAATATGTTGGCTTTTTCATGTTTGAGTGTAAGAGTTCATTACTTTGTTTAAACCCGTGGTCAATTTAAAGACTCTTTCTATGTCATATTAATTTGTTTCAGGGTTTCACTGAACCAACATCTGATAAGCTTCTCCCTGATTTGCACCCTTTGGAGCAGCATATTTTTACCCTTGTTCTAGATTTGAATGAGACATTGATATACTCAGATTGGAAGGTATCATTTGATGCTTTTTTTAAAAAACTATTTTGCTTGATGGCACGTCTATTGCCTCATAGATTAATGCAGCGATTACATTTTATATTATGTGTACTTATGCATTGTTCTTGTCATTAATTAGGTTGCTACCTTAAACTTTTTGTAGGATATGTATATGCATATACTGAGAGAGGACCAACTAAAAAATCCCCCCCCCCCCTCTCTTAACTAAAGATCAATTTGGACCATTCTTTGTGTGATCTACCTCCATTAACCATCCCTTATATATGTATACATGTACACATGCATAATGTTCATATATGTTGGTTTCAAATTCTTTCTTGATGCAAATATAATGGGTCAGATATGCTAACCACTGTATTTCGTTCTTCTGATTGTGCTTATGAAGCGTGACCGAGGGTGGAGAACATTTAAGAGGCCCGGTGTTGACGCTTTTCTTGAGTATTTAGCTCAGTTTTACGAAATTATAGTCTACTCTGACCAATTAAATATGGTGAGGTTTAACTTTTTCAGTATAAATAAAATGAAAGGCATTGTTGCTTTCAATTCCTTTATATTACTACTAATCTTTTATTTTTTGTTTATGGCACTTAATGGTATGTCTTAATTACAGTATGTGGATCCTGTTGTTGAAAGATTGGATACAAAACACTGTATCCGGTATAGGCTTTCAAGGGGTGAAACAAAATATGTTAATGGCAAGCACTATAGGGTATGTATTTTCACTTTTACTTATGATATCATTTTAAATTTTACGTACACTGTACACATGTCACTGATGAAATATATCCAAGAAAAGATAAATGAGAAACAGATAAACATTGTTGCAATAACCATATAAGGACTTCTAATATTGATGGTACATGCATGGTCATTCTTTTTGCTGTTGAATTTATTTGTTTATTGTTAATACATCCCCGCATGTGGCTCAAATCATAAACTAATAAACATGAATTTTGTTAATCAATAATCTGTGCTTATTCTGAATTTCTGTTGTCAATTTAGTTATAGAATGTTACTACTAACCCATGATGAACTATTAAGTGAATGTGCTGCATAACTATTAGCTACAGGTAAAAGGCCCTTACTTATGTCTAATATGCTCGGGCAATTATTTCCTGGGTTGTTATCATGCATCTCTTGGGCCGACTGAGTTGCCGGATGATTCAATTCTGGGTTCTTTATGTCAAATTTTTTAAAGTAGCTGGCATTACACGCCTTTTGACTTGTTTTTATTAGGCGTATTGCTAAAGAAGCAAGAACATAGAATCAACAGTGTGAGTTGCTGTTTTTGAATTTTAATTTATGATTACATTGTATGACTTCATTCTGGAAATGGGTGTTATACTGCTACGTTGCTTGTAAATTTTCTAATTATTGATTTCTGAAAGCAATATAGTACCATGAGAACACTTTTATCTGGAATTCAATTCTGCTTATGGTGGAGATTTAACGAAAAGAATCATCTCTCCCGTATCTACAATCTAATATTAAATACATGCAAGCTTACTTGAGTTTCATTGTTTTAGTTGCAATACTCGTATTATTTCATGAGTACAATATAACTTTTTTTGACGTAATCTTTCTGTAGGACCTGTCGATGTTGAATCGGGATCCTGCTAAGGTTATATATATTAGTGGTCATGCTCTAGAAAGTAGCCTTCAGCCTGAAAACTCTGTTCAAGTAAAACTGTGGCAAGGAGAACAGGACGATACTGCACTTCTAGATCTCATTCCATTTCTTGAATGTAAGCATTGAAACTACAATTTTGTTTGTGTGAGCCAACCTGCTTGATAAGTGATTTATTTTCTATTAATTTTCTGTTGGAATATGTTGTTTAAACTGTTTGGATTCAGATGTTGCTAAGCACAGACCAGCTGACATCAGAACTGTTCTAGCCTCGTACCAAGGGCGTGATATTGCCAAAGAGTTCATTGAACGATCCAAAGAACATCAAAGGTCAGTTTTCTTTCTTTTTCCTTTTTCTTTTTTTGAGGGTGGGGTTGACGTAGGAGGATATGTAGCGAAGGAGTAATTCTTTTCCCAAATAAATGTCAAATCTCTGAAATATGGTTTATGTTAATAGCCAACCACATTAAGTACTAGCAATTAGTGAAGTTTGATAGTCATATAACGGATACTGCAACTTTAATATTCTGCTTATCTTGTTGTAAAAATGTATAATTACGATTACTCATTCCATTATGAGTTTGTTACAAATTGTGTTAATTTAGTGTATGGTAAGGTGTTTCTTGCTGTTAGAGTCGTTTCACACTTGTTGGTTGTGTGCACGTATGGAAACATGTGCTGGAATACAGTCCCAAATGTCTAATATGTTTATCTATGAGCTGCAGGCGTATGCAAGAGCAGAAACAACAGGGGCGTTTATGGAAACGATAGATTAAGCATAGGATATCCGAGAATGAAGAGAATGGTTGGATTCTGACTAAGCAAATATTTTTTGAGGTGTTCAACTTCGGTTGACAGAAACCAGTTTTTCTCATCCGAATGAATATGTTTGTGTTGAAAATGAAACTATGGAAGTCATTTGACATTTTGAACTTTCCATTTCCTTGTCTCCTGCTCTAGCTGCAAATTTTCTTTTATCTAGATGGAGAAAAAAATAAACAAAAGAAAAGGTTCGGACGATTTCTGTACGCCCCGATTAAGTTTTTGTGAGGTCTAGTTCAGGTATAGAAGCAGGGCTTGTTGCTGTATTGTAGTTCTGCTTTACTGCCTCCCGATTTTATGTTCAACATTCTTTAGGATTGACTAATTACTCAGTACATTTTGACATGAGGAACAGAAGTGGTGTTTGATGGAAAACTGTAGCTTTGATGGGAAATTGTAGATTTCAAGGACTCTTGTATTCCCTCTGTCCGCCATTTCTCGATTTACGATTTACCATTTTAGTCTGTCTGCCATTAGGAGTTCCGATTCATTTTACTGTAAATGGTAAGTAATTCCACATTCTATTAACTTATTCCATCCATATTTTACAAACTAATATTAAAAAATTGGTCCTACATTCCTCTATTTTTTCACCCACTTTTCTTTAAATTTCTTAAAATTTGTGTCGAACTCAAATGACTACGAATGAAGGAGTAACCATTTTCAGTGTAAGTTTATGTAATCCAAAATAAATCATTCTTTTAATAAAATACAGGATCAAGTGCGTCAAATATCATAAAATTAATGTTAAAAATTCATCACACTTCTTTAAAAGCTAGCTGCTGGAAAGATTATGGTTTAGATATATATATTCAGCTATCTCCATAGAAAAATTTAGTCGTTTACGTATAATATATTGTTGTTGTCAATCAAATGACGTCTTCACTAGATTAGATGAAATCATTTAATTTATCAGTGATATTTGATAACGTTCACGCATATTTCTTGGCTTTCAGTATCACTTCTAGTTTGATTAAATAAAATCGTCATGGAATAGTTGACAACGAATTTAAACTTCTGGTCTTAACAGTCTCATGTATGTTATAATATCAACGAATACTCCTTAGTCCTTTTATTGTATGGTAAGGTGTTTCATGCTGTTGTATAACTCTATATTAAATGTGGTCAAATAAAAAAAGGTGTCTGGATTATATATCTTGGTTTGGATTGTAAATCAATATTAAATACGATAGTGAAGATGATTAATATTCCTTAAAGACTTTAATTAAATTAAGCTAATCTTTGTGTATCCCTAATTAAGCCTAACAGGTAGTCTAAAAATACTGGAGGAGAATCAGATCATAAGAGACAACTTCTTAGGGTCAAAATTTTGACAATTTTGAACTAGCATAATGATATTTTTGAAATTTTCCTAATCTCTCATGATATTTTCTTTTCCCTAGGTTTAGACATATACTAATAGTTTATTTTTACACAACATTTAAATTTTTGAGTAAGGATAATTGGCTAGGATTCGAGGTCGAATCTAACTGGTGGAGTTACTATTGGTTGTAGGAGTATGTCTAGAATCTATGTTTCTGATCTATTGTCTATCAAATTGCGTTCTAGATTAGATATTAATTTTATAGAATTAACTCATGTATTTTTGTAAATCATCATATAAATGAGAATCTCCGAAACATCAACATCAATATTTACCCATTACATTATGGATCAAGATAATTCCTTATAATGTATATAAATGTTTATCTACATCTAACTTCTTTGAATATTATAATTATAAATGTAATCGATGGAGATGATTCTTTATAATGTACGTGTACCTACATTCTAACTTCTATGAATATTATTATTCGTGCAAGAACTAAGAATTCTTCTTCCATGTATGGGCGTTGGGAATTCGTCTTCCATAAAAATAGCAAAGAATGTCAAGAATTAAAAATTCCTGTTCTAACTTCTAATTCATGGGCATTATAGCAAAAATAAATAAATAAGAATTAGGAAATGCTCCTGCAAAGAAAAAGAAAAGGAGTTAAAGAGACTCGAACTTAAAAATATAAAGTATAGAGAAGATTCAAACTCACTATACCTCAAAGATGGCAAGATTGAGCAAGTACCAACAACTAATTCATGCTATTTGTAAAACAGATACTCTACAAAAAATATACTACTACTATAAAGTTTAAAGAATAGTAGATATTTTACAATCTTAGCCACTGGTTGGCAGCAATGAATGTTAAATCAAGGTAAGGTTGTGCTTCGTGGTGCGTTAGCGCTTTCGACCATGCTGCTCTCCCGCGCCTATCCGCTCCCTTCCCTCGACACTTGTACTCTCCAAACAACACGGTCCTGCAACACCAAAACCTACATAGTTAGTTTATTTCTTTGCTTTGCTTTGCTTTGATAAATAATAGGCAAGGTATACACATATACTTTTGTCTTGATGGCTTTCCCCAGTCGTCCCACCCCTGCGGTTTCACGTCTATGTCAAGCTCACTGTACGAATACACTACTCTCGAATAATCCCCCCACGCTCTCCCCAAGAACACACCTCCTCCGCCTCCACCCCCATGTATCGTACAATTCACAAACGAAAACACTCCATCGTCGTTGGCAGTGTCTCTACGCTGCGCTGCTATAGCAAATGACTCACCGATCACTGAGATGGTGCATTCCATGTACAGTGATCTCGCGCTTCCAAATATAAAATCAATTGAACCTTGCACCAAACACTTGTAGAAAAAATGCGTCCCACTCTCGTCCAAAAGCGTATCCTGTGACCCCAAAAATCTTGACTTGTACAACACAGAGTGATCGCCCGATATCCTCAGCGCGACCGCTTGATTCCCCCGTGCCCCTGCACTAAACTGCACTGTGTTCTGCTCACAAAAAACATTAGACTCAGTGAGTGTAGGCTAATGTTTGTTACTCCCTCTGTCCCCTATTTTTAGTCCACTTTGTATTCGGAACGGGTTATAAAAAAATATAAAGAAATTGGAAAAGTTAGAAGAATTTGACGCTTTTTTTACCATTTATGATAAAAGTGAAAATAGACAGTAAATAGGGTCATGACGAAAATAGCAAAAGTGGACAAAAAATCGGGGGACAGAGGGTGGATTTATTGCCTGAAAAGTGATCCCAACACCGCAAAAGTAGTCCGCTTCTACGGTGACAGAGGCTGATCGAAACGTCCCGATCTCATCACCGTTCTCATCCAAATCCGAAGCTCGATTGTGCCACGCGATCACCGTTGCCTCTGCCCTCTCCGGGTCTCCAATGAATGAGACATAAGGCTTCGAAGCAGGAACATTAACCTTTTCTCTAAGAAGAAAGGGAAAAAAGAAAACGGTTTAGAAGTGAAGGCCTCTGCCACTACACGAAAAACTCCCCACGTTAAACACGTGCGTTTATGTGGAGAAAAATGAGGTAAGGTGAAAATGAACCTGTAGAGGCCAGGAAGGATGTATATTTTGAGCCTATGGGGATTGTGATGGGGCACCAAATCAACTGCGGCTTGCACGGTTAAGCAATCGCCTTTTCCTGTTTGGTCGACGACGATGACGCGCTTCGTGTCGGTTGCGTTTTGGGGTTGAAGGTTCTCACCTTCTACTTTCAAATCGTCCCATGAAATGTAGCTCGAAAACACCATCTCTGATATCAGAATCAGCCAAAAACAAACACTCAAATGCAACACTTTCATTATTCTCAGGGGATTATCATGTATATATGTATTGTTTAGCTTATTACAAATGTAGTTGTTAGAAGAAGAGTGAATGAGATGAATTGGAAGCTAGCTATAGGATTTGTGAGAGTTGGAGGAGGTTTTAGCTTAATGGTAACCGGTTACAAGATTAGACAGAACGTGTGCTAATGCTTGACCGACCAACTTTAATTAAAAATTAGATAATGTTAGGATATTAATATAACTCTTACTACATAAATTTGCATGACAATAAAAATTAGAGTATGTCTTCAAATACACAAGCGTTTAAACGCATTTTTACGATGGTTGATTTTCGTTGGATTAATGCAATTATGACTATTTGTCATTGGTTGAAATGACAGGAATATTCCATCTCAATTGGTGTAGACCGTCAATTACATCTTTAGTATATCAACGGACAACGATTAAATAGTACAATTTAGTTTTTTTCCCATGTACAATCAATATGCTTTAGCTTCGAGTCATTATAATTAGGTGAGAAAATAGATAATCATTATAAACCTTCTACATGTATAAAAAAGTATATAGTCAAATAAATCACAAAGAATAGTCAAACTCGAGTTTATCCTATTCTTTTCTAAATTGGAGAGATAAATTACCAAGTTTCAAAATTTTGCAATTATCTCATACTCTCTTCATCCCTTTATAGCTAGCCGTATTCTTTTTTGGATTATCGCAATGTAGTTGGGTCATTTCTTTTTCAGTAAAGATAACATGTCTCATCTCTCTTGCTCATTTTCTCTTCATTTATCTTACTTTATTCTCTTTTTTCCCTTAACGAACTTAGCACAGTTTCTTAAATATCGTGCTCAAAAGAAATGTCTTTACTTATAAGAGACGGATGTACGTTGCTTTTTAGATGAAACCCACGATGATGTGGCTACCATTCTATTGGTAAAATGGCAGTGGCGCATAACAACGGCGCGTGGTTTGCCTAGAAACGACGGTTAAATAATTGTAAATATGGTTGCAATATTATCACGAATTTCATTAAAAAAATTGAGTATAAAATAACTTCAAAATTCTGAAACATTACATTTCAGTTTTAAAAATATGAGATAAGTAAGAACTTTCGTCGATAGCCCATATAAAAGAAGTTATTTAAAATATGAGACAAGTAAGAACTTTACTCGACAAGTTGCCCATATAAAAGAAATTAGTATATCTTCCGTTTAAGTAGGAACGTTGTTAGTGTATTTCAATGGTATTAGCCCAAATCGTCCAACAATAAGGCCTATCCATTTCACAATTTACCATATTTGGTATAGCCCATTAACTATAGTAGCGTATAAACCCAAATTAAACAGCCCAATGCATGAAAATAATTAAAAAGAATAGAGTAAATAATATTGAAAAAGAAATCCCAAGTTTAGGATAAAGAAAGTTGCTGAGAAATTCTGCACAGCGGTCTCACCACTCTCATACCCATATCCTGACTCTTCACAATTCGAAAATGGCTTCAATTTCTTCGACTATAGCTATTCACGTCTGCAATTCTTCAATTATTTCTTCCAGACCGCAAGTTTCGTTCTACTGTTCGAACCCCTCAACGTTTATGGCGTTGAAGCCTTCTCGAATCACTTCTTCGCGAGTTATGGCTGCTCCTGAAGTCTTGGAATCCAATGCCGCTGCTACTGTACGTTTAATCCTTTGAAATTGATTCTCAATTTTGTTTTCGTTATTGTGAATTGCTTTGTTTTTGGGTGTTAGGACGATGCTCCTTCGGCTTCAGCATTGAGCGTGGGTGCAGATTCGGATAAGGTATTCTCATGTCCTCTTTGTAGCTTTACTAATTACTACCTCGTAATACAGTCTCTTAATATTCGATTCAGAGATGAAAAGTGGCATTTTAGATTTGTCATTTCGTCAATTGGTTGCTGTTGTTTTTTTTTTTTGCCTTCTGTAGATGTAACAGTTTTGTTTCCTTGATATGAATGTGAAATCTCGAGATTGAATGATGTTATCCATTGTTAATGCTGATACGTCTCGTTTTATTAGGATGTTTCATATTGTTTTGCATTTCATATGGTTTCTTTAATTTAAGGACTAGTTTGTGAGATGGAGAAATCTTCTTTAGCTGTTACCATTTGGCTGAGTGGATGGGGATAAGTTTTTTTATCTGCTGGTTATGAAATTTTCCATTTAAAAGAACGGTAGGGCGGAAATTAAGTCGTTTCTGGCTTGTCACGTGGTTCAAGTCTTTAAACACTGATTGATAATGAACCAGGGGAGTGAGATGTTGTGAAAATAGTGGATTAAGCAGGTTATTGTAGTATTACTGAAGTTTGACACTTTTACTTCGAGTTATACTCTTTCTTTGAATCAGTTTATGTATTTTAGGTTTAATTTTGACGTTATAGCAATTTTTATTAAGACTCTAGTCATGGCAATAGTAAATCAATGGTGAACACGTGTTAGAGTAAGAATCATATGAGAGACAAGGTGATGAAGTGTTGGAATGAGATCTAAAAACTGGATATTTATCAGTGTATGAATGAAAATTTATGATTTAAAGATACCTACTCTGAATGAAATATAAGGCACTTTCTGAAGGATAAATTTCTACAATCAATGTATTGGGTCGTTCCATGTTTATGTGATAAGTGGAGGAGTTGGACTCATATGTGCGTCCATGTGGTCAGATACAGGGTTTTGGTGAATAGCTGAATCTTTTGTCAAGCATTGTATAGGACTGAGGCTGTCTGATCAATCTTTTGCATGTTTCCTTTCTCCTGCAACTCCAGTATATAAGACTATTAAGAAATGAAGCTGACTTAATTGTTTGGACGAAAGAATCAGGGTAGTTATTTCATACTTGAGTAGGTTTCCATCCTTATGCATACACTTGATTTTGGATACTTTTGACAAGGCTTCTTCTGCTTGCTACCTATAAGTTAGATGGTGCTGATTTTTACATATGTTTCTGTTGAAAGTAAGGTACTATATTATAAAAGGTTCACATTGTATTGATACTAAAAATAAGCTATCTTTAGACACATGTTGCAATAACTTCCAAATTCTTCAGGTTCTAAGCATAAATATTGCTTTATGAAGTTATCATAATAAGTCGAAACTCACCTTCTGGTTCAACTACTCTTATCTGTGACTCTCCCTCTTGAATATATTTATACCCCATTGGAAATTGTAGACATGGTATATATTATATTTCTCCTCACGTTCAACAGAAATTTGATTTGCTCTTATCTTGTTAGATACAGGGATTAATTTATAAGATTGTCCTTATATCTTATTGGTGTCTTCTAGGAAATACGAATAGATTAAATACTAACTCTTCCATATTCAATTCGAAGTATTGGAAAATTAAACCCAAAAAGTGGCCATGCCTCTGTTATCAGTTGATATAATTTAACTAGTTTATTGATAGAGTTCCTCAGAGTTTATTAGAAATGTTTCTAAATATTAACTCATGGAGGACCATCTTCTTAGAATCAAACCAATGTACCCTGTGTATTAACTTCTTCAGTCCATGCATAACTACAGATTTCTAGTTCATCAATAAAATCATTCTCCACGAAGTAGATATAACCAAAGTAGTAATGGTTTTGCTGGCACAATATAGTCCATATCTCATATTAGTGTTTGGATTATAATTCTTTAAATTCATTTATGATGATCTATTTTCCACGTTAGGGATCTTCTCTTGGGTCTGAAGATTCTGGGGATTGATGTACTGACAATATTCCTTTTTTTTGTGAGAAAATTCAGTAGCCAGTTTTACATGTGTAACATGATTTCAGAGTTAATATATATTGAAACCATTCCTTGTAAACTGATAGTGATAAAGTCAATGGATAACAAAGATTCTTTTGTGAAGGAAACGGCAATCGTGAAAGTGACTTTTAATACCACAACTACTAATTCCATGTTATTGACCTGCATAAATAATTATACCGTATGAAAATCTTATTTTTCTTACCCTAACTACAATAACTGAAAAATTCTTAAAAATAAAATATGACTCTTCCAATAACTGATCAGCTGTCCTCTTGTCTCTTTATTCACTGCCTTCTTTGCCCGATGATAAATGTATAAGATACTTCATAGCTTATGTACTTTTTTTGCACTCTTGTATTTCCCCAACCAACATGTGATGCTCAACTGAGGAACTTGTGTTCAATCGAGGTTTGGTGGCCCTCGACTGATCAAGTACTAAGAGGGTATGTTTGTGTCAGGTTGCCCCTAAGCAGAAGATTAGAATCAAACTGAGATCATACTGGGTGCCCCTGATCGAAGACTCCTGCAAGCAGATAATGGAAGCTGCAAGGACTACCAATGCAAAGACTATGGGTCCAGTGCCTCTACCCACGAAGAGAAGAGTGTACTGTGTTCTGAAATCTCCTCATGTGCACAAAGACGCGAGGTTCCATTTTGAAATTAGAACTCATCAACGACTCATTGACATCCTTTACCCAACTGCACAAACAATTGACTCGTTGATGCAGCTCGACTTGCCTGCCGGCGTTGATGTGGAGGTTAAGCTCTAGATATGGCGGCGATTTCTTTGTAGACATGATATTTATTGCCTTTGTAAGTCTGAAGCTGAATTCTGGCAGACAAGTAGGGGAAGAACAAAGATAAACGCTGTATTTTGTTGTGTGATTGTTGAAATTTATGGTATCTCTTTATTATTAGTGTATAATGTTCAACCATTAATTTTGATTCTGCCTTTGGTTGTGACAATACTCATTTTGCCATTTGAAACTCTTCCTATGTTAAGAAAGTTGAATCTAGATTGAATAAGTTGCTTGTAGGTAGTCTTGTAACAACCAGATTATAGTAGGGGTATCAATTAATGATCCAAATTTAATTACCACCTCAGAACTTAGGGTGTCCACTATAAGGCGGACACCCAAAGAGTCCCGCCCCAGTTTTTGTCCATAGCCTTAGATTTTTTTGTCCACGGCCCCAAATTTTTGTTTCCGCCACTATGGTGGACACCAATAGCTTAAAATTTTATAATCAATTTTTATTTTAATGTTTCAAGAAATTATGATTAAATTTATCGGACTATACGTAATTAGAAGAAAACGACTATACGTGAAGAAATTAAAATTACAGGAAAAATTATTCAACGAAAATTTAATCTAGTGCAAATCACAAAGGTGTTCACACTGCGCCGCCACCTCCCCTACGTGCCCACACTTCTTCAATCATATCGGCCTGGAGTGTGGTATGTGATGTAGTCCTGCGCATATCAGCGAAATGTTGGATCAAATATTCATTGCTCCGTGGTACGCCCATCTGGATCGGTGCGGAGGCAACACCGTGACTTGTACTTGCGCCCTCTTCCGGTGCCCGGCGCTTTGCCGCAAATCCTTCATCTTCTCTTATCATATTATGCAATATGATACATGCTAACATAATATTCGCGACATCATCTTCGTGCCAAACTCGTATCGGGCACCGTATAATGGCTCACCGCGATTGGAGGACACCAAAAGCCCGCTCAACATCCTTCCTAGCACCCTCTTGTTTGCGCGCAAAATATTATTTCTTCGGACCGACCGGTTGGCGGACAGTCTTGACGAATACGGGCAACCGCGGATATATCTCATCTGCCAAATAGTATCCCCTACTGTACTGCGTGCCGTTGGCTACGAAGCTGATTTCTGGACCCTCCCCCCGGCACTCATCGTTGAAGAGCGGCGATGACTGAAGAACATTGATGTCGTTGTTCGAACCTGCCACAACAAAATACGCATGTCAGATCCGCAAACGGTAGTCAGCAACGGCTTCTAGAATCATCGATGGATGTTTGCTTTTGAATCCAGTTGTGAACTGGCCTTTCCATGCCACGGGGCAGTTCCTCCACTCCCAATGCATGCAATCGATGCTTCCTAACATTCTTGGGAACCCGTGGATCGAACCGTGCATATCCAGCAGGCTTTGACACTCATAAGAGGTGGGCTTCCGTAGAAAATCCCCACCGAAAATTTCCTGGATCCCCTTACAAAAATGCCTAAGCACCGTGAGGCTAGTCGTCCCACCCATCTGTAGGTATTCATCGAACATATCGGCTGGTCCGGCGTACACAACCTGCCGGATTGCAGCGGTGCACTTCTATTGCGTAGACAGCCCGATCCGGCCAGCGGCATCACGCCGGAGGGTGAAGCATCGGTAACGCTCCGCCAAATTCGTCGCTATATGGCTGAACAGCCGTTGCGACATTCTGAATCGCCGGCGGAATATCTCGGGTGGATAACGGGGGTTATCCACAAAGTAATCAGCCATTAGACGCTGGTGCGCACCGACGTGGTATCGTTGGATGGTCTGCCGATGAGTAATCGCACGAGGGATCGCAGCCTCCGTCTCCTCCGCCTCCTCCGCCAAGCGCGCTGCATCCTCCTGAGCGGCCTGGTGTTGCACCTGTTGAATCAGAGCATTCCACGTGTCTTTCCATAAATTGTCCATTTCTGACCACAAATTCTAGTGAGAGAAATTTTGAGTGATGAAGAGTTGGAATGGTGTGAAAATAATGAATGGAATGAGGTGTATTTATAGGTGAATTAAATTGAATTAAAAAAAAATTCGGCGTCCACCAGCGCGCCGGGCACCGCTCCACTATAGCAGCCCCGCCTATTCGCCGCATCCGCCTCGGATTAGGCGCGTCCTCGCCCCAAAGTCGCCGCATGGCCGTCAGACCCAAATTTTGTTGTCCGCCTCGGGGCGGAATTCGCCCCCACTATAATAGCCCCGAGACCGCCCCGGCGGGGGCTATAGCCGCGGCTAAACCATAGTGGACACTCTACCCACACCTAAATATTATGGCTGTAGGTATCGAGGAATTATGGTTCAACATCATTAAATTAAATAATGTAATGGTGACAAATTCGTATTGGCTTCTCAACAATTTCAGCGGTCACCTCTTCTTCTATTTTACCTCTAGTGGGTGAAAGTGATAGTGATGTTTACTCCAAAGGTCATCCGCAAATGTCACATTCCCATCGGTCACGGTAGATTTGGATCGCAAATCGGAAAAGTAAATTTTGGATTAATTCTATTCAATTTTGACGAAATCATTTGGAATTTGGAATATGCGTTAATCACAATCTTTTAATTTGTGGATACAAATTATAGTACTTATTAAGTAATAAATGTATAAAATAAAGAAATTTCGTGTCAACCTTTCTCCAATCCAGAAGGAGAAAAGTGGATAAGATACATTTAATGCGACTTATTAAATGGGGGTTTGTGTGACACTTGTGAATTTAAGCCATTTTCTCAGTGCTAGATTAAATAGTGGGAATAATCACAGCAAAGAACATTAAGCATTTTTTGAGAGGAAATAAAGGAATTTTACGATGAAGAAGAAATGATTTTGAGGTTAAGAAAAGACAAGCAAAGTGGGGCCCGATAGAGAATCTGAGCAAGTAGAGAGGGAACCCGAATTCAACTTTGTAAAGGTTTTAAGAGCCAAAACCCGACGGTGAAAGTGCGCCGCATACAATTCATATGTAGTGGATTGTAGGTTCCACAAACCACAGCCACAAGGTCCAAGAGCATGGGATGAGTGCTTCAGTCTTTTTTAAAAAAAATATTACTACTAATATTTTCTATTCCTTTCATCAAAAAGCAAATGTGCGCCAAGATGTGACCACAAGATTTAATGAATTACTAGATATTTATCTAATTGAGTGCATAAAAAGCTATATTATATTATTATTTTTTATTAGTTGTTTAGATTATGTCATGGAACTATGTTTTGGGGTAAATTTTCTTTAACTATAGTATTCTCTATGTCACAATTTAATTGGGTCATATTCTTTCTCATTATGTTTCAGTTTGTTTTAATTATTTTCTTTTATAACGAAAAATAAAACATATAATTATTCTTACTTTATTCTTTATTACACTTTAGAACATCCATAATGCCAGAGCCAAAATGGCTCGAACTTGTCTTGCTAAGACTAGAAGGGGAGAGCCCAGTTCATGGTTGGTCATTTATTATGATTAGTTAATAAATTGTGGGAAATAGTAATTAATAATAGAACAACATAAGTCCTTTTACATTATAGAGTAATCGATACATCTGTGATTAGAAAAGATCTTTCAATCAGTACTTTGCAGAAGTAAGTTATCAATATTCTCATTTTAAATAGATATGGAAAATATAACACTAACAGTTGCTAGTGTCAAAGTTGATATTGTCCTCAAAGATGTTTTGATTAAGTATTTATTATAGAAACTAAGCTAGTTGAGATATATTTCAATATAATAAATAAAGTCAATCAGAACACTTAATATTTTTTGAAAAAATAAATCAATTATATTGAGCTAATAGAAAACTCAGATAAGATTAAAATGGAGTCAAGATTATGTAATTGTAAATCAATATTAATCACGATAATTACACTTATTAGTATTCTTTAAAAAATTTAATTAAATTAAAAAACACTAATGTTGTATTAATCGTTAGAAATTTGGGCTTTCACATAACTAATTTAACGTATGTGACTATCTTTCAATTGTCCAATTAAAGTGATTCTATAAAGACTAAAGTTTGGGTTAAAGTGTATTTATTGGTTATGGAAATAAGTGTAGATACCATTTTGTGATTTTCTATTTGTTGAGGGACGGAATAGAAAATAAATGATCTTTTATTTATATAAGATTAGGTTATGGTCCCAGAGGTCAGAAGAACGATTCGATATCTCTGTAATCCCTCTACAGACTATTGTGAAGAACGTCTCTGATCGTTTGTAAGATCCATAGCTCACCGTGAAGAACGTCTCTGATCGTTTGGAAGATCCATAGCCCACCGTTCAATTCGTTATGGATCCTTCTTCATCGTTCTTGGTTAATCATTGTAGAGAGGTTTATGTAATTGTTCATTCAATTATTCTAACAAGTGGTATCAGAGTCACTCTATTGTTGATGATTCTCTGATAATTGGGAAAAGGAGAATATGGTTTTCGTTTTTGCTTGTTATGTGAATCCATGAAATATTAATTTTATGTTTTGTGGATTTGTTCGGATGTTCTGTGGATTTGTTCAAACTGTTTGGATGACCGATTGATGATTTAATTCATGGTTATGTATCTTGTTTTTTCGCATGTCGAGAAATTCCTGGTGTTTTGAGAATTCATAATTATTTAATCAGCTTATTGGAAATATTGATTCTGCACATTTGTGTTCTGTAATTGAGAGCTTTATTTATTGCATATACAACAATGAGTTTGTATGTGATATTAATTGGAGTATTGGTTGTGGTTTTGCACGCCTAATGATTCTGATGAATTGATTTGTTAATTCATGTTATTGTTTGGTGGATACCGTATGCTAATTAACGTCAAGTATTTGACAAGTAATGAAGGGATGGTTCCATTCCATTCATGCTATACACTATACAGTTGCTTGACGAACCCAGATTTGAGATATGGGACTTGAATTCATGTTTACTTGTTTGGTTAATTTAAGTTTTTGCAAACTCTATATTCTGCAAATTCTTGTTTGGCTAACGCTCTGGTATGTTTTGGTGAATCCATCAAATTTAGGATTCTTCAGTTTTTGGGTTTGGATGATTAATTCGGAATGAAACGGTTGTTTCATAATTATGGTAATAAATTCTTTTTTAATGCGAAATTCAATTTATATGTATGCATACGTTATATGGAATGTGAATTGATGATTCACTTTATATTTTTATTATGTATACGTTATAATATTCAATGTGAATTAATGTTTCAATTTAATGTATTTTATGTACGTTTTTTTTAACGTTTTTACATTAAGGTCTCTCAATTCATTTTCTACTTAATTGAGAATTAAGAATTCTTTTGAGAATTTAATTAAAATTTTAAATTCAAATTTTTGGGTACATCTCATGTTCCTTTAATTTTTACTGATAAATACGTGACAATTATTCAGTTTCATGTAAGTAGTGTGATGACAAAAGGTGGATACTATTTGACATGATTTTATGGCACAAGCATTTAAGTCATATTTCAAAACCAGAAATTGAGAGGCTTGTGTCAGATGGTATATTGAATACACTTATCTTTTCAGATGTTGATTTATGGGTTCAAAGTATCGAAGGAAAGCAGACCAAACATAAGGAATTAGGTGCCGACGAGGATACATATGTCTTAGAATTAATACATACGGACATTTGTGGTTCATTCCCTTTGGTTTCTTGGAATGATAAAAAATATTTTATATCACTCGTAGACGACTTATCTCATTATGGGCACCTATTATGAAAAGTATGAGGCTCTAGACAAGTTCAAAATATTCAGGGCTGATGTTGAGCTCCAACTCAACAAAAGCATTAAGAAAGTCAAATCTGGCTCAGGTGAACAACGTCAAAGACCTTTTGCCCTCTATTTGTAAGAGTGTGGGATCGTCCCTTAGTACACCATGTTGGGACCGCCTAGCATAAGTGGTGTAGCTGAAAGACGAAATAGAACTCTTAACGATATGTGAAGGAGTATGTTTATCATTCTTCCTTGTCACATTCGCTTTGAGGAGAGACATTAAATACTACAACATATATTCTCACTTTGGGCATTTAGAAAAAGTTAGGGGTTTTCAAATTTTATGATCCCACAAAAGGAACTAATTTTGGGACGAGAAATATAGTATTCCTTGAGGATGTTGAGTTTGGGGGGAAGAATGTTTTAAGGGGCATTACTTTTGAGGAGGAGTCGATATAGACACCTACTACTGCTTCTGACAATGTTCAGGTATCAATTACTATCATTGAAGAAGAAGCAGATTAAGAACCTCAATTTGATAATATTTTAAACGTTCAATCTCATGTGGATGAGATCATTTAAAGTCAATCTCAACAACCTCAATTAAGACTCTCGTAAATGGTACCACAAATTTTATGAAGTAGTTATTTCATTTGGATTCATAAAGAATGTCATTGATGGTTGTGTGTATCACAAGTTCAGTGGGAGCAAATGCATCTTCTTGGTATTGCATGTCGATGACATATGAATTGCAATTAATGATAAGGAATATTGCACAACACCAAGAATTACTCTCGAAGAAATTTGAGGTGAAAGATTTTGGAGGAACATCTTTTGTATTTGGAATCGGAATAAATTGACATAGCTCTCGAGATAATCTTTGATTGTCCAAAAGGGATATATTGAAAAAGTGCCTAAAGTATTTGAGATGCATAATTGCAAGTAAAGAAACACCCATATGAATAAAGGAGACAAACTTAGTCTCATTCAGTGCCCAAAGATAAAACTTGAGATTTAGAATATGCAAAAGGTTCCTTAAGCTTCGGCTATTGGGAGCCTAATGTGTGCTCAAATATGTATTAGACCAAATTTGGTTTTTATTATTAATATGTTGGGCAGATGTATCAGTAACCCGATATGGATCATTAGGAAACAGCAAAACGGGTTATGAGATACTACAGAGAACTAAGCATTACATGCTCACATACAGAAAAATCAGATTATTTGGAGAGATCATTAGGCATTCACTGATTCTGATTTGTTAGATGCCAATACAGTAAATGATCCATTTTTTTAAAGTTACGTACGCCTGTTGGCTGTGGAGCCATTTCGTAGAGAAGTGTTGAGCAAATGCATGTATCACCTTCTACCATGACAACAAAATTCATAACTTGTTATGGAGCATCTAGTAATTGAATATGACTGCAAAATTTTGTCACGAGGCTGCATATTGTTAAAGTACTGAAAGACCACTAAAGTTATGTTATGACAATAACCCTGCAATGTTAAGCAACATGAGCTCTGCTATGTCATAGCTTCTTGGTTGTAAATAAAAAGTTCGGAATGGACAAATTTCTATAGAGTAGATAGGAACGGATTTGATGATTGCAGATCCGCTCGTTAAGGGACTATCACCCAAGGTCTTTCATGGGCATGTAGCCCAAATGAGTGTTATGTTGTTTAGGGGTACTTCCGTTCAGTGGGAGTAGTTTTGGTTATTGCTTTATATTATGTTTTGAACATGAAGTTACAAACTCATGTGATTCTCTGCAGAAATAAAGTATTGTGTTTTGTCCATTACTTGTGTTTTTGGTTTAGGTTTGATCTCACTAAGGATTTGGGAGGACTAGTTGGAAATAGGCATGTATGATCACCTTACATGAAATTTCCATGCTACACTCCATAATTGATCTGTTGTTGATTATGTTTGCATATGTGATTACTGATGGGTTTAATCATGAAAAAATATGGTGACTGCCTCCTTAGTCTTATGCCGATATGGTTGACAATAAGATTGTTCGGGAATACACTATGTGATAGCATATTTGAGCGCTCGTTCGGTTTATATACATTTATTTGGTGTCTTGTGTTGCCCAAGTGAGAGATTGTTAGAAATTTGGCTTCCACGTGACTAATTTAATATGTATGACTATCTTTCAATTGGTTGATCCTATATTTCATTATAGTTCTATGATTCAGAGTATCCTTTCCTATTTGATCCCTTTGAATTCCATATTCGAAGTTGCGATCGGATCGATTCATTAAAAAGAATTGATTCAATACATTTTGCCCAATTAAAGTGATCCTATAAAGATTAAAGTTTGAGCTAAAGTGTATTTAGTTGTTATGGAAATAAGTGTAGATACCATTTTGTGATTTTCTATTTATTGAGGGACCGAATAGAAAATAAAGGTTCTTATATTTATATTTATATAAATATAAGATCCGGTTATGGTCCTGATACGGGACCCCCACCAACGGCAGAGCGGCAGGCCGAGCTGGAGCATGCCGAGCTGGAGCATGCCGAGCTGGAGCATGCCGAGCTGGAGCATGCAGAGCTGGAGGCAACGACAGCCGAGCAGCACGACGCAGCGCTCCCGAAGCCGAGCAGCACGACGCAGCCGAGCAGCCCGCCGCAGTGCGGGAGTAACCGAAGTGAAGAACTAGTTGTGTCGAAAAGATCCTTGAGGCCGAGAGACAAGCTCAAGGCGCCGAACAAGTTCACGAACTAGCCGATTCACTTTGTTCTTTTTTGATTATTTCCTTCCTTTTATGTTTTACTATTTTTGGAAACTTTAATTTACTTACTGTTGAGTCGGGCCTGATTTATAAGCCCAGTTCGGGTTTTCTTTGCGGTTCTTTCCCGGATGAATTAGGTTACGTCGAACCGCCCTAGGGTTTCTAGTATAAAATAGGGTATTTCATCAACACATTATTTTATGAATGAAATATTTTCCCTACACAAATCTTGTGCCGCAAGTAATTTATTTCGTTCTCTTGGCTGCCGCGTGGAAGACGTCCACAAATCCAGCCAAATTCTCGAGCAATTCCGCGAGGTTGTCGTGGGAACTGCTCGCCACCCATCGAGAAGGAAGATCTCGGAGCCGTTACGGAGAACGTCCGTAACAGGTCCCCGGAAGTCAGAAGAACGATTCGATATCTCTGTACTTCTTCTACAGACTATTGTGAAGAACGTCTATGATCGTTTGGAAGATCCATAGCCACTGCAAAGCAATTCCACTGTTCAATTCGTTATGGATCAAGGTACGCTTCCGCTTTATGGTTTATACTCCTTCTCCATCTCCATCGTTTTTTTATTAATCATCATAGAGTGGTTTATGCAATTGTTCATTCAATTATTTTAACATTAACTACTACTACTTTTAACTAACCAAACCTGTTTAAGACTAAATCAATTTTAAACACGACCAAGCCAACGATGCCTCATAATCAGTTGGAAATTTACAATGATTGGTGATTATAAATTGAAAATATGCTTAGCACAGACCTTGCGAATGATAGTCTGAAAAGTGAGATATCATACCTTTAAAATTGCATAAAAAATATTAAATCTCAATCTGAAATTTGATTATTCTAAATCGTAAATTATTACTACTACTATAACTGTAATAACGTGAACGTCAACTATAATGAACCTTTATCTTTAATAAGTATTGTGTGAATCGAATAATCATTTTATCAACTCAAAAGGAAAACTAATACTATAGTACTATTATAACTCCATAATGAGATGAAGTAAACATTAAGGCTTTGGTCGTCTGTACTTGTACTAAAATCCAGATTATATTTTTATGACTATACAAATTTATATAGACTGATTAATTAAAAGGATGAAGGGGACAAAACCTTTAGTCATGTGGTCGATCGGCGAGGATGAATTTCAAGATAAATTAATATATTATGTTATCTGATAAAATATTTGTAAAAAGATAAAAATATGGGAGGAAGAGTTTGCGGGGTCCGATGTTGAATCTATACCAGCATCACGTCTTCATTCCAACCAATCATTAGAAAGAAGATATATTCACTTTAGAATTGAATTTGACAGAAGTTTCATGACTAAGAACTATAAAATATTACAAATAAGCCACTCACCCCCCCCCATGTATTGGCCGGAATGATACATCAGACTTCCTTCACGTGGGTAGGCAAGAGAAGAGATAAAGAAATATAATCCATCATCATTGACTTGGGCCCACTCTGATACCATATTAGAAATGAGCCACTCACCCCTTAAAAAGGTCTTATAAGAGGAGGGTTATCCACACTTAGATAGGTGAATTAGGATCGTTACCAAGTTGATGTGGAACAAGAATTATGAATTTTAACCTAAAATCTTCAAATTATTTCTCAATCCAAAAGTCCATTCGATGTTGTGGAGTAATATTACATTGTTATGAATTATGATTGAGTATGAATTCTGTCATCAAATTGATGCTGAATTACGAAATTTGTTTGACAAATTGATAGTTTAAGTAACGAATATTATGGTCATGATATAACATTTTGTAACAGATGATCCGATCTATGGAATTGAACTGACGTTGATGGAAAAGAAAGATGATTTTTTCAACAAATTCTCCCTATGTCCACGAATAGTAGTCCCATTTTGCCATTTGGTACATCCACGAATAGGAGACCGAGTTCATTATATCTATAAATGGTAAAAAGTCTCACATTCCACCAACTAATTCCAATCACATATCATTTAAAACTTATATATATAAGTAAAGTTCATAAGTGAAGTTCATATTCCACATTTCCTGGCCGATTTGTTAGTCATCAAATAATAGTATCATTTTTACTAGTATATTTTATATTATTGGATTTCATATTCAATTAAATATTTAATTCATTGTTTATTATTACCACAAAGACAAGGCATCCGAATCATCCCATCCGCCGCCAATTCCGCTCTATTAATTTGTACTCCCTCCTCCTTCATCCCATCATCACCATTGGCATTTTGTATTTGAAATGTCTCCCACTCCCTCCCTATCTACTAATTCACTCCTCCCAATCCCATCATCCATGTCCACAAACTTTGCTGCACCTGCACCTGCCCTTCTCCACCACCCCTTCTTCCCCTTTCCCCACTCCATGCCCCCCACCTCCCTCCACTCCTCCAAAACCCAAACCCCTTCCCCTAAATTCGACGATTACCTCAATTTCCGCAATCCCAATCCCAATTTGTGGCTGCGGATAAAGGACGAGGCCAGGGCCGTCATCGCTCACGAACCCATCCTATCAAACTACTACTCCACCTCCATTTTATCACATGACTCCATGGAGAGCGCTCTGGCCAATCACATCTCCATCAAATTGAGCGACTCCACCCTCCCCTTCGCCACTCTCTACGATCTCTTCTCCGCGGTTTTGCGAGATGACCAGGACATCCTGCACGCGGTCTGCTACGATCTGCTCGCAGTAAAGGAGCGTGACCCCGCCTGCATCGCCTACGTCCACTGCTTCTTAAACTTCAAGGGCTTTTTGGCTTGCCAAGCTCATAGAATCGGCCACAATCTCTGGAACAAGGGCCGGAAAATCCTGGCGCTCCTGATCCAGAGCCGAGTGTCGGAGGTTTTCGCGGTGGACATCCACCCGGGGGCGAGGATCGGGCGGGGGATCCTGCTCGATCACGCGACCGGGGTGGTGATAGGCGAGACGGCGGTGATCGGGGATGACGTGTCGATTCTGCATAACGTGACGCTGGGGGGGACCGGGAAGGCGTGCGGCGACCGGCACCCGAAGATTGGGGATGGGGTGCTGATTGGGGCGGGGACGTGTGTGCTGGGCAATGTGAGGATTGAGGATGGGGCCAAGATTGGGGCGGGGTCGGTGGTGCTGAAGCGGGTTCCGGCGAGGACGACGGCGGTGGGGAATCCGGCGAGGTTGGTTGGGGGGAAGGAGAATCCGATTAAGATGGATAAGATGCCAAGTTTTACGATGGATCAGACGTCGCACATTTCGGACTGGTCGGATTATGTCATTTAGTTTGTGTTGTTTGGGCTTGGGAGGGTTTTGGGGGTTTTTTGTTATGTTTATGCATGCTTGTAAGAGAAAGCCTAAGTTTTCCTATTGGCGTAGAGATGCAACTTTTTGTTGTGAATGTGAATGTGAATGTGGCTTTTGTTTCCATGCTATATGAATTTGTGATCAGTGAGTGGGAAGCAAGCAAGTTCTTGTATTTTTATCATAGCTTTGTTTTTATCTAAAATATTGGGTATATTAACATGAAGATGAAGGGTAGTGTTGTGTGTCAATGAAATATGAGATTTGATTTATTGAGATCGAAATCTTGATTGTGCAACGGAAACTATGATGTTTATTCAAATATTGACAGGCCATGATCATGTCTTTCTTGTAAATGTTGCATCAAAGTTGTGTGTTGATGTGGTCCAATGCCAGATTTGCAGTTGAAATGAGAAAGAATATGTTTTACCTGAGCATATCCTACTAATTCATTCCAAAATAATCTATATATACCTCTATCAATTGTGAAGAGCATAGCAGAGCAATATGGATGCGGGCGTGCGGCTGTTGCATGATAAGGCCATCCACAACACTGCCATTATACCGTCCCTTAAAACACTATTTGCGAGCCACACTGTACTTTTTTACTCCATCCCTTAACTAAGGGACGAAACCTGCAACCCTCCGTCCCTTAATAGTCCCTTATCTTACTATTCATTCAATTTCATTTTTTTATTTTTTTCCACCAAATTCAATTAATAAAAAACACACATCATTAAAAATAAAATAACATTACAACATAAAATAAAAATACAACTTAACATTCAAAAAAACAAAAAAAGACATAATTAAAATCCTAAAAAAATAAAAATGACATAATTTAAAATACAATTTTATAGAAAATAAAAAAACTACTCCGCCGGCGAATCATCCCCCGAAGGCGGTGGAGGTGCCCTGAGGCCACTTGGAGGCGGGATAGCAAGTTGTGCCGCCATAAACAGGACTCCGTTAAGCCAGGCTTCGTATTGGGTGGGCGTAAAACGGGAAGTGTCCGCCATTGTGGCGGTCATGTACATGGACATAAGGGAGTTCGAGGGTCCCCCCGAGCCCGAGCCCGCCTGGCTTGATTCGGCTCGGTCCCTCCTCCCTCTAGCCGCTTTCGCCGCATTTCTCCCTTGCGGCCGACGGCGCCCACGGGAGGACCCCCCGGCATCGTCTGTCGGGGTCTCCTCCTCCTGCAAGGTAAACTCTTGTGGCCCGATGCCCGAATCGCCCTCACCAGACGAGTATTGGCCACTCACCGTGTGCTTCGTGCGCTTCGAGGTCGAGCCCGAGCTGGACCGCACACCGCCGGCCAACCTTTCCTCGTCCCTGACGACCTCCAAAATATTGGCATATTTGAATTGTTTGCCGGTGTCTTCGTAGTAGACCCGCAAAGCCGACCTCAGAATGTCGGCTCCCGTGGCTCCGCTTTGGTACTGACCCGCTACATTCTTGTAGATGCCGCAGAATCGTTTGACCTCTCTGTCGACTCGGTCAAAGTGAGCGCGGAGCATCTTATATATGCGGCGGTGGGTCTTTTTCGGCTTAATCTCGTGGTAGGCCTCGGTGACCTTTTCCCAGAAGCACTTCCGGGGTTGTTGATTCCCGACGATGGGATCGTACGAGACGCTGATCCAGGCGTTGTACATCGCCAGCGTTTCTTTGGGGCCGTACGGATGCCGACCTACATCCTCCTACTCCTCCGCCCTGGAGCCTCCGCCGCCTCGGCCTTCTTCCGGAGTGGGTTGAACCGGATAATCCTCCCGAATCTGGGATAATCCCTGTGAATACCGCGTGGCGAAGGGACGAGCGTATGCATCAACATCAAAATTGGGTGGTTGGTACCCCCGGCGTGCCCGAACCCTGGGTGCCCGGCGTCGACGAACCGGAACCACCCAATGTGTTGTACATGCTCCCCCAGTCGCCGAACGCGTTGAGATCCCACGCACCGGAGCTGCCACCGCCGGAGTTTCCGTCGCCGGATATTTTGTGATGAGATGTTAGATGAAAATTGGGGAGGAAATGGAGATGAATTGGGAAGAATAGATGTGTAGTTGTGTGTGAAATAATGATGAAATATGAGTATTTAGAGCGTCCACTATAAGGTGGACGCGGCTATAGCCGCGAGCGGGGCGGTAGGCGCGGCTATTATAGTGGAGGGGGTGTCCGCCGCGAGGGTGGACGCGGCTGGTGGGGGGGAGGGCGGCGGACGAGGCTTCGCCGCGAGTGGGGCGAGGACGCGGCGGTGGGTGTATAGGCGCGGCTATAGCCGCGGCTATTATAGTGGCGGATATCCGCCGCGGCTATAGCCGCATTTTTTGAATTTTTTTTTCATTTTTTCATCTATAAATACCACTCCCCCTCTTCCCCCACTCCCATTTTCACAAAATCCATACACCCACTTTCTACAAAAACACTCTCTACAAAATGCACCGAGGAGCCGATGAATCACCCGACACTGAGTAATCGGGATATGACAGCAATCCATCTCAGCCGTCGGCCCATCATTCGCCGCCATCGGGTATTGGCGGATATGCTTCTCAGCCGTCGGGATTTGGCGGATATGCGGCTCCGTCACAGCCTTGGAGTTGGAATCAATCTCCACCACCGTGGGCATCGAGTCCACCCCTTCCTCCATCTCAGTCGTGAAGATCCTCACCAACGCCGCCCGCTTTACATCGGAATCTGAGTCGTTCTGCTTTTGGAGATTACCGACCCAACCTAGACGCGCTTCACCTGCCGCGGCCGGGTTCCCCTTTCCAAGCCAGCCAATCTCCGATCACCGAAGCAGATCAAGACGCATTTGATACTATGCTGGGTCTGCTGAGTTCCGGCATCCCAGATACGCCGGCAGCGCGGGTGGAAACACCCGTTCTGACCCGAGGAGGTAGCGGCAGTCGGGGCTCTGGTGGCGGTAGGGGCAGAGGCCCTAGGGGCGGAGGCGGCAGTCGTGGCAACGGCAACGTCGGTGGACACTCGGGCAGCTGCCCCGGCATTGTGAGTAGCGGGGGCAGTGGCGCCGGCGGTAGCGGTGATCAGCCCGAGCGGTCCAGCCGCGGCAAGCCATACAGCAAAGACGAGAGCATTGCCGTGGCGAAGGCGTGGGATTCTATCACTTCGGACCCCGTGGTGGGTACCGATCAGGAGTCGGGGAGTTTTTGGAGGCGCGTCATGTTGGCATACGAGGAATTGAAGCCCGACGGCGCCGAGAAGCGCGACCCAGAACAGATCCGAAAAAAGTTCGGTAGGATACTGCGGGCTACCAAGCTGTTCGCGTCCATATACGAGAACAACCTTCGCCACGCCGAGAGTGGCCGAAGCGTAGCAGATGTTAAGACCCTGTCGGAGGGCCAATACCACAAGACGGGCCAGCCGAAGTTCACCTTGTGGGAGGAGTATCTTGTCCTCGCGGATTGTCCGAAATTCAGGTCGATCGTGGCGAACGAGGTGGAAACAGCTCCTGGCCCGAAGCGCACAAGGAACAACCTTGCCCGGGAATACAGCAGTGGGAGCGGCTCGCACGAGTTCGAGCAGTCCGACGAGCAAGTCGAAGAGCCAGCCGCGACTCACATTAGGCGACGACGGCCCATGGGACTACAGGCCGCTATCCGCAAAGCCAGAGGGGGTAGAAGTGCCTCACGCCAAACGGCGGCCGCGTCCGGATCGCGCATCCCCCAGTCTGCCCCAATCCCACAGCCCACGGTGCAACCCCACGAGGTATTGGCCAATAGCATAGACGTAACGTTGATGCAACAACTGCAAGACGTATGCAGGTCATACGCAGGTGAAACTGACCCGTACGTCAGGAACGTCTACAAGAGGCTCATCAATCGGCTTGAGAGTCGACTGGGGTTGGTTGATAATGCGCCTGGGGATACCGAGGCCGGCAGCAGCGAGAGAGGAGGAGGAGGAGAAGAAGAAGAAGAAGAAGAAGAAGAAGAAGAAGAAGAAGAAGAAGAAGAAGAAGAAGAAGAAGAAGAAGAAGAAGAAGAAGAAGAAGAAGACGAGGAAGCCGACTCCGACACCGAGTAGACGGTGCCGGAGTTTTGTAGTTGTATTTTATTTTAATTATTCGTTGTATAATTTTACCGGTTTGCAATACAACGAATATCCGGGCCTAATTACCTCGTATTCTAGTTATTTATACTGCGATTATTTAAATTACACTTGATTGAAACTAAAAAATATTTAAAAATGAAAATTGATTATAAAATTTGGGGGCTATTGGAGTTGTCCACTATAGTGGCGGAAATAGAATTTTGGGGCTATGGACAACAAAATTGGGGCTATGGACAAAAACTCGGGCGGGGCTATTGGGCGTGTTCGCCTTATAGTGGACACCCTTATAGAGTAAAAATATAAAAAAAATAAAAAAAAGGAAAAACGGCTCTATTAACGGTAATATTACCGTTTAACATTTTTTTATTTTTTTTTATTTAATCCGATTAAAAAAAATAAATTATTGCGTCAGCGTGACGATGCCCACTCGCGGGACGACGAGTGGGCATCACGCATGGCCTGGGAGCGCGTCACGTCGCCTCGGCGCGTGGCGAGCCGTCCCGCATTTCGTCGTGGCGGAACGAGTTGCGTGACGGGCTGGGGACGGGACGAGATGCTGCAACGCGTCCCGCCCCGGTTCTGTCACTGCGGAACGAAACACGGGCCACCCGCGTGACGCGTTGCGGGTGGCCTAATTAAGTCATTTTTATTTTCAGCAAAAACTAATATTTTCATCTACTTTATTTTCTCTTTTCTATCATACTTTATTCTTTATTCACATGACATACTACTATAAACATCTCTTTCTTAATCTCTATGCCAAAAAGAGTGATTCAGTTAAATACTTACTCCATCCGCCCCTGAAAATTTGTTAGTCCCTCTGTCCCATAAAGATTGTCTCATTTTGACCGGGCACAGGTTTTATGAAAAGTGAGTTGAAAAAGTTAGCGGAATGTGGGTCCTACTTTTATATATTAATTTTATAATAAAATGTGAGTATGAATGCGTTAGTGGAATATGAGGTCCACTACAAAAAATGGTAAAAAGTGAAATGAGATAAATTTTGTGGGATGGACGGAAATGGAAAAATGAGACAATCTTTGTGGGACGGAGGGAGTACTTATTTCTATTTTCGTTCACCCCTAAAAATTTGTCACCTTTCACTTTTACCATTTTTGGTAATGGACCTCACATTCTATTAATTCATTTTCATTCTCACATGCCAGTAACTTTTTTAATCTGCTTTCTATTATATTTCTTAAAACATGTATCAGATCAAATAATGACAAATTATAAGAAATTTGAGTATAAAATTATCAGAAAAGAGAATAGAGACCAAAAATTAACTCATGGAAAATATGATTACAATGTACTAGTAGTACAAACACATTCCGAAAGGCCACACCTACAAGGAGGGCAACACACGGCAAACGCTGGCAACACCCAGCGGTAGAGTTGCCGATTTTCCACCTACATTTGGTTCTTCCTTAGCTCCGTCAAATTCTGATTTTGCATACCAATTTTAAAATCTACGTACTATTGATTTGTTTTGATTTTGCAACCCGTCAAGATTTTGACTTGATATAATTTGATGACTTTACTTTCGTGGTGTTATCCAACGTTAACCAAAACAACACCATATTTTAGGCAAAGAAACGACATTGCATTATACTAGATTGAATGATTTCATTTTTATTAGGATTTATATTAAGAAAGAAGGAAGAAAATGAAACAAAAATTAAGAAATTTTTGAGTGTCCACTATGGGAGCGGCTCGGCGGTCGCCGAAGAGGGGTGTGGGGCGAGGCGGGAGGCGCGGCGGTCATAGTGGCTGGGGTGGCCGCCGCGCCTGAGGACGGGGGAGGGGGGCGGAAACGGCTTCGCCGCGTGCGGGGCGAGGACGCGGCTGGTGGGGGTGAGGCGCGCCTATAGGCGCGGCGGTCATAGTGACCGCAGCTTCCGGCGCGGCGGTCGACGCATGCAAAATTTTTTATTTTTAAAATGAAAATTGATTATAAAATTTGGGGGCTATTGGAGGTATCCACTATAGTGGCGGAAATAGAATTTTTGGGCTATGGACAAAAATCCGGGGCTATGGACAAAAAACTGGGGCGGGGCTATTGGGCGTGTCCACCTTATAGTGGACACCCTTAGTTGACGGCCATTAGTCTCGATTGTAAGCCATAAGTCATGTTTATTTATTGGTGAAATTTTGATTGATAGCAAAATGGGGAAGTAAATGATTTATGAATTCTCGAAAATTTATGAATTTACATGCAAATACCAGAGATGTAAAATCTCTTCGTGGGCTACGCAATGTCTATTAGGATCCACGTAGTATTACAATTTACAACACATAACATAAGAATTCTTTCGTAGCCTGAATATCCGACTTTGGAAATTATCACAGACACCAACATTAATTACTTGAAAACAAATATATTTTCAAGCATATGTAACCAACATCGTTTATAAATTCATAAAAATGAATCATGTGGCCAAGAACCACACTCAAACATTGAATGCTATTGAAATAAGAATAAAGAGGAAGTAGATAGATGTGAAAATGTTGGGTTTTAAAAGGGGTGTTGATATATTGCCCCAAACTCAGCCCTCCAAGCCTGATCATCATCTGGCATTGTGTCATAGCAAGGAGTTGCTGCTATTTCATCAGAGTCTTGTCTATATATGGGGCCCCTCAAAACAGCCTCTGGTAGTCTGCTTTCTGCTACATATTGTTTCATGGTGATCATCTCCATCTTGTGCTTTCTCTTCACCTTCTCCAACTGTTTCCGCAGCCTCTCGTTCACTTCTTCCATCGTCGAGTTCTTCTCCTGCACACATGATAAGGCTAATTTCATGCATCGGTAAGGGGGTTAAATTCAACAATTTACGGGGTCTAACACATCTTTTAAGCCAGGTGTGTAGAAGGAATCGTCATGCCCAGGAATGAAGGTAGATAATCGCCTTGCGAAAGATTTGGCGAGAAAGTGAGCATAATGAAGGAAAAATTGCCAGGCGGAGGAGATCGCTAGCCGGAGGGCAGAACAGAGATTTCAAGAGAAGGCTTCTAGAAGATCGCCTCCACATCTATAAAAGAGAGGGCATGCAACATGAATAAAGGAGGACTTTTGGCTCTGAGCTCACTCACACACTCTTCTACACACACTTGGGGGAATCGGAAGTCTAGGGGTTTTTGGGGGGTCATTTTCGGTTTGATGTTGTGTACCACCGTCCTTATGCAGGGCGAAGAAACAATTTACTGCTTTCATTTTAGTTTTCTGTTCGGATTTCTACCGAGTCTTCGTTGTTCGAAGCTCAGCTTTCGTATTTGCTGAAATATTAATGATCTATCTATGGAACTTCTATTTTCTGTCATGATGATGCTGGTGTTGAGTTTTGATTATGTTTGATTCTGAGTTTGTGGTTGTTTACTTGAATGGATGCTTTTCGCACTTGATCTGGTGAATCAGAGTTGAATCGAGGTTGGATTGTCGTTGATCGGAGTAAATTTGTTGAATCGGAGCTCATGGAGTTGTTTTTGGTTGTAGTTTGATTCGGATTGCTTGGATCCGGAGTGGATTGAGTGTCCGACATGTGGATCTGAAGCAGAGTTGGGTGATTGAGCATGAATCTGATGGCTCATTTCTATGTTTCTGTTTGCTTAGTCTAGTAGGTGTAGATCTGTTCAGTTTCCGATTAATCGCAACATTAGCGACGTCTGAATTATGTTGTTCTGTTTGAATCTGGGTTGTTACTCTGTTTTCTCCATGATTCGAGCTTGAATTAGGTGATAAGAGTGCATATCGTTGTTTGTTAAATTCAGATTTAGTTAGTTGCAGCTTTTCATTCGTACTTTACATTTTCTGGAAATGGTCCCCACTGCATGTTTGATATCTGTTTAGTTACTTTAGGAAGTCGTTTACTAGGTCGAGGAAGTTTGTTTGAGATATTGTAGTTAAGATGAGATGTTCCATGCCCACATGATGATTTCAGTTTCCTAGGTCTAGTGTCAGTTTTCATTTCTCAGCCTAGTTATAATTTTCTCAACCCAAAATTGCGTGGCAGCAGCCAATTCCCTTTTCCAGAATATTTTAAATGTCTTCTTACGCATCCGTCTTCGTGGGATCGACCCCTACTTCCCTGTACTAATTCATAGTATAGCGGGTTGAAGGTTTTTTGAACGCGGAATTTGTGTGTCCGACGACCGAGACTCACAGGATCCTCTGAGTTCCTAGACCTTGTGATCTAGCGGATTCTCTGGGCTTGAGAGACTTGACCTAGCACAAAAGCGCACACATATTCTATAACCAAACACATTTAGGAGCTTTCAAATGGTGCCGTTGCCGGGGATGGATGGCGTAGTTTATGATTATGTTTAGAGATTTTGGCGTATATAGTTTTGATTTTTCTTTTTCTTTTTCTTTTTCTTTATTTCCAGTTTATGAGCATAGGCTCACGGTTTGGACATTGGAGTAACTCATCTGGGTGGAGAAACGATTGATTTACTTGGCAAGTCAAGGAGACAGCATCTACGGTCACCACCAGATCGGGATTATCTACGGGAAATCCATTTCTGTTTGGTTCAGGAAGTGACGAGGATTGGAGTTAGTCAGGAAGGGAGGATCCCGAGTCGTCTTCAGAAACAGATATAGAGGAGGTAGAGATCAGAGACATGACACAGGTAGTTGATTTAGATCCTGAGATTGGTTCGTTCACTGCCCATCTAGATGGTGAGCCAGCCCAGGCTATAGTCACGAATCAACGTCAGAGGTCCATCGATATTAAGACAAATGTGCTAGGTATTCTACCGACGTTCTTCGGGCGTAGGAACGAGTGTCCATACGAGTTCCTAAATGAGTTTAGTAAGCTGTGCAGTATTCAGAAAAGGCCCAACGACACAACGGAGGAAGATTATTGCCTACGCGCAATTCCATCTGCCCTAAAGGGAGATGCTAACACATGACTGCTGAGGCTGCCTCAGGATCATTTCTCTCGAATCCAGCAAGGTCTACCAGACACATTCTACTAGTCTTTGAGCTACCAAAGCACTTGGATGACGAATCCTGCATGGTTGTTTCTAGGATTAGAGGATTAAAGGAATATAGGAATAGATTCAGAATACACACATAAACTTTCACTTGATGTTCAACCATCACTAGAAGAAACAACACTGAATGATATAGAAGATTAAAGTGAATCAACTATCACAATGTAAACATCCATAACAAGTTTTCCACAGCTTGTTTATATTTGTCTGGAACATTGAAATCAAATATGTTGGACAATTGCTGATTATACCTAGCACCATGATTCCATTATGCATGTGAACATAACATGGGATCTTGAGCTCTTGGAGTTTATATTTGTTGCTCCTATCTTTCTATTTGATAGGCCCTCCCTGCGTGATAAAATTTAACTAGAGTAAAACCAGCAATAATAAAGAAAAATATGCAAGTATCAATATAAGGTCAAGCCTCCTTCTCACCTTAATTAGAATCTGAGTGATATCCTCATAGCAGGCAACATACTCCTCAGTCAAATTCTCTACATAAAATCCATTTTTTACATCATCCTTTATCTCCAAGTCCCGTTGTGTTGGATCAAGAAGATCACCAATCTTGTCATCATACACCTATAGAAACGGATCATATTTAAACTAAGCTGTGCAATGAACTCAAACAAGTAGGAGCAATATTTTTATGCGCTGTGAAGAAGAATCACCTCCAGAAATGAGCAGCGAAACTGATAATTAATCTTTTTGCCATCAACACTCCCTTGTTCCTGAGAAGCAATGATATACATACCGCATCAGTCAAACTGTGAGTTAAAATTAAAATCTGACAATTTAAACTGATTACGCTGAGCAATCTACCTGTTGGATCTTCGAGAAAAAGATCCTGGAAAATGCGAGGGACGATACCCTGGAGACCACTAATGGATGGATCATCCACCATTGCACTTTAAGGTCCCCACATTGTGTAGGTCTTCCCACTCCCAGTCTAGTATTCAAAAACCAAAGGATATCAAAATTTCAATATTAAAATCTAATTTAAGATTAGGCCAGAAATTTACCTGTCCATAAGCGATTATTGATTTATTATAACCGCATAATGTATCCTTAACCAAAGGAGCGCCTACTGATTGGTATACTTCCTCCTATAACCACAAAGCCATAACTTTATTTAAGTTTAAAGTTTTAGCACTAAACTAAGAAAGATGAGTTCTTCAATCTCAGTCCATGGAAATAGAGGATCCAAATGAAACGCTCAAGAGATTTGTAATGAAAATTGTTGTATAAATGCCAAACCTGAGTCGAATCTGACTCAAACTCCGTATCAAATGTAAATTTCCTTTCATCAACACAGTGAATCCTTGGAAACTTTTCTCAACATTGCATCTCCACCAGCAGGCCTAATTCTCACCGCTATCTATCAAAATACCAAAAAAAACAGCAAACTAGATCACGACTCCCATCTCTGTAGCAAAAAGAAAAACTCTTTTGCATCATTTTAGCAAGAATTTTCGAATTATACAAATATAATTAGGGTTTCACTACGCCAAATTAGAGATACCTTCACTGGTGGATCTGAGACTTCGGGTACTTTTTGTTCAACTTCTGATGCGGCGAGTTCTCCCTTTCGAGGATTGATTTTGACTTTCGAAGGAGATTTTTTGGGGAAGGAAACAGAGGAGGAAGGGGGGGGGGGGGGGATCGCAGATTTGAATGTTGGGATCCATCGGAGATACGTTCTCGGAGTCGGACGGAAATTTGGAGCGTCGAGTTAGCGATTTCTGCTTCGATTTTGAGAGTAGGCTCTTGAACGGAACTGAAGAGGTGATGCTCCCGAAAAATCTGCTGTTCTCGAAGATTTCTGAACCGGACTTGGCCTTGATTGGAACCAGTTAATTACTTTCAAGGAGCCTGTAAATTTTAGGAAATATCTGATAAAGCTGAAGAAACAAGGTTGTATATCAATGGCAGAGTTTGCAGCGAGAGAGATGAGAGAGGAAGAGGCGAAGATCTGATTGAAATTTGAAATGTTGTTCGGAGAGAATGAAGAGAGACGTTGTTGTGTATATGACCGTTGCAAAATGCCACACGACGAGGTGCGTTTAAAATTTTAAAGCAGGTTGTAAAATGACCAAAATAGGCATGGGATCTATTAACATTTTAGTGAGTATTCGGAGCGGATCACCTCCCCCACATGCTACACCATTTGCTACTCCACCAATAAAATAGTGACATGTATTTACTCTTTAAAATATTAAAAAACAAGCAAAATCCTAGATGGTACCTTCTTCCCAAAATCGTATATACTATCGTCGGACACTTCATCTTCATTTTCACTGAATTATTATCTCATCTTTGAACAAGTCCAATTCATTTTCCAATAGTCAACAACAGCAACTTCTTCGTGATTCTCTCCCTCTTCAAATTCGTTCTTTACAGCAATTTCTAACTCACCATTCCTTCTCAAATTTGACACAACCTCCTGCACTTCTCTCTCTCGACCAGAATTCCTCGAATTAGTGAAATCTCCGCCTACTCTCTTATTTTGTTTTCTTGCGCCGTCAACATCCAGCTCTCGGAGTTCACCCGCCAGTGTCGGCCGTTCACGCTTCTATCCGGTCACAGTGCCGCCTCCGTCGTCGGCGTCCAGCAGCTGTCGCCGCCGCTGCCGTCCCCTATTCCTCTCGTCTTTCTCTCCTTCTATCACTGTCCCAACTGAACAGCAACTCCAATTCGTCGCCTCGCACACGCTGCCGCCTGGTCCTCCGTCGTGCAGCGCTGCTGTTCACCCCGGTCCAGCCACCACTGCTCCACCGTCGCACTCTCTAAATCTCCAACCAACCCGGCGGTGCACCAGCGGGGGGGGGGGGGGGCAGCAAGCTGCAGTCCGAGCGTCCAACTTCCCGAGAGCAGACCAAAACTTAGGGATTGCGATAGGTCGGGGAGGAAGTCGTAGTTGGTTGCGGCAAGGAGGGCGACACAGACTGGATGGGGATAACTGTGAGATGAGGTGCCGGAAGAAGAATCCGAGCAACCAGTCATACGGCAGTGGGAAAAGTGGCTGCCATTTGGTGGAGATCGAATCGCCGGTGGCGATTTGCAGGGTATCCGAGAGGTGTTGGAGCTTATAGGCAGGGACAAGTAAGGGGAACGAGAGAGAGAGGCAGAGGTGGCCAGGTGATCGGGGATTCCGGTGGCTAGCAACTAGTAGTGATGCTCGGAGGCTTCGTGGTGGTAGTGCTGCTTTGGATTTTCCAGCGGCGTCATTTTGATGTTTAAGAGGTGAGATTATCAGTAAAAAAAAGGAAGATGAATGCGTTGACAATATTTTGGGAAGAAGGTGCCATCTAGGATTTTGCTTGTTTTTTAATATTTTAAAGAGTAAATACATGTCACTATTTTATTGGTGGAGTAGCAAATGGTGTAGCATGTGGGGGAGGTGATCCGCTCCGTACTACACTATTCAAATCGTCCTTTTGATGATTATGTTAAAATTTTCTTTTGGCTGAATTGGGTTTTTTGAATTTTGCATTATGATAGTACTCCACTTTTATTTCGTTTAGTTACTCGTTAAACTTAGCATATAATCCATTTTTATCAAGTCCAACTATTAATACGATTTAGAGGAACATAACCAAAACATGATAACCCTTCATTCTTAAAACGTGATAACCCCTTCATTCTTGATTCTTATTAGACTACTTCCATCGGTAATATTGGAAGCAAAGTCACACATATAAAGATAAAATAGTAAAAATAAAATAATTCTAAAATCAATTACTCCAACCCCCCTCATTATTTGGTGTTACCATGTCGACCCATAGAAAAAGTGGAGGTCAAGTCCACATGTCTTCCTTTTATTTGTGGAACAGTAAAATAATGTTTTAATGATTATTATTCTTCTAAAAAATCATGTGAATTATTTTTCCAAAAAAATCATGTGAACCACTCTTCCAAAAAATGACGTGAACTACTTCATTTTTTTATGTTAATTTATTATTTTTTATTATTTGCTACTATATTGTGCTTCATTTTTCTATATATATCCCACTTAACATGTAGAACTCATCACAAGCAAACCAAATTTATCAAACAAAATTTCCTTTCATTATTGTTTTTATAAATTTGGTTTTATGGATCCAAATCATCCAAATTATCGGCCGTGTTTTCCAACCTATCAAAATTCCCAAAATTATCAATAATAATCAGAATATCCAAGTTTGAAAATTTTTCCAAATTTGCACCACCTTATCAGAATCCCCAATTTTTTTCAAAGTCAGAGTATTCACAAAACCTTGAATTATCTACAAAATTCCTACATCTACTAAAATTCCCACATCAGAAAGTATCACCTGCAACTTGTTCGGAGATGCTCAACAAGCGAACAAAAAGAAGAGGAGCTCAAAAACTGTAAGTTGGGTTGTGAAAGAAGATTTAGCACTTATGTCTTCTTGGGTCTATGCAAGCGCACATAGTGTGCGCGGTAAAAATCAGAAGGGAGAAGCACTATGGTTACGTGTGCAAAATTTGTATCATGTAAGTCAAGCAGAAAATCCAGATGAAATGTAGCATCCCGAAAATTGCGACTTTTGTTTTCTTTAATGTGGTTGTCGATTTGGAATTTCATTCATGGAATTTAATTTCTATGTGTTTGAGTTAACGATGTGAGTTTTAATTGTTGTGAGTTATGTGGAATAATGTGCTATATTTTCCAATGTTGGAAATTAATTAAATGAGATCATGCATTTTTTCTAGCCATTTTATTTGGAATTTTCGGCCCCTTCAAATTATTGGAATTAATATTTTCTTTTTTGGATTTATTATTTTGGGATATTTATCCAAATTAAATCCAAACCAAATTATCCTTAATTTATTCTACATGATTTTCGACCCTTAGCCTATTCCTTGGAGATTTTCGAAAATCCCCTATTAATTAGGATGATGAATTATTTTTGTAGATTTAATTGGTACCTTGTTTAATTTCTTTCTTGAATTTAAAATCCAATTAAATCTAACCATATTTTGTCAAATCCCTCCATATCCTATTTTAATTAGGATTTGACTCTTTCCTTCTTTAAGGGCCTATAATTTTCGCCCCATATACCTATAAATTTCCTTGGGGAATTAATTTATTTGTTACCTATTTTGTGGGAGTCTTTTTCTACAAAAAATTACCAAATTTAAATCTTATTCCTATTTTATTGGAGGATTTAAATAATTTCCTTGCTACTCCCTAAAGTACACGTCCCCCCCCCCCCCCCGTTCCATACTTGGAGATTTTTAAACTATCTCGTTACCTTATTTATGAAATACCCAATATCTTTTTACCTAATTTGTGAATATATTTCTCTCCAAGTAAATACAAAATCAATTCCCTTGCTAATTAAATGGCAAATTTCAAGAACCCCTCCCCTTTTTCCACACGCCTATTTTCTTTTAAATTGTGAGATTTATTCATTGACCTCTATTTTATTCCTCCACAATTATAATTAATTTATTTAAGTGTGGGATTAATCCTAGAATATAAAAAGGGAGGAACCCTAACCCTAGCCCCCATTCACACGTTTTTCCTCCCTCTCCCTCTCTCCCACACGCCTCTCTCCCTCTCTTCACCCTCTCCACAAATCCTTCACCAATTCCTTGTTCTTGCATCATTTTGGAGTTGGAAACTCAAGATTCATCGAAGAATCGCATCATTCGTCATTCCTACCGATTGATTTTGCAAGGGAAAGGTATACTTGAATCATCTTTCTCATTCTTACCATTGAATCCATGTGTCTTGATCCCCTCATGCATATAGTGAGTGTAGAAATCGTAGACCTAAAAATTAATCGGTTGAGAAGGATGTTTGTATGAGAAAGTATGTGTATGTGCGTGTATGTATGTGTGTGTGAGAGTTTGTGGATGATTCATTGGTGAATGTTATGTGTAAATATGAGGTCATGGTTGTGAGGTCATTTTTGAAGCATGAATATGTGTTGAAAGTATGAATTGGTATGTGTGGATGAATGATAGACAAACCCTAGTTTGTAAATGTTGAGCATGAAAACTGTGGTGTTCAGACAGTAGGTTCCGACGAGTGTTTGACCGACCAAACGATCTTATGTTGGCACAAATTTTTTAATTGAGTGAAGTTTTAGGTGTCTTCTGTGTTGTGTCAAAATTTCAGCCTCAATTGATGAAAGATGATTTTTTAACGGATTTTTCAATTGAACTGCGCGGTCCTGCCAGACTTTGTGTTCTCGTCCAGTGAGTTTTGTTTTTGATTTGACCGACCTAAAGATGTGATTTTAGTGTGAAATTTTAACTGGATAAACCTTGATGTGTCTGCTGTGTGGTGACCAAATTTTAGGGTCATATGAGGTCGGATGGAGTTTTTATAATTTCTACAAAACGACTGCGTTGTTCTGCCAGATTCTGGTTTTGTTGAAATGAACTTTGTTGGCAAGTTTGAGTGAATTACATGATACATATGTGAATAAGGAACGTATCCTATGATGTGGTTATGTGTTGCACGTTGAGGTATGCTTGAATGTTCGTTTCATTTAAATTGATGAACATTAGGATGGACAATATAAGAAAACGATGGAAGGAACGATAGGGCATGCATGACAAATGTATTGATGGAAAGACTGATTGTGTTATGGTGTTGACAAGGATTGTGGTGCGTACGTGGGTACAAAGAGCAAGGGTTGAAATAAAGTTGTGAATTGTGTATAAGCAGGCGAGGTGGGCTTTCTTTTACTAAACTCCTTTTACGTTTCAAAATTGTGATATTGGAGTTATAAGGGTGGTTTAAAGTGTTATGTCATGCCATGGTTGTTTTGATGTTGAGATTGTTGCTTGATGCCTAGTTCGTTTGAGCTTGCTCCATTAGGCTATAGGGCTATGTGTGAAACGAATTCGGGTCTGAGAAGGGCCGCAAACCCAATCAGGCTGTGTACACTGGTGGGATCGGGAGCCGTCCTTGCTTGTCGGCCGGTCTCGTGGGCGAATAGTGTGACCACATTTTCGTTGCAATGTGGAAATATGATGTGATTGTATGGTTGTTGAGAAAGTGGGGAGATTGATTGTCTGGCCAGACTATGAAACTGTTTTTGTGATACTCGATGATATTTCTTATTTAAATGTAAAACTCGAGTTCACTGTGGTATGGATGACATAACTGTTATAAAATGTTTTCGGCATGTGCCCACTGAGTATATTAAGTACTCAGCCCTGCATATGTTTTCTCTATGTGCAGGTTGAGCGGGATGTTGCGGCGGATGTTGAGTCGAGCTTTAGGAATTCCCGGATGCGTCGTGTCTTCATACATGAGCGTCATCCTATGACTCTCCTTTGATACTTGTTTTTCTATGCCTTATTTGAAACTATTTTTTTCAGTCTTCCGCATGACTCTATACAGTTTTATGCCACTAAGTACTTTGACACATTTATCCACTGCTTAACCATTTTGTAGACTAAAACACTTTCTCTTGAAGTTAATTGAGTTTTCATATTAAATGTTGTTCTTTATCGTTTCCCCATAGTCACGAGTTCCCCGTCTTTACTATCCTTAGTAAGGGCAGCCGTGACATGAAATTAACAAAAGAAACATGGAGTCTATGAAGTGTCGATGGAAATGACTTAACGAAAATGCAAACAAATGGGTGGCTGCTTGCAGAGAAGCAAACGCGCGAAGGAGGAGTGGAATGAGCGACCAAGATGTTGAGAATGAAGCTCATAGCATCTACCAAGCAGCAGGCGGTGACAAATTTCATGATTTGATAGTGTTTAATGAAGTTATGAACAAACATCTGAAGTGGGGGTATTTCATGACAATGAAAATGTTGCTTATGAACCGGATGGTAGCAACTCAAAGAAGACAAAAACTTCTGAATCTAGCGAGTATACTATCCCTTCAAATCCCGAAACTCCTACATCTGGATATTCAACTAGTTATCGGCCTATAGGTAGAGAGACAAGGCCAAAAAAAAAGGAAAAGGTAAGGTAACACAATCTGAGTCTACTAATGCTCAAGTTGCTGCAGAACTTCATGCACTAAGGCTAGCTAAAGATAATGAGAATTAACTAGTGAAGACTCGACTGCGGATAGAGCGTGAAAAGCTGGAAAAGCCCTCTATGAAGATGTACCAAAAAATGTTGATTAAGTTGTTGGACAAAGAGCACTTGTCCCCAGAAGATCAAGAGATGAAACACCGACTAATGGAGATTGTGTTTGGAAAATGAATGATTTTAGTTTGATATGAGTTTGATGTGACAATAAGTTATGTAATATTAGTTTGGTGTGCCATTAGTTTGAGTAATACTCCATCCATCCCAACTAAGTTGAGTCATATTCCTCTTTGGGTCCCAACTAAGTTGAGTCATTTCCCTTTTTAACAAAAAACAAAACATCCGATCACTGTTACTTTATTCCATCATCTACTTTACTCTCTCTTTACCTTTCCTACTTTATTCCATTCTCCTACTTTTCAGCACAATTTCTTAATTTTCGTGCCCAAAAGATTTGTCTCAACTTAGTTGGGACGGAGGGAGTATTAGTTTGGTGGGCTTTTAATTATGTAATGTTAGTTTTGTGTGATCTTAATTTGCTTATGTTGGTGTGATCTTTGTTTGTACTTTATGTAATATAAATTTGTGTAATATTAAGTTTGTGTGATATCAATTGATGTCACATGCATTTTTCTGCAAAATCAATTGAGATGTCACAAGCATCATTTTTTTATCACATGCATTTGCAGATATGAGTTTTGGTGTCACATGCATTTTCCTGCAAAAGTAATTGAGATGTCACAAACATTAGTTCTTTATCACATGTATTTGCAGATATAAATTTGGTCACATGCATTTTTCTGTAAAAGCAATTGAGATGTCACAAACATTATTTCTTTATCGCATGCATTTGTAGATATGATTTTCGTGACACATGCATTTTCCTGTAAAAGTAATTGAGTTGTCACAAGCATCATTTCTTTATCACATGCATTTGCAGATATGAGTTTTGGTATCACATGCATTTTCCTGCAAAAGTAATTGAGATGTCACAAACATTAGTTCTTTATGACATGTATTTGCATATATAAATTTGGTCACATGCATTTTCCTGCAAAAGTAATTGAGATGTTACAAACATCAGTTCTTTTATTGCATGCATTTGCAGATATGAGTTTGGTGCTACATGCATTATCTTACAAAAGTGTTTGAAATGTCACATGCATCATTGTAAGTTCCTATCACATGTTTTGGTGAAAATATGATTTCCGTATCGCATGCATTATCCTGCAAAAATTATTGATATGTCACATGCTTTACTGCAAGTGTGTCTCACATGTCCTGGTTTAGTGTCACAGGCAAATATATTTAGTTTATAAATAGCGTGTGGAAATTTTTCGAAGATAACACCAACTATACATTCCACCTCCAAAACAATGTCTTCCAGTGAAAAGTCTTCACTTTCATCGGATTCAAGTTCTGATGGTTCGAATACTATAGCACTCAATCAATGGGAGGAACGAGTTTCTCAACAAAATCATCAAACCTATACAATTGTTGAGAACATGTTATCCACCAATCTCAATCTAACTGTAGGGGCTCAGCTTCTACAGTCAGAAAAAGGTATTGTGAAAGACAACGCGAGATTGGTGCTGAGCGTTTGATCAATGACTACTTTGGTCCCAACCCGACATACGAAACAGAGGTCTTCTGACGCCGATTTCGCATGCACAAATCTGTATTCCTTCGGATAGTAGAAGCCGTTACTGCTAATGATGAGTATTTTCAAGAGAGACACGATGCTACAGGGAGACAAAGTTTGTCATCGTTACAAAAATGTACAAGAGCTATGCGGGTGTTGGCGTATGGGACATCATCCGATGTCGTTGATGAATATTTGTGGATGAGTTCAACGGTGACGAGAGATTATCTAATACATTTTGTTGAAGGTGTTATTTCATGTTTTGGTGCCACATATCTTAGAAGACCTACTAAGAAGGTCCCGGTGGTAATTTCAAATCCTAATGATCCGACCACTACCATAGAGACAAATGAGTTCAAAGCATATTGTAACTATTGTGAGAAAGTCTATCCATTTGGAACCGGTGGGGGATATGGTACTCTCCATCACCATTTGAAGGTAAAACATCGCGTGGAATATGGGCATACTAAGTCCCAAAGCCAAATAAACTTCCCTGCCGGCTCATCGTCTCAAACAGGTACGCCTCTATTTAAATATGATCCCAAAAATATTACCGATGCTATGGTAAGATGGGCAGCAATGAAGCATTTTACAAAAGAATTCCCCCCTCAACTGCTCAAAGATCTAACAACCGACAGTTTTTTGATAAAAAAAAGAGAACTAGGAAAATTTTTATCTACCTTGGGACACAAAGTTAATATTTGCTCTGATGTGTGGACGGATTCTTACCATAGAAATTCTTACATGGGAATTTCATGTCATTTTATAGATAATAGTTGGACATTAAATAAACGTTTAATTGGTTTTAGACAATTTCCTTCACCACACACCGCACAAGCAATTGCATCTTTAATTATTCAAGTTTTGAATGATTATGATTTATGCAACAAAATATTTTCGGTTGGTTTTGATAACGCAACCGCTAACACTGCAAGTATACCCGAATTAATTGCGGCTTGCTCCCCGGTGATAAGTGGTAAGTATTTTCACCAAAGATGTATATGTCATATTTTAAATTTATGTGTACAAGATGCTTTGTCTTTATGGCAAAGACAAATTCAACCTATTACAACAGTTGTATCATTGATCCACTGGAAGCCTCATATTGGCAAGGCGTGGAAGAAGTATTGCCATTCGAAGAAAATAAGGTACACAACTTTTAATTTAGATGTGTCTACTAGATGGAACTCTACATATGATATGTTGCATTCTACATTAGATCATATAGAATATTTGGTTGATTTTTATAGAACTTTCCCTGTAGATGATTTATATCTAACCTCTTCTGGTTGGGATCAAAGCATGAATTTATTTAAATTATTCAAAGGTTTTAGAAATGCCACCATTGAGTTATCAGGTGTGTATTATTGCACATCCGTTCGTGTTTTAGAACATTGCATGTATATATCACTTGGTTTTAAAACTGCAATGAAAAATTCCGTAAATAATCCTAAATTAATGTGTGTTTTATATTATATGATTGAAAAATGGCTTAAGTATTTCAATGAGATCCCAACGTTTTTTTTGCTTGCAAAAGTTTTGGATCCAAAATGGAGACTAGTTGCTACTTTAAAAATTTTAGAATTTTATTACAACAATTTGGCTTCTATTGATCTTGAACCACTCCGAGCTTTGCAATCGAATGATGAGGACGACGACAACAACATAAACCTAGCCCAAACATTCCAAATAAACCTCCCCCACCTCTCAACCCTACAAAGAAGTTTTGAGTTCGACTTGCGGGCTGTCTTTCATGATTACGAAGCCAAGTACAACAGTACCCACCAAGTGAGACCTAGACCCCCCGTCAAACACATAACTTTGGCTTCTTCCAAGTTGATGACCCCGACGCCCAATCCCAATTGGCGGACCTATACGACTACAACAGCGGAGGAAGGACGGCAAATTCGGCAAGTGAGTTAGATTTATTCTTTGACTCACATTTTTCTTTCAATGATGAAGAAGGAGGCCCCGTTCCCCAACAAATCGACGTCCTAGATTGGTGGGGATCACACGAGAAAGATTTTCCCATCCTTGCATCAATGGCCAAGGAGATCTTTTCGGTTTCGGCTTCCACTGTCATCGTCGAGTCCGCCTTTAGTGTTGGAGGCAACGTCTTGGACGACAGAAGAAGTAGACTCACCGGGCAAAACATGGAAGCCACCATGTTACTTGATGATTGGTGCTCTGCCGAAATTAGAGACCAAGAACCGGATTGGGACAATCAACTAGTACAACCCGACCAAGACTACTTCCCTGACGAAGAGTAGGCCAATTCCTCCGATCAAGACAAATAGGTAACCAAGGTAAGAGAACTACGTGAACTTTGATTCCAAAATGCAATTGAGCATTGAGGATACGTAGGCATCTCAACTTAAATTTTAAATTTAAGTTGAGCTCAAGTCCTTTTCCTTTATTTCTTTTTTCTCCCATTTGTTTCGAATATGTAATTTGTAAATTGTAATCTAGACTTTAAGTCTTTTGTAATTTATAATTTGTAAGTTGTAATTTGTAAATTTTAAATTGTAATTTGTAAATTTTAAGTTGTAATTTGTAATTCTAAAGTTGTAATTTGTAATATAGTTGAAATTTGTATCAATAAAATTGCATTTGTACATCGTATTATTATAATTTTATTTATGCAAGTATATTTACATTTTTTACTTGAATTACAATTTTAACAAAAAAAAACATGAACCGCCAAACCGGCTCGGAACCGGACAGGAACCGGCGGTTCCGGATCTTGACGTGAACCGCCGGTTCACGGTTCAGGAACCGGAACCGTCCAAGCTAGGACGGGCCGGTTCAAGTTCAAGAAAATCTTGAACCGGAACCGGCGGTTCCGAACCGTGGTGACGTCTAATGGTATAAGTGTTAATACTAATGATATTAGTTGTAAATAAAATGATGTGTATGGGCAGTATGTTGTTTGAATTTTTTGAAATTAGAAAGTTCGTACTATTTAGGGACGGACGAAAAAGGAAATAGTTCACACTCTTTGGGGACGGAGGGAGTATGAGTTTTCTCTTATCTCAAATTCATATACTTTTAATTGATTTTTTTTTTGTTTTATGCATACCAATAAAAGTACTATTTCTGTCCGCGAATGGGAGTCTCATTTCTTTATGACATGGATTTTAAAAAATGTTAAGAAAAATAAGTGAAAAAAATTAGTGGTATATAATTCTTACATATGTATATTAATTTTAAATTAAATATGAATGGAATGTGGGTCATGTCATGTTATCATTTATAATAAAAATGAACCGAGATTCTTATTTGTAAGCAGACCAAAATAGAAAAATAACTCCTATTCGCATACAAATGGAGTATAAATTAAGGTTTTATTAGGAATTAATGGAAATCGCGATAGATTTATTATTTGGATTATAAATTAAGGTTTTGGTGCAATTAATGTATAGTTACATACTTTGAAATTAACAAGTTGATGACAATCTTGGATCAAACCAACTACTACTACTTCTGTTAATATTGGGAATCATTTTTTTCACACTAGTTTTAAGAATTAGAATAAAACGTGAATTGAAAAAAAAGAACCGAGTTAATGAAAAGTGTCGCCAACTATCTTTTATACTAAAAAAATAAAATAAAATATACTCTTATTGATATTCCGTCTGTTCACTATATGTTTTAGTTTTTCATTTTCATTTTTCTCATATTAATTGTCCCATTTTATTTTACTATTTTGATAATGGACCACACACTTCACTAATTCATTTCTCATCACATTATACTATAGAACTAATATAGTAAAGTAGGACTCACATTCTAATAACTTTTTCAATCCACTTTCCTTTACATTTCTTAAAATTTGTGTCAAGTCAAAGTCAAACACATATTTTAAGACGGAGAGAGTATATCACACATGGACTGAAATGGAAAAAATCGAGACTCATACTATCGGATGGAGTATAAAGTAGTATTTGATAAGTTTCTCACCCACCATTGAATTAACGCTGTTTCCAAAATAAAATAGTAGGAAGGCGTCATCCGTTGTTTAATGACTCTTATTACCGGATGGAGTATAATGTATATACTCCTCCCATTCCCAAAGAACATGCACTTTGGATTTGACACGAGTTTATTTGCAAAATGGGTAAATTAAGAGAGATGTAGAGAGAAAAAATAATAAAAATATTATTGGTGGAGAATGAGTCCTAGAGAGAAAGTGAAATAAGTAATAAAAATATTGTTAAAAATAAGTACACTTGTAAATTAAAGTACAAGAGTATAATACACTCTCTATGTCTAAAAAAATACTAGTAGTTTTCTTTGTTATGTCTTGATCCCTTCGTCCACAAGAATATGCACTTTTTAATTTTAGAAACTCATTTATCTCTAATAAGATAAAACCCATTTCTCATTAATAATACTTTAATTACTTTTTTTCTCTATCTCTCTCTTACTTTACCATTTTTTGCATAAAACATGTGCCGAACTCAAAGTGCATATTCTTTTGGAATGAGAGAAATATAAATTAGTTCATTTTCTATTTTAAAAATTTTTCCACCACACATTATACTATAATAAGAGGTCCACTATCCATTGAATTATTTTTATCCTCTAAAATCAGCGGCAATCATCATCATAATAATAATAATTATTATTATTATTATTATTATTACTGATTACTTTATTATTATTATTATTATTATTATTATTATTATTATTATTAATTTATCTTATTTTACAGGTTATTATTATTGGTGTTGTTACCGTGAGACTAAATATCTGGATTTGGATAAAATGAGGTGATGTCTTGAAAGTTAAAGCCCAATGAATGGGCCCAAGAAAAGTTGGTATTTGAAATCTAGGGTTTCATAAAAGCAGAGCTACACACTCCCTACCGCAACCGGAGCTCATTCACCAGCAATCATGGGTAAATTTCTCTTCTTTTTCATTCCTTTTTTCTGTTGTTATCTTTGGATGCTTAGCTTCTGCACACAGACTCATCGAGATGTTGTTTCTTTGGAATAGAGAGAGTAGAGATTATGATACAAATGTCTCTTGTATTCAGGTATTTCTCGCGATTCTATGCACAAGCGGCGTGCCACTGGAGGCAAGAAGAAGGCTTGGAGGAAGAAGCGAAAGTAATTTTTTCTTCGTCTTTTAACACTATTAATTTCTCTTTTCTCCTTGATCTGTCAATTTATCCTTCTACAAAGTTGGTTTCAATTTCGTTTCACTGTAATCCGTATGCAGAAATAATAAAATATGGATTTTTAATGTCATTAACTGATATGTTTTTAGTCATTGGATATATTCATCTTCTTTTAAAATAGATTTGTTTATTATTCATTTAGAATTGCACTGACTTCTGATGCTGTCCATTATTATAGTAGTAGTAATAATGTCCAAGTGGTTTGTTGTGGTTTTTTGTACTTTTTAGGTATGAGCTTGGAAGGCAGCCAGCAAACACTAAGTTGTCCAGCAACAAGACGGTTCGCAGGGTCAGGGTTCGTGGAGGCAATGTGAAGTGGCGCGCGTTGAGGCTTGATACTGGAAACTACTCTTGGGGAAGTGAAGCCGTGACCCGAAAGACTCGTATTCTTGATGTTGTTTATAATGCATCCAACAATGAACTGGTCAGAACCCAGACTTTGGTGAAGGGTGCTATTGTTCAAGTAGATGCTGCACCCTTCAAGCAGTGGTATCTTCAGCATTATGGTGTTGAAATTGGTCGCAAGAAGAAGACAGCCTCAAAGAAGGAAGGAGAGGTATAATTCTTTTTTCTTTGCGCACTTTTTGTAGTTTCAAGTTTCTTTAACTATTTTTTAGTCATACTTGGATACTACATCTGATGCTTGTATTGCTGGAAGAAAGGAATAGCTGGAAACATTAATTTGGATTTACTTTATTATGAACCTAACTACAGTATGCTGCTAACTCCAATTGATTTAAAAACATATAGATCCTCTCAAGTATAAATATAATCATTAGGGAAGCTAAGTTTTAGGCTGGGAAAAACAATTTCAGAGAGATATTTTAATTTTGATTGATGTATAGGAATACTGCTATGCAATGAATGACACTTCGGAATCCCAAATAATTAGGTTGTCATGGGGGAGCTAATTGATTGCCATCATCTTATCATGTTCTAGTTGACCCATTATGTTAAAACGATTTCTCTGTAGTTATTCCATGTTTTGTTTTCCTCAACTACAGACCCCAGTTTAACAACTTAAAACTGTTTTTACTACCTTCTCCTCCTAGCATAGTACCCTTAAAAATTCTCATGTGGAACCTGGGGATCTTGTCAGATTAATATCACTTTCTGATCCAGAAGTTGCCATGGTAGTTCAAGCTGGATTTTTTACCCTTCAACTCAATTTTGATCTGAATTCTTGATATGTTCTTTCCTTGAATTCTTGTTAATGGTTTCACTGGATTACAGGAGACTGAGACTGCTGTGACTGAAGAGACCAAGAAGAGTAAACATGTCCAGAGAAAACTAGAAAAACGCCAAGAGGACCGTAAAATCGACCAACATATTGAGGAACAATTTGGCGGTGGGCGTCTGTTAGCTGCGATCGCCTCTCGTCCAGGACAATGTGGGCGATGTGATGGGTATGTAATCTGCTATGCATTTTCCTATTAACTCTTGTGACCTTAAAAATTGAAGATTGATTTCTTAACTTCCATTAAGGCTGTACTGCCTTGCCAATCTATTAATCCAAAATAAAAAATTCTAGCAATATCATGTTTATAATTCTATAAATTTGTTTCATAATTCTGTGAAAGGACAGTGTTGGCTTGGGGCTTCTGCATATTGCATCTTATTTGTGGTCTGAGTGCGAATTTTAATCTTCCATTATTATATACAGAAAGCTAGCTATGAGGTCCATTGAATTATTCTATCTAGTGTGAGGATTTAAATCTCTTTTGTAATACTATATTTTGATTGTGCAACTGATGCATACATCTGCTCGCTATGCTGTTTTAGCAACACTTTGTTTTGCCTCTAACATGGTTTGTACATTTGTGGTTTCAGTTATATTTTGGAGGGCAAGGAATTAGAATTTTACATGAAGAAACTGCAGAAGAAGAAGGGGAAAGGTGCAAGCACCGCATAAGTTATGTAATGATAACTAAAATTTTTGCAGTCCAGAATTATCCCGAGTTTTCACCTTTTGTACTGAACAAAATTGTCAAGACATTACTTTCTTAACCATACTATTAAGTTTGTCAAGACATTATGTCTTATCTTTTTCTTTTTGATACTTGGCTATGCTTTAGATTTAAATCATTTTTTAAAGCAGGCAACTTGTTGGGTTAAATCTGCTTATGAACTGCTGTTCCATTGTTTCTTAGTTTATTCATACTTTCATTCAGGCAGATCAATATACACATTCTTCATACTTCATCTTTGAAGATGAAATGATTAGGAATTGGTTAATACTCCATCTGTCACAAGGTAGTTTGGGCATTTTTTGTAGTTTTGGAATTTAAGAAATTACTGTGTTAAAGGTTAAAGTGGAAAAAGTGAAGAGGGGGAATAAATTAAGAGAGAAGAGAGTCTAGTATAAAAGAGGATAAAGTTTTTGCCAAAAAATAGAAATGACTTAATTATTTTGGGACGGTGGAAGTACATTAATTGAGTTACAACATAAAACTGTTCTATCTCCAGCCACCATGCGTCATAAACGTTTCCTAAACACTCGTTCTGTTAAAACTACTTGTCTGATCATCAAGAATTTTACACAAACTGAAGAAGAGTTGCTTGCTGGTATATTGTACCCATAATATGAAATTACCTACTCTCTTTAAACCTCCTAATCGTAACCCAAACACACATAAAAGTGTACAATAAGAGATCAATCAACGAGACAGTAGAGTTCACAAATCAGCCATCATTTTCAGCATATTACACTGTATTTCACAGTTTTCTGTAATCTAATTAAGCCAGTTTGTTTAGTGTAAGTGGTAACCTTCAGTCCAAACATCCAATTCTAACAATAGGAAGATAATTGAAGAGCTAAATGTATTTGCTGCAAGTTGGCCGCACGTTGCCATTTCCTCCTGCTGGAAACAAAGAGCTTCATCCGCGGTTTAAGGCAACCTGTGGTACCTCAGAAATATGACGGACGATCTTTGTCAAACGTGTTCTGTATGGCCTGAAACCAAATTAGAGCACTGCTGCATTAGCAGTAGAATCTAAAACTCTCAATTACTTCTTCCCCTTCGGTAAAATCAGAGAAATATTAGCCATTTAACATCCAATGCCTTTCAAAATGTTGCTCTATTACCCGTGGAGGTTCAGCATGTGATCCAGAAAGATAAATGGGATGGTAGTCCAAACCTTTCCACATTGCTATCAACTGGAAGTGGGGCCGCCTGTATTCGCTGCTAATTATCTCAAGGATCACAGTTTTCGGGGAAGCAGATACTATATGAGTGAGACCAGCTCCATGAGCTCCAACAATAACTGAAGCATCTTGGATGGCTCGAACCTGCTCTTTCATGGGCATGTGTGCAAAAAGTCCATTCACAACATTTAATCTGCACTCGGAGTGATTTGATGCCAAGCTATTTATGGAATCAAACACTTCTTGTTTTCATTGCTGAGCCTTGATTGTACCTTACCACCATGACGGGGATGGGCCAGATAATCTTCACGTCGCACAAAGAGGATATTGTACTAGGATAATCTCCACTGGAAAACCAAAAGCAGCTCTTATCATCTCACCAAACTCTGACAACCGAGCAGTCTTGTGATCATCAGGATTTTGCCACAGATCATGTGCAGAAGCTCCATGACAGTCTACTGTTTGACCGAGTCCCTTAAAAAGAGCAGTTTCGTACCCTAGCGGGGCAAGAACGGCATGGCAAAAACAAACTGGACCAGTAAAGTTCTTGGCATAGGTGAGGCTTGAAAATAATTCCGTCCATGTTTCTTCCAAGGGAGCCTGATTTTGTCACAAAAATTATGGTTACTAAGAGATTTCATGAAAAAGAACCAAAATATAGGTGAAAGAAGTAACATAGGGGACATATTAATTGGTCACTCAGCGAGTACAGACTAATACAGAGTCTAAACCTCCCAAATCACGAATTTTTTGTCACATGATCCAAGATAATGGAACTCTTGGATAAACATATAATGCACCAAAACCTACTTTAACCAGAATGACACCATGGAAGTGCTTTCCTGAGATATTGACCCTCGATGAATATCTTGTCTATTTTACTTCATTAGCAAATCTAACGTGCAGAATCATAGAATCACTCTACACAAACATTTGACTCAACTTGCTTCCCCAACATTACATATTCAAAAGACCATCCATGCAAGAGTTAAAATGGAAGAAGCATGCCCTTACAAAAAAAATGACAACTAGGAAGTACTACAAGGAAATTACATGAATTGAAAGAATCATCAAAGCACGTTTTTACCCTGTCGAAGAAATAGCACAATTCAATAGATTTTATTAGAGTACTACTGATAAGTTTCTTTAATGGGTTATGCAACAAAATAATGCAGTGGGTTGAAAAGAAGTTAAAAAAGCCAAGGCAACATACCTCACAGTGACCATCTACAAACACCAAATGAGGTCGATTAGGCAAGCCAGTGACTCTGGAAGCCACGTACGCACTGTACCAATCAGTAACTGTGTGAAACATGTTCGCATATTCAAAGCGGGTAACTAAAACTGCTGGCTCCTCAATCCACTGCAAAAATAAAAAGAAATCATCTTATGAATGTTAAAGATTTTCATGAATACACCTCGGACAAAATAAAATATATAGAGAACACAACATGCAATTACAACAGGAAGTAGTATAAGCAACCTTTTATTTTTTTGCTAAAACACCAACACTGATATATAAGGAGATCAACCAAAAATTCACTTAATTACATATATCCAACATTTTCTGAATCAAATTGGAAAAGTAGATGTACTCAATTCATTTGAAGTAGTCATGAAGTTGTCTTTGCAATATTTGTGAAATCCAGATATTGTCCATCACTTAAAACAAAATAAAAAAGGGAAAAAAATGAAACTTTTCTGCTGAGTTGATTGATTCGATTTGTGGATGGGATCGAAGCCGTGGCTGCATTGCGCCGGAATATCGACATTTGGAGAGCTATTGGGACACCGATGAGGACGCGCCGGGTCCCCGTTGTGGTCACACGCTCACAGCCGTCGCGGCGACAAAAACCCATGGTCCCCGCCTCATTTTGTTCGGAGGCGCCACCGCAATTGGCGGTGGCAACGGTGGCGCCCCTGGCATTCGTAATGCTCCTCTCTCTTTTGATTTCTGCTTGCTGACTTTGCTTTTGTTTAGAAATGAACTGATTAGTTGTTGAAGTTCTAAGCTCGGGTTTTTTTTAGGGTTGATGGAGTGACGAAAATAAGAGAATGGAAAAATAGAGACTATTATGTTTGAAGAGATAACTCTTACATAGCAGACATAGGGTGTGCAGAAATGCAGGTTTGGTAGGTAAAGAGATTAAACTGCCCTTCAGCCTATTTGGACATTTTTATCCAGAAAATGGCAAAAAACATAAGGTTTGTGATTATATATTATGTTAGATACCTCTGATGGAATTTTTAAATGTTAGGGATCTCCGCCGTTATAAGGCGAAAAATTAGGGAATTTTTGTACCGTTCCCTCTTATTGTTACATTGAAGAGATGAGGATACAACAAATAAATGTCAAAAATGGCCTTGATCAATGACTTTCTTACTCAAAGAATAACGTTTATTAATTTGCATTTTTGTATGTATGTTCGAGCCTCAATTACTGTCGCTTATATATGCACTGTCTATCATTGCGAGTGTTTCATTTGATTTAGCTTATTCAAATATAAGCCCATTGGAATTTTACTAGTCCAATATGGGTTTGTTAATTATTTCAAAGACTAAACTTTATAACCAATCCATGTAAAGTAAGATTTGCATATTTTAGATACGTAACCTAGAAAAAAATGGTAGTATTATTAGTACTAATCTATTTCAGGGTAGGGTACTATTTATAGGGAGTAACTATTTTGGCGGAAGTACTCCCTATATTTAGATATGTGAAAATGTAACAGTCAACGACAATTCAGGGTGTTTTTTTACTCGATTAATAGTTTAGATTAGGGTTTTTAGGTCGTTGACCTCGCGCTAAGCAAACCACACCTGCACGATCATAAGGTCCAACAGCAGCGTGGTGTGCTGGGGTGGAGACGGAGACTTCTCAAGCAGCATTACCAACGGAATCTCATTCAAATCGATTGTAGTAGGCCTCGATTTCACTTGTGGTTTAACTGCACAATTAATTTATAGAAATGTTATTTTTTTCTAGTTATACATAGGGAAATTTCTAGAGGCAAAGCTAGGAATTTCACATTGAGGGGCCCAAAATACTCCACGTGAAAAAAAGAAATTAATGAAATGTTAGATCTATTTATCAAAATTAAAATTAGTGAAATATTATATCTGTTTATCAAAATTAATAAAATGTAAATGTGACAATTATCTGAAAAGGATAGCCATGCTAGTAGGATTTTGAAATGATATAGTCTTTGTATACAAAACAAGCACAACCTCTTGCGACATTTATTTTACTAACATATAGAAATACAAACTACCTTTTGAGTGAATATCTAAATTTGTTCTCACCGAAAATGATCCATTTTCTTTTTTGGTTTGCTCCAATCAAGATGGCCTATTACTAAAAATAGAAACACATTTATCTCTATTTTATTTCATCTCTCTTACTTTATTCTCTTAACTCAACACACAAAATTAATTTGTATAAACTCTCGTGTCGCCCAAAGGAATGAGTCATCTTCCTTGGGACAGAGGGAATATTTAATGAAGCTCTTCGAAAAGCTTCACCTTCAGGCGCTATGCACAATGTCCATGTACAGAGGGTGCATGTCTGCACATTGATTTTTTATTGTGTTATTCAGGTGTGCTAGGATCGTCAACTGTATATTAATTTGATATTGTCCACTCACACGAATTTAATTTTGGACTCCTCTCAAAAGACCTCAAACTAATTGGAGTTGGACAATATTTATACTCCATATAGCTTCCAACTTCTGTCACTTATCTGGTATGGGATGGGTTTGTAACCCAACAAACCTCCACACGAACCGAGACCACATCGGGAACGTAATTGACACATCGAAACATTATGGGCCGTGACTCGAACCTGAGTCATCATGGGCCCAACTCAAACATAGGTCATCCAGGGCCCGATCCTGATACCACTTATTAGAACCGTCGACTGCACATTAGTTTGACTTGTCCTTTTTTCGTCAAGTCCGTCCCACATGAATTTACTTTTGGATCACTCTAAAAAAGGCCCAAACTAGTCGGAGTTGAACAACACTTATATATACCTTCCAATAAGATGCACATTGTCGTATATTGAAAATGTAAATTAAAAAAGATTCACTTAAATATCTATTATATCTCTCGTTCTATCATCAATTGATTTGTGATAGACCATCACTGAGATTTGATTAGTGATCCCCAAGTGTGAATCTAACAAATTTTGTGTTTCACTAACAAAAAAAGGTAGTGCATTTGTTCCTCTCTCTTTTATTTAGACATTTGATGTGAAATCAAAAGCATAATACATTGAGTCTACAAGCAAAGAAGCCAAACGATTATAAAGAGAGATTACAAGAGAAGCATTAATCAAACATTCATAAATAAAGCCTTAAAAACTTGTTAGTGCATTCAGCATTGTCTTGGAAGGTTACGGCCACACTTTTTGGGCAACGCCATGGCTTTCGCCGGATCTATTCCGAAGCTTTTGAACTGCTCCTTGTAGTTGCACAGGCAGCGCAGGTTAGCCTTCTTCATCACCCCACAGCACTCCTTCGTGGGCAGCGACGGAGCCTTCCCGGTTATCGCCGGGAGGCACTGCGCCAGCTCCGACACGCCCACGTTGCAGATGGTCGACGGCGTGGCCGTCGCGTACGCGCTGCCGTCGGCCAATGCGGAGGCGGCGAGGAGCGCGAGCGCGAATACTAGCATGAGGCTGAATGTGCTTGAGTTGGACATTCTGTTTAATTGGTAGTACTTTTAGTTGTTGGATTGCATCATTTCATTGGCTGTTATTTATAGAGGAATTGGTGAGAATGAATTGAATTGTTTAATGGTTTGTGAGGGTTGTAGGTTCATGTGAGCTTTGTTGGTTTGTCAATGTAGTATTAGGGATTGGGAATATAAAAATGGATGGAATTGAAGTCCGTGGGTTTGCGAGAACAAGCATCACATGCATCCCATTTTGCATGCATAATTTATGACATTGTGTCTCTTAACTAATCCGTCGAATATGTTATTTTTTAATGTAACATTGAAGAAAAGGAAATGTGGGTCATTTTATGTGGAATAAAGGGAGTATTATGTTAAGAGACTACTTCTCTTAACGAAATATTTCTGCCCGGTTACGAGAGTAACACAAGGAACTCCGGCGCCCCGCGTGCAGGGTCGGCGGCCAAAACAATCGTTGGCGCGGAAGAGATTTCCGTCGGCAACAAGGTAGGGTTTTGAGAGTGTTAAACACGATAAGTGGGCCAATAATTCTTCATTAATTGAATGAAGGAATTAATAAGATGCCCTATTTATAATATCTAGGACCCTAGGGTTGCTGATGTTCATCGAGGTGATCCACATCTTCCCTCTCGTCATGGAGGTGTGACAGATCCGCCCTAATGACCTCGTCGGGTTGCTGATGTTCATCGAGGTGATCCACATCTTCCCCCTCGTCATCCTCTCCTACATAACAAAGGAGTTTAACTGCACAGACATGGCCGGGAACATACTTTTATAGGCAATGCCAACATAGCCCCTTGCGGATCTCTCTGACTTCTCTGCATTAGACACTCGAATCAGAGTTATCTTCGGTTGGGCACTTGACGACTGTGGCACCGTGCTCGTGGATGGGCCGAGAGCGATCAGCAGAGGCTGTCGGGATTCGCGGCCAGACCACTGCTTCTTCGACCCTGAAGAGGCCTGCTGAAACCTGCGTTCTTGACTAGCCCCGAGGCGAAGCGCAATTGCCATTGCCTCCGCGAGGGATTGAGGCTGATGCATCTCCACTTTCTCCTGAATAGGCTCCTTCAGTCCTTCGATAAATATTGGTAACAAGACATAGTCGGGCATACCCTCGACCCAATTCAAGTACTTTTCAAAGGTATCGTGATAGTCAGCCACAGACCCGGTTTGGACCAATTTAGATAAAGGACCAATATAATTCTTAAAGCTTTGCGGGTCGAAACGATGGCGTACATCCTCCAAGAATTCAGTCCACGATACAAAACGGTTATTGTTTCGGGAGTTGAAAATCCACTCTGCGGCTGGTGGTTCAAACAACACAACCGCATAATGAAGGCGGTCTTCCTCCGGTATCCTCACATGGTCAAAATAGTACTCGACACGTGAAATCCAATTCGACGCGTCCGACCCATCAAAGTGAGGGGCACGCATCTTTACCCCATGACGCGAATCCGAGTCCTGATTATAGGAGAAACGGTCACGGCGCGGCGGCGGTTCCCAGCACGAAGAACGGCGATTGTCACGCCATCCTCGCCCGCGTGTTGGTGGCGGGTCCCAGCTGGACATCTGGCGCGGCTGGTGTATCACTAACCGGCGGTCGGAGACTTCCTCCTGCTGCCAGCCTCCGTCGCATCGATAATCACCACGCGCTCCATAAGCACCACCCCGACGGCCCCACCTAGGCTGTCGCTGATCACGCAACCCCAATTGCTGATGTCGTGGGTTCGCGTCTCTCCTCAAAAATTCTGACTCCTGATGCTCCGTATACGCCTCGTCATCTGAATCAAACTCGTTGTCCAGAGGATCTATATCCGGGAAATGCGGATTCTCTAATACATCCATTCGAGACTCCAATTGGTCAAAACGATCCATGATCCTATCAAAGCCCTGCGTCAAGGGATCAGTGGGAGTTCTATCCGTCGGTTGGCGGTCGCCCCTCGGGGGGAGGTCGCGGCGGGCCGCCACCGTCTCTGCAATTACCCTGGTGACGACGTGCATTGGTGGTCACCAATTCTTGAGCGTTGCCCCCGGTCAACCCCACAGGAGCGCTTGTCGACTCCGTCTGGATCTCCATGAGTTCAGCAATGAAAGCGCCAATTGTTAAGAGACTCCTCTTAACGAAATATTTCTGCCCTGTTACGAGAGTAACACAAGGAACTCCGGCGCCCCGCGTGCAGGGTCGGCGGCCAAAACAATCGTTGGCGCGTAAGAGATTTCCGTCGGAAACAAGGTAGGGTTTTGAGAGTGTTAAACACGATAAGTGGGCCAACAATTCTTCGCTAATTGAATGCCGGAATTAATGAGATGCCCTATTTATAATATCTAGGACCCTAGGGTTGGTTCGACCTAATCCTATACATCGGGAAAGAACCAACAAAGAAAACCCGACGGAGCTTATAATACGCTCGACACAATATTCGTTCAAAATAATAAAAGAAAAATACAATAAAGAAATTCGACAGTCTAAATTGAAATAAAACAGTAAACTGGTTCAGGCCTTTCGTCGAGCAGCTGGCATGCTACTTCGTCACGAAGTCCGGGTAGGGTTCTGGTTCAGGCCTTTCCGTGGCCTTAACTCTCTCTCCAACATCTTCTCCCTAACCTCCTCCGTCTGTTTCCCAGGTTCCTCCGTTGGTGTCGAATCCGTCTCACCCGATAATGTCGTCGGGGTATGCTCTGCCGTCTCCCCAGTCGACGACTCCTCAGTAACCGGTGGCTCAGATGGATTCGTAACATATTATGACCCAAAAGCAAATCATTCATTCAACATGTTATTTCTAGCAATCAAAATATGTATTAACAATAGTTTGCTAATCTTGCCCGATCAGGTTTGTGGATTAAGGCCGAAAGAATTGCGGGCTTTTGAACCCACACAGCAGAGAATTCTAATTTAGGAAATTTTGTTATGCAACTTTTTTATATACAATTTTTAAACTTCATAAATACTACTTCTTCTGTTCCTAATAATTTGTCATCATTTGACCCGGTACATGTTTTAAGAAATTTAATAGAAAGTGAGTTGAAAAAGTTAGTGAAATGGGGGTCCTTCTTTTATATGTTAGGTTTATAATAAAATGTGAGTAGAATAAGTTAGTGAAATATGATGTCGGTCTACTACTAAAAATAATAAAAGTGAAATGTCACAAATTTTTAGGAACGGACGAAAGTAGAAATATGTGACAAATTTTCAGGTACGGGGGAGTAACACATTTTATTTTATACTAGTAATTTTCATGATATTTCATGAAATAATTTTATTACAATATTTTATATCCTGAATGTGACAGAAAAGAGATAGTTAAGATATGAAATTGGATAATTCTACCTTTGGCATACCAAATCTTTCAGTGATTCCAACCCAATCACATTTTTTTGGTCTTTCTATTGAAATCTGTTAAAAGAGTTAGTTACTTATGAGATCTGTTAGAAGAGAGGAAATAATGATTTGCAGATGAAATTTAAATGAGAGACAAGATATGATTTCGGTTATTGAAAACAATATGAATTTTGTTAGAAGAGATGGACGTCCATTTGATGAGAAAAGCATATATGCACATTCATTTGAACACTCCTAAGATTTTGGGAAGAAAAATTGGTAGAAATTTATGAGGAAAAAAACCTTTATATATTAGTTAATAATCGATAGATTATCTCAAGGACTCAAGTGGAATTGCAAGCATATGTATTACACTAGTAGTTGTTTCAGAACAGTAGATAAAGAATGAAACCTACACACCTCTCTTTACAATTGGGAGATTCAGTGCATGAGCTACCATATCACAAACTAGCAAATACCCACATCAGAAAAATACATAAACGTTGCAACGATAAAGAAATCTAACATATCGGATGACGAGATGAGTTGGAATTGTATTCATAATTTACCAACACCGTGAATTTCTCGCGCCACAGTCACAAGCCTAATCAATCATAAGACACAAGCCATAGAACCTTCTTTACAGGAAGAACACCATTCAGAGGAGTAATGTCAGGATACAGTGTGTTAGGATTAACATCATCTATCTGCAATCTATAACAAAAAGAAATAGAGGGCATTATTAGACATTTATTTAAGAGCTTGTAACAATACTATCTGAATAAGTTTAGTTGTGCAACTACGTTTATTAGGAGGAGAATACCTCGAAATATCTGGAGGCATGGCAGAAACCGGGAAACAAAAAAACAAAGAAAACTATGACAAAGTATAACTACGAGTTCTTTTGTTGTCAGCTAGTTTAAGATATTATGGGAAAACCGGGACTCTGAAAATTTGAGCAGAACGAGAAAACAGGGACCTTTAAAAGGATATTTGATTACAATTCCAAATAGGTAGCAGAAAGTTCTGTTGCGATATCTTTTATGACTTAAAAAGTATAATTTTTGTAGTAATAAAAAAATTAAGACTTGGGAAGACTTACCAGTCAGATCTCTTTGTGACGATTTCTTCAACAAGTGGCGTTGCGCCAACATCTCGGGTACCTCCAACGCTGAAATGCTTTCACAGCCAAGAAGCTCTCGTAATTTTTCATCGCACAAGATTGCTGTTGAGTTCAAAGGATCCTAGAGAAGTAAAACAGAGAAAAGTTACTTTACATCATAAAAGAGAACATTTTCTGTGACGGAAAGCAAAAAGAAATAATGGAAGAATGGAGTAAGCAAGGAGGGAAGGGAGTTCAATTCAATAAAGCATGGTTCAGCAGTGGACTAACTGAGAAAAAAAAATCACAGAACAGAGAGATAACCAACACACAGAACTAGAAGATTACTTTCTTGTTCCAGCTCACAAATCAAATGGGGTTTTTCCATCTAAGCTCATTACAAACAAAATTAACTTCGAAAATTTGAAGTGAGGAATATGCCAAAGACACGGATAAATTTGAAAAGAAAAAGATGTTAAATTCACTCCTTCCAAAGCCACAAGCAAGAAGCCAAAATCTACATGAGTATATAATAGGTTCAGTTTAGTACAAGGGGGAAAAACAACTCTTTGCAACCGAGAAGAGGAATATAAGCATTAACTCAGTGACATACCTCAAGTTGGTGAGCCTTTATATACTCCCAAATTTGCCTCAACACTTCAGCTTGTGACATCTCCCTCTCCTCAGTTCCAAAGAAACTGGCAAGTACTTCAGATATTACCACAATTGGAACTGGGGCATCAGTTGATTCAGTTCCTGATTCCACATCAACCTTCTGTTTTTTTGCATCTTGGGCCGTCTGTTCTGCAAAAATGAGATGCATTTTTTTCAAATTTATTAGGAGCGGAAACTATCACAAAGATCACAGGATGGATTTTGACACTTAAAGATCCATACTTGTGGGCTCGAGCGCAGTTATATGCTTAGCTAACAGTTTATTCATCTTGAACATGTCGGTACAGTCAGTCTCAAATACCAAACGGAGCTCGTCGTTGCAAATTATCTTCCTTTTATTGTTAGGGTCTTGAAGATTGTGTTTCCTAATGTACACCCACAACTGTTTCACGATCTGCAAAAAAATCTAGATTTAGGAAGAATATATTTTTCCAGATCAAATAAGAAATAAGAACATAGATTCTCAACTTCTCATACCTCAGTCCTCGGCAAGGATGGCTGGCCTACAATGGCTTGAAGCAATGGAGAAACATTGCATAGTTTATTCAGACCACCTGGCCCACCTCTTCTTTTTTTCCCGGTCGATGCACTGCAACAAAGTGGAAGATATAGCTAGCATTACACCAAATGATGATAGTTGTTAGCAGAACTTTAGCATCGGCGGATTCCTTTCATGGAAAAAATTATACTATGTTTGCAACTTAGCATATATATCAAGCATCATCAACAAAAACTTCAGATAATGAATGTCTACGAAAATGTTAGCTGCAAACAGAGATTAAGAATTAATCACAGAAAATGATTCCGAGCGGTGTTTACCCCTTCAGTTCAGTCAACAGTGAACACACTAAAATGCTTTACAGCGAAACCTTGATTTAATTTGCTAAAAGATTACCACAATTCGTCGGTATGCTGTGACAATTCTACAGCTAAGAGAATATCTATACAAAACCTAAATTAAATTATACTACTAGATTCCAAAACACACACTGACAACTACACTAAGGTAGAATTCTATAAAAAGAAAAAAGGAAAAACAAAATGATCTCTTTAGTAGGTGAGGAATTGAAGGAAAGCCTATCCGAAAGGCAGCCCCAATTTCCACACCAACCAAACAAGAAACAACCTTTGCCCCTAAATTTTAGGAAACGCACCTCTCTTTAGCAGGGAGAGCAGCAGAGGCGGTGCTGGGGGTGTTTACGGCCGAGGACGGGGACGGCGGGTGAGGAGGCAGCGGGGGAGGGGGGCGGAAGGCGTAACCCTGGGCAGCGGAGAAATTGGGCGGTAAATGCGCGGGAGGGAAATTAGGGTTTTGATGGATGGCGAAATGGTCCTTGGGGTGCTGGAAGTGGGGCATGAAATTGGAGTGCAGGAGGTGGAAATGGTGGATCTGGCTGCGAATGAAGTCGATTTTGTGAAGCAAGTTGACGCCGAGTTTGGATTGGAGCTGTTCAACGACGGCGGTGACGGTAGTGAGGGAGTTAGTTTCGCGAAGGAGAGAGTCCAGCGCCTGCGCAATTTGATGATCCGTGACCGCCATTCCCGCCGGCGGCGCTGCTGCTGGCCCTCTTTCACTCATAAATTCGCCAATTTTTCTGCTCCAACGCTGTCGCTGCTGCACTACCAAAAATCTCTCTCTCTCCCCTCCTCTCTACGCTTTCTACAACTCTCTCTTTAGGCCATCCGCATCGCGTCTCGATGCTGTCTCTATCTCGTCTCGGAGAGACGAGACGACATCGAGACTAGAGGTGTCCACGGTTTGTAAACCGGCAGTTCCGATTTTGAGAAAGGCGGAACCAGAACCGAACTGTGAGGCTATTTCACGGTTCCGGTTCCGGTTCCGAACCGCCGGTTTCGGACGGTTCTCACGGTTTTGGCGGTTTTTTCGGTTTTTTTTCTCCTTTATGTAATTTGAAATTTAGGAATTATACAATAAATTGGAATAAGACAATGGATAATTTAAATTCAAATAAGACGAATAAGGTGAAAATCATATCAATTTTATTGAATTTGAGTTGTAACGGATAATGATACATTACAATTTACAATACATATACAAGTATACAACAATGTCATATAATTTACAAGCATCCTCGGAACATAAATAAAAAAACATGAAATGGGGGAAAAAGAAAAAAAATTGAAAAGGCTTGAGCTCAACTTAAACAAAATTAAACTTTTCAAATTTAAGTTGAGTTGCCTACGTATCCACAATTTTATTGAGGAATCAAAGCCCACGTAGTTCTCTTACCTTACTTACCTTTTTGGTCGGTCGTGCTCGCCATTCACCCCCCCTTTCATTGATATTGTTGAGCGTCCTCGCTTCCGACCTCGTCATCGGTGGAAAAGTCTTCACCATCACTTTCTATACGGAAGTCGAAATCCGGCTCTTGTGCTCTCATGTCCGTCTTTGCCCAATCATCAAGTAACATAGTGGCTTCCATGTTTTTTGCGGAGAGACTGCTCATTTTGTCGTCTAGGACACAACCGCCGACACTAAAAGTTTGCTCAATGGCGGCGGTGGAAGCGGGAACGGAGAAAATCTCCTTAGCCATTATCGAGAGTATCAGAAACTCTTTGTCATGTGTTCCCTACCAATCAAGGACGTCAATTTGTTGAGTAGGAGGACCTGCATCTTGAAAAATAAAGCGCGATTCCAAATATATATCTAACTCACTAGTAGCTCTAGTCCTATTGGTTGTAGCACCGTATAGATCTTGCAATTGTGATACTACGTCTGGATCAATCATGACATTGCTATAGTTCCCGCCACCAAAATCAAATGTAGAAGGACTAGGAGGAGCACGTACTTGGTGAGTGGTGTTATACCGCATTTCATATTCCGCGTAGAGAGCACGAAGTGCACTATCTAACCTTAGTTTGATTTCATCAACATTCGGAAGACTTAGTTCGAAGGCTTCTCCTCTTGTCAAGCCCATTTCGCGAAGTTGAGAAAAATCCAAATTGTGCAAACAACCATAGTACATGTCTAAAATTTTATGAATACCATGCAACTTCCACTTTGGATCCAAACATTTTGCAATCAAAAACACATTTGGAATACCCGCAAAATATTTCAACCATTTTTCAACCATATAAAACAAAATAGCCTTCAACTCTATGAATTGAGTATTTTTCACACATGTCTTAAAATAAATTGCCACATATATGCAATGCTCCAAAACGCGCACAGAAGTAGGATAATAAACACCGGATAACTCAACAGTGGCATTTTTGAATGCTTGGAATAATCGAAACAAATCCATGCTGTGGTCCCAACAAGAGGGTATCAAAAGCAAATCAGAAGGAACATGCGAGCAAGTTCTAAAAAAATCACATAAATATTCAATGTAGTTCAAGGTCGACTCCAACATATCGTACGCCAAGTTCCAATGAGTTGAAACATCCAAACGAAAATTGGTGTACCTGCACTGCTTGCTATGAAAATATTTCTTCCTAGCTCTACTAATAGAAACTTTGTTATGAATCAACTTAACAACAGTTCTAATAGAATCAACATACTTTTGCCACAAATTGATCGCATCTTGAACACACAAATTCAAAATATGAGTAATACACCTCACATGAAAATATTTGCCATCAATAACAGGAGAACATGCACTGATGAGTTCATCTATACTAGCAGTGTTAGCGCTTGCATTATCAAAACCAAATGAAAAAATTTTATTGATCAATTGAAATTCATTCAAAACTTGAATGATCAATTGAGCAATTGCTTGTGCAGTGTGTGGTGCGGGAAATTCCCGAAATTCAATCAAACGTTTGTTTAAAGTCCAACTGTGATCAACGAAATGCACAGTGATGCCCATATATGAATTTTGCTAAAACAATCAGTCCACACATCAGAGCAAATTGAAACTTCATGACCCAAGTTGACAATAAACGTACCTAATTGCGCCTTCTTTTCCTAGCATTGTCTAACAACAGCTCGAGTCATAGAAGTTCAACTCAATTTTCTTGCAGCGGCATTATAAACTTGTCGCATACTCGACACAAACGCATCGTTATCAAAAGCATTGATGATTGAACGGAAAATGGTTCATCACAGCAAATCTAGACATCACATTAAGAGCATTTTTGTGATCATGTTTTAAAAGAGTATTGCTACACATACCTGATGTTTGGGATGACCCGTCCCACTCCCGGTCCCGACTCCATGTTGAAAGTTGAGTTGAGTTTGGGTTGGAGCGATACCAAACTCGACCGGATGCGCTTTCTACATGTGACGGGTAAATGTACCATATCCTCTACCCTTTCGTAATGTGTATACGTTTTCGCAATAGTTGCAATACACATTATAAATGTTCGGATCGGTACTATCTCGTACCTTCTTAAAATGTTTCACTATGATGTTTGAGGTTAAAGACCTTTCAATTGTTTTAGGAGGTTGAGGAGGTTGTCCACGACCACGACCACGACGACTCCTTGTCCTTGGTGGTGGTGGGGGTGGCATTTCTTGTTGTCGTTCCTCTTCCGCCTCTTCTTCCTCCTCCTCCTCCTCCTTCTCCTCGTCAACATCATCATTGTCGTCATCAAGATTCACCGGTGTTGGAATTTGTTGAGAATAGGCACCGGGACCAGGAGCACCACTACCAGTACCAACATAAGCATCGCCACCACCATATCCACGCCCGCCTTGGAATTGAGAGCGAGAGAGAGCAATAGCATTGACCATATCTTGCTCTTCTTGAATCTACAAAATAATATTTGTATTGTAAATATCAAATAGAATTATGAACAATAATGTAATATAATTCATAATTAATAATATTAGTAGATAATAATTATTAACCTGCCACATATCCATGTTCCTTTGAGAAATCTCATCAATAACGGATTTTCGACTTGGCCTCTTGGACTTTCCCTTGCCCTTATCAACACGACCTTCTCGGGATGAAGACATCTTGACAGTAACAAATTATATAGTAGAAATATAGAATTAAATATATTTTTTTTGTTTTAGCAATTGAGAAAGACAACTTATAGAACTGCGGAACAAGTATAACAATGCGTAGTATAAGAGTAGCACTTGAATAATTCAAATGTAAGCACAATAGCACAAATGAGAAATGAGAAACAAAGAGAGAGAATTGGGAGATTGAAGAGAGAGACTCTTGTTAACACAAGAATGGGCTGAATGAAAGTGATGATAGAAGGGGGTATTTATAGATAAAAATGGGGAGAATGGATCAATTTGAATTCAAAATCAGAATTAAAAAAAAAATTGAAAATTGACCGGAACCGCTGGTTTTGGGGTACCGCCGGTTTTTGTCAACAAACCGCCAGTTAACCGCCTGACGACCTGCATGAAACATCTCATCGGCTCTGCAACGTGTCAGCCTTGTGTTCCGCACCGGAACCGGAAAACCGCCGGTTCACGGTTAACCACCAGTTTTCGCGGTTAACCGTCGGTTCCGGTCAAAAAACCGCCTGAAAAAGCTATCGACGGTCTGACGCCTCGGATACCTCACCGGAACCGTAAAACCGGCGGTTCGACGACGGTTTCGGTTCGTAAAATCTTGAACCGGAACCGGCCCGCGGTTCCAAATATGACGGTTCCGGTTCAAGATTATTGTCACGGTTTCGGGTCGGCGGAACCGGAAACTGTGGGCACCTCTAATCGAGACAGCGATGCAGCCATCCATCTCAGTCTCGTCTCGGCGGGCGTCTCGGCCCGGAGGGTGGGTTGGCGAGACGTCTCGCCACGCGCCAATGCCACGTGGCGAGCGCTGGCGCTAGGCGTGACTCCCACTCGCCGGCCCGCGAGTGGGCGTCGTCATGCTGACGCAATAAATAATTTTTTTAAAAATTCGATTTTAATAAAAAAAATAAAATAAAATTGAAAAAACGGTAATATTTTAATTTTTTATTATTTTTTCTTTTTTTATTCTATAAATACTCCTCTTTCATTCTCGTTATACACACAAACACACATCTATTCTTCCCAATTCATCTATCTTTTCTCTCCAATTTTCATCTCACCTCTCCAATTTTCATCTCAAAATGTCCGGCGATGGAAATTCTGGCGGCTCCGGCGGCTATGACTTGAACACGTTTGGTGACTGGGGGGACATGTACAATGTCTTGGGTGCTTCCGGTTCCGGTTCGTCGACGTCGGTGGCGTACCAACCACCCTATTTTGATGTGGATGCATACGCTCGTCCCTCCGCCCCGAGGTATGGGCAATCGCAGGGATTATCCCAAATTATAGAGGATTTTCCGAATGAATCCACTCCAGAAGGAGGACGGGGCGGTGGAAGCTCCGGGGGTCGCGCATTCGACGCTGTGGAGGAAGAGGAGGAGGCGGCCGAGAAGGAGGAGGATGTAGGCCGTCATCCATACAGCCGCAACGACACGATGACTCTGTTCAACGATTGGGTCAGCGTCTCGTACGATCCCATCGTCGGGAATCAACAAACCCGCAAGTGTTTTTAGAAAAAGGTCATCGATGCCTACAACGAGAACAAGCCAAATGGGTCCCGCCGCCGCACCATGAAGATGCTCCGCAGTCATTTTGACCGAGTCGACAGAGATGTCAAAAAATTTTGCGGGATCTACAAGAATGAAGCGGCGAATTACCAAAGCGGAGCCAGTGGAGCCGGCATTCTGAGAGCGGCTATGCGAGTCTTTTTTGACGACAACAACAAAGAATTCAAACATGCCGATGTTTGGGAGGCGGTCAAAGACGTTGAAAGGTGGGCTGGCGGTGTCCAGTCCAGCACGGGCTCGGGCTCGAGCTCGAAACGCACGAAGCACACGGGTGGTGGCCAAATACTCGTCTAGTGAGGGAGGGTTAGGCAACGCCTCACAAGAGGTTGAGGGCATGGCCACCGATGCAGGGGGCTCCTCCAGTGGCGCCGTCGGCCGCAAGGGACCAAGGCGGCGAAGGCGGCTAGAGGGAGGAGGAGCCGAGGCGAATCAAGCCATGCGGGCTCGGTCTCGGGCTCGAACACCCTATTGTCCATGTACTTGACCGCCACGATGGCTGACACTTCCTGCATGACGACTCCCTAATATCAAGCCCATATTGCCGGAATTGAATATATGGCAAGACAAATTGGTATTCCGTCTACAGGTGGCTTGAGTGCACCGCCACCGCCTTCGGGGGATGATTCGCCCGCGGAGTAGTTTTTAATTGTGTAATTTTTTATTTTTAGTATTTTAAATTATGTCTTTATTTATTTTTTAGATTTTAATTATGTGTTTTTTTATTGTTTTAGGATTTTAAATTATAATTTTATTTTATTTAATGAAGTGTGTTTTTATTATTTGAATTTGTTGGAATTAAAAAAATGAAATTGAATAAATAGTTAAGGGATGAGATGGTTAAGAGATGGAGGGATGCATGTGATGTCTCTTAGTTAAGAGATGGAGTGAAAAGTACAGTGGGGACCATGAATAGTTAAGAGATGAGACGGTTAAGAGACGGTTAAGAGACAGCGTTGCGGATGGCCTAAACAATTTATTTATTGTATTTATTTATGTTGTTTCAATTTCATTTTCGCACCAAACAATTTATTTACAGTATAACAGTATTTATCCCTCTTTTATACTACTGCTTATTTATCATTTGTCTTCAATTAATTAACATATTTACCTTTTATTACTTTTATTAATGAACTTCACAATCTCCTAACTACAACTCACATTCTACTAACTTTTTTCACTTACTTTTTATTATATTTCTTAAAATTTGTGTCAAGTCAAACTGCAGATTAGTTGATAATGCAGAAAACTTAGTCTCATTTTCTTTTAAATATTTAATGCTTGTAAAACATACTACTATCATAAATGAATACAAAAAATCAATGTGACAAAATATTCTCTCTCTTCAACCGGTAAAATGCATGCAGGGTTTTTATATATACAAATAACTTGGAACGTATTTTACAATATACATACTCTAAAAGAAGGAAGTCTTTTCTCCTTTTTTCTTTTCAAAAAAAAGATCAATAATGGATACATATTTATCTCTGCGATGACTCGAACCTCGATTTATTAGAGCATCTCTAAGGGGAGAAGGTATATAGAAAATGTATATTATGTCTTTACCTTCTTAAAAAGTGAAATATACCCTTTTAAAAAGTAACACATTCCAAAAGGAAAAGGTATATACAAAGGTAAATTATTTTTTTAAAATAAAATAATAGTATAAAATGCATTAAAAACATAAAGTGTAATACCTTCTCAAATATCTTTCCTCTTAGAGAATGGTTTTTCATGAAAAGAAGACAAATATGGTAGTTATAAAATTTTACCTCTCCATTGATGGGGAGGTAAAGATACTTCTTCAAAATAGAAAAAGGTATAATACCTTCTCATATACCTCTCCCATTGGAGGATGATTTTTTATGGAAAAAAAGTAAATATTTTATATTAGTTTACCTCTTCATTTACTTTTCCCCTTGGAATTACTCTTAGATAGAGGAGAAACTTCTTACTAACTAAGTTACGCTCGTCGTAGGAAGTTAAAGTCAGCTTTAGAATGTTGAAAACTAACACCATATATAATTAGTCCATTAAAGAGTTGAAAATGGTTTTAAAAAAAAAAAACTAAATCTGATATAGAAATTTTACCAGAGTGACTATGTTTAATTTCTATTGAAAAAAATAAAATTTGGTTTAGTATCTTTACAAGAGTGACTATGTTTAATTATTTATAACAGCGGCACTTTTTTCATTTTACTTATATCAAATTGTTTAGTTTTGAAATTGTCACAATATATATAACTAGTTCCGATATACCCGATTCAAACTAGTATACTAGTATTAACACCCGTGCTATGCACGGGTCATGTGATTTTCACTTGATGAATACAAATTCTAAATAATTCAACAAAAATAAGATTAATATAATTAAGTACATTTTTAAAAAAGGAAATGTATTTCTCTTGTCCCACTCTAATTCTTATTCGTTGTAGATTTTGTAGTATATTCTTATTTTGTGAGTTGAGTGGAGAAGGAATAATAAGATAAGAGCATCCACAACCGTGCTCTTGCCAGCGGCACGGTTGTGGGCCCGGGCGGTACTATTCATGCCTGCTCTCTGGCAAGAGCACAACACCCACAACTGTGCTCTTCCGCAAGGACGAGCACAATTAATATAAAATTCAATTACACAAAAACATTTTCATAATACTAAAATTCATTAAAAAAACCACAATAAAAATAACAAATTACAAATAAAATAAAAAGACATAATTAAAATCCTAAAAATTAAAAATTACATAATTAAAATACTAAAAATTAAAAATTACATAATTAAACTCCTAAAAATTAAAAATTACATAATTATTGGCTAATATAACCCGAGGAAGACTACGCATCCGGCGGCACCAACCCCAATTGTTTTTGGAGACCCAATATCATGGACTCGTGCGTTTGAAGTTGCGTGGGGGTCATAGTTGACCTATCGGCCATATTGAGTTGGGCCAAAAGGGCCCACAACGAGTTGTTCGGGGGTGGAGGTGGAACATAGGGTGCGGGTTCGGGAGCAGGGGCAGATGGAGTCGCGGCGCGACGTCGTTCGGCCGCCGCCTTCTTCCTACCTTGCGGTCGGCGTCGGGAACCGCTTGGTTGGGCATCGGGGCTACCCAAGTTAGCTTCGGCGAGTTGGCTAGCCACTTCTTCGCCGGCGTCGGATAGGGATGCCGACCGTGAGCGTTTGGAGGAGCCGCTAGAGGAGGATGTTATGCCTCCCTTATACTTCGGGTGCGTCCGCGTCTCCTGCCAAACGTTAAGATATTTGAACGACTTACCGTTCATGGATTGGTAGGTGCTCAGCGAGGCGGTGATGATGTCGACCTCGCTTCGGCCGCTCCCGGCATTCCGGGACTCCTGGATGAAATAGCCGTTGAACTTGCCAATTTCTTCGTTGGCTCGGCCGATGCAGTTGCGCACCATACTCTCGTTGCGCTCGATTGTTCCCGGCGGCCGGTGTGCATTGTACCGGCTAGAGACGCGCCACCAAAAGTGATCGCCGGATTGGTTCGTTCCAACCACCGCATCTTCGGAGATTTCCAAGTACGCCTTGAACAATCTTTCCATCTCCGCCGGTGAGTACGGTGTGCGGACACCGGCGCGAGATGGAGGATTCGGCATTTGGGAAGGGGCGCGAGGCCTAGGCTCCGGTGTCCACCCGTAGCGCCCATCGGAGGCACCTTGATCGTCGATTGGGTATGGCCGGTAGCCACTCGGAACGCCCGAATCTTGGGTGAGAGGAGGGGCCGAATATTCCGTTTCCGGACTATGAAACGGTTGCGAACCGAACCATTCGGGGTTCCAACCGTGAGAGCCGCTTGGGTTGTCGTCGTTACCGGACATAGTGGTGTTGTAGGGTGTGAGAGGAAGATGAAAATGGATATGAGAGATTGATGATGAGAATTGTGTAGTGAAAGTGTGAATTTTTTGGAGTGAAATTGGGGGTATTTATAGATGAAAGTGTGTATTTTTGAGGTAAAAAAAATAAAAAAAAATTAAAAAGTGGGGAAAAACGGTTATAAACGGATATAATTTTTTGGGGAAGTGAAATTTTTTTTTTATTTTTTATCGATTTTTTTAATAAAAATCCGATTTTTTTAAAAAAAAAAAATAAAAAAAGTGTTTGAAACCAACGGCTATGCCGTTGGCGAATGGGAGACCGCCACGTGTGCGTCCGCTGGCACGGACGTGCTCGATACATCGAGCAGCGCCGTGCCAGCGGCGCGGTTGCAGCGGTGGCGGTCCTTCGCCTTGCCGCTGGCACGGACGGCGGTGGCGCCAACCGCCACCGCTGCGGATGCTCTAAAGAATAATTGGAGATAATGGTGTTTCCAATTAAGAAAATGTGTTATTTTGAATAACAATTTAGTAGATATATAGTACTCCATAAAAATGTTTCAAAAAAAAAACAAATGCTAATTATAGTACTCCGTCAATCCCATTGGAGATGACTCATTTTTCTTTTCGGTTTGTCCCAACTAAGATGACATATTACTAAAATTGAAAACATCTTTTATCTCTACTTTATTCTCTCTCTTATTTTGCTCTCTCCACTTAACACACAAAATAAAGTCGCATAAAATCCCGTGCCATCTATGAAAGCTGTCATCTTCCTTGAGATGTAGACTATTTTTCAAATTTCAAATAAAAACATTACAATCATACTTTATCTACGTGTATGCTAATGCACAACATGTTTACTTAAATACAAACTTAACTTAGAATAATAACAATGAAGCAGTAGTTAATGCGCTTCAATTGCCCGAAACAAAATTATACTCCCTTAGTCCGCCATTAGGAGTCCCACTCCATGGCGACACGGGTTTTAAGAAATGTTAAGAAAAGTGGGTGGGAAAAAGTTGGTGAAATAGGGGTCCCACTTGTATATATTAGTTTTAAATGAAATGTGAGTGGAATGAGTTAGTGGAAGGTGAGACCCTATTACCATTTATGGTAAAAGTGAACTGGGACTCCTACTCGCGGACGGACTAAAATGAAAAAATGAGACTTCTATTCGCGGACGGATGAAGTATAATAATACTTGTATCACCAAACGCTTCGTTAAAATCTTTCACCACCAATACCGCAACCTCAAACACAGTCGGTATGTATATAAGTTCTTCCATCTCTACCTCTCTTATAAACAACTTTAAATTTACATCTTGTCTTCTTTCTTGGTCAATCTTTTGCTTTGGTATTCGAGACTTTATACCTAATACAATAAACATATAGTAATAATTACGTACAAAAAAATATTTTTCATTACATTAACCTAAAATTTAATTAATTGAAAATATGTATACTAAATTAATATGTCAAAAATAGATAAATGTGAAAAAGGTAAAATCATTTCATTAAAGAATTAATGGAAAAAAAAGTTGTGCTTGATTGAACAATATTAACATGATTCATAATGTTAATATTCATTTACAACAAAAAAGCGATAATAAATAGTGCCTTCGTCTTGAATCAAAGTTGATAAATGTAAATTAGTTCACATTAGATGAATTCTTTTCTTCTATAACAATATCACTTATAGTTCTGAACGGATCCAGCTACATCAACTACAAAAGATTGGTACAATAAAAGGATTACTAGAAAAAAATTATAAAAAAATTGATGAAAAGAAATTATTATGTTGGATTGAACAAAATTTAACCTATTCATAATGTTAATATTATTCACAAAAAAAAATTCTAATAAATAGTGACATCAATTAATTAGTCTGATTCACATTAGATGAATTCTTTTTACATAACAATATCACATATAATTATCAACTCTAAATAGATCGAATTACATCAGCTATAAAAAATATGATATAACTCATTCATAATGTCAATATTATTTAAAAAATGCTAATAAATAGTAATGTCACTAATAATTAGTCTAATTCACATTAGATAAATTCTTTTCATCTATAAGAACAACGCTCATAATTATCGGACTATAAACAGATCGAACTACATTATCTACGTAAAAATGAGATACATTCAAGAGAAACAACGATCTTTCATTCTTTATGGTAACCCACATGCATGCACATATGTTTTACTTCAAAATAATTTATTGCTTTAATTTCTTCAAACATGTATAAAAATGGATTTATTTATATAAATTTGTTGGAAATCCCACCAATTTCGACCATATTATCTTTTTTGGTCGGCGTTAGAATTTTCAAAAATAAATTGAAGTAGCAACAATCAAAGATTAATAAATAATTTCATTTTCCATGATTAATAACGATAAGTATTTTATTAATAGTTATATTCCATAAAACAATACTGTTAATTTGGATCATTTCCTATTCTCGTTCTAATAGAATATTAAAAAAATCAATAAAAGTATTATTCAATAAAACTATAATACAAACAATATTAATATTGGACCAATAATAAATTCATAGCCCTAAAAAATTGAATCAACCCATTAATATGCAAGAAAAAATAAAATGACATACTTGATGAATATGAAATTCATAGGAGTATAAAACATTCCAAAATATCAAACCCCCAATGGAGTAATAGATGCAACCACGCCTCTCATTTTTCTCTCTCTGTAAAATGTTACAGTACAACTTTCTTGCATCCATTAACCTTAAAATTTTCAAAATAATAGTCTTCCTCCCTCAAGGAATCCGGATGCGGCCCCTCCTGGAATCCCACCATCGTCTACATCTGTAACGCCGCTCCTCCCCGGCGATAGTGTTCTTGGTAATTTGGGTAGTGATGGTTGAAATTGGAATCTGAATCTTGAAAATAACCAAAATCTTTTTCTTCATCATGTTGATGTGTTTCTTCTCTCATATCTTGTTTCGATTTCTACTCTTGGTCGGACTGAGCTTTTGCCCAAGGAGTTTTTGGATAATGATGTTATGGAAAACTTGAACTGGTATTTGTAGAAGTTTAAAACTTCAGTGAGAAGCCAATTTCTTTACATTGTATTGGACCATATTTTTATCCAATAAAATTTGCCTTTTAATTTAATCAATGCTCTAGCAGCTTTACAATTCAACAGAACCGAGACTTTGATACTAACCAGAATTATTCGGGACTTTGATACTAACCAAAACTTGTTTTATGCATAAAATTAATTTAATATAATATCAATGACGTTAATGAAGTTTCCCGACTCATCTCACTTTTATAATTATATTTCAAATATTAATTAAGTAGAATTTATATTAACAGATTCTAAAATTGTATTGTTCATGCTAATTTGTCAACATATACACAATAAATTAAATAGTTCATTACTTCATATCATATATTAATTTATTGCATTTCAGTATTAAATAAACATACGACATTTAATGGAATTTATTATAATAACATTAAAAATTTTTAATGGAATTATAAAATAGAATTATCATATTAGAAGACAGGTAAGAGCATTAGAAATATAATTACTATCAGCTTTTTTTTGGATATAAGGAAGATTTCGTTTTTGTAAATCAATTAAAATACGGCTTTTTTATAGTTGCTATTCATAATACATAGGTTCTGTTTTCTATGTTGGCATAAAAATTTTTTTGGTATATGCTTGCAGTTAAAGGAAATAATTATAGTGCATGCTCATAAAAGTACAAGTCAAAGTTTTTGTGTATTTTATAACGGTTCCCGCCAAAACAGTCCTCAATGGCAATCTTGTTATTTTTAAGACGACTCTCACTTTATATAATGATAGATGATAGATTTGGATAAAATATGTGAAAGTAAAAAATGAGTGAACAATTAAAGTGAGTCAGAAACTATATAGTACATGTTCCTATTTTCATATATCTAAAAAATTAATTTCCATATCTTAAAAAGACTAGTCTCATAATTTGCATAATTTCATATTATGAAGGTGTAAAACTATATATAGTTTTTCCAAAAAAGGAAATTAAGTTGGCGCCTTTGTTGGCCATCCATTTCGCTCCAATTCATAATCCTAAGCTAAAAGCAAAATTTGATGAACCAATTTTCATCAATCTCGATATATATGAACGTATATCGGATCACCACTAGTTTATATGCAATGTATTTGTATCCACCCTCTTCTCTTTACACTTTACCATCACCTTAATTTTCCATTCTTCCTTTTCCTAGAATTTCTTATGTCATAAACGATATTTGCGCTACCTTTTCTTGTACGGACGAAGGTAATCTGAATTCGTATTTATTTATTGATTTTGTTTTTAATTAAGGTTCAATTTTGACACTCTTTGTGGAGTCGATGTAGGAAGATTGTGGGGGACATTGAGGTGTAGTATTATTATTTTGATATAAAAAAATGGGATCAGATTCTGACAAAGATCCCGACATAGAATCTGACTCGGAAGGGAAGGTAAGCAGGCAGCATAGTCAATCTTCATGCCCTACTGAAGATGATGACGACTTGAACATACATTTGGGCCCAAAAGTGAGCCTCAAAGAACATCTCGAGAAAGACAAGGTCATCTACTATTTCAATATGTTAAGAAATGTTATGATGTGAATATCATCTATAACCATTGCTCTCGTTTAATCTATTTTAATATGAAACATTTGATTTTCGGCACGGAATTTTATGCAGTTTTGTTTTGTAAGTTAATGAAGAGAAAAAAAGTAAAGATGGTGATGTTTCCATTTTAGGAAAACGTTTCAATGGGACGGAGGGAGTATAGTTTATTTTATTTTAAATATTTCAAAAATTTTAATTGAGATTATAATGTTATAACCTAGTTACAAATTGAAGTTTGATTTGTATATTTTCAATATAACTTACTAATTAATTATGTCAAATATAAGGTATGTGGGATGACAATATATGTGTGTGTGAGTGTGTCACTCTAGGATTCATCTTACATTTTCTGGAGATTGATTCTCGTGAGAACATATATAAGATCATTGCATTGAACGTATAGTGTCATTGTATTCGCTAAAAATTTAATTGCACAAAAAAATGATAAACTTTCCCCTCATGGAGTTCAATTTAACCTAGATGAGATGTAATTAAATGCAAACTCTTATATATTGTACAAGCTCCAAATTATGGTTTGTATCGTTAGATTTTAAGATTTGATGTCAACACATGACAAATAGCAAAAAATGTCAATATTGTTAACCGATACACCGTGTTGACATTTTCTGTTAACATTATTTGTCATCTGTTAATATCAAATCTTGAAATCTAACGGTTCATGTCATGGTTTGGAGTTTATAGGAAAGATACAGTTTGCATTTTCACTACTCTAACCTTGATTATACATTTATCTAGCAAGATAATCCATAATATGAATCATATGCATGTGTACTATATCTCTTGCATGGGAAATATACACACAAATATTTAACCATATGAATGGACTAATGAACAGGACGACGAAAGCTTACGTAGGTGGAAGGAACAATTGATTGGAAGTGTTGATGCTAGTGCCGTTGAAGGTATGAATTTGCGCTTTCCAAATTTCCTCCAAATTTCAAATTGACTGAATAGTATAGGAATAGTTATGAAAACAAATTTGTTAGATATTGATAGAAGCATAGTACTAATAAACACAATGATGTATCTACAACCTGCAGAGAATCAAGAACCAGACGTAAAAATCTTGAGCCTAGCGATTGTGACGTTGGGAAGGGCGGATATGTTGCTTCCCATCACGGAAGGGGAAAACCCTAAAGGGTTGTGGTTTACGCTCAAGGAAGGGAGCCTTTACCGCCTCAAATTCACCATAAAAGTCAGCAACGAAATCGTTTGCGGTCTCAAATATACCAGCACTGTTTGGAAGACCGGAATCAAAGGTACATCTTAATATTTATGCAGATTTGATAATGATATCAATAACGTGGACGTGCTACAGTTGATAGCTCCAAAGAAATGCTCGGAACCTTTAGTCCTCAAGCCGACCCTTACACACATGAAATGCCCGAAGAGACTACTCCTTCTGGCATTTTTGCTAGAGGACAATACACTGCTAGATCTAAGGTAGTACTATTTTATTTTCATCCCTTTATCATTTCATTTTTCTATTTTTTTTTATTTTGAGAAATTTGGATAATCTATCGTATATGTTTCTTGAAATATAGAAGATTGTATTTGTGATAATGAAATTTGTTTCAGTTTGTAGATGATGACAACAAGTGCTACTTGGACATCAACTACACTTTTGACATCCAGAAAGATTGGGCCAAACATTGACCTTTTGTCTGTGCCAACATATCATCACTCCTCATTACTAGAAGAAAATTTGTCTTCATTTATCTTAATATGTTTACCTTTTACTATTACTGGATTGCACACAAGTGTGTGCGTATTCGTTGTTAGTTACATATGTATGGTTGAACAATTACAAAACTCGTCTATGATCTAAAGAATTTTGTTGTTTGATATATCTAGTGTTTTGACTTAGATATTTTCTTATTAAGTTATTTCGTAACTATAGGAAGCATATATTTTTATGATTGATAATATACGAATATCATTACCTGAAAATTCTAGTACATATTATTATAAAAGATATGACATTCATAGATATGTTTCCGCTAAGACCCTCTTTATATTTTTCATACATGCATTGAATATGCATTATCAAATGCAATTCCAACATCATGATTGACATGACTACAACTATAAGTTTAACCATTAAATACAAATTTTATAGTTAGCAATCTCAATATTTAGTTTTGGAATAAATAATTGAGTGAACTAAAAAATGTAGTGTTTCTATAGTAGGATTTGCATATATGTAGTCTTCTTACATTTTTGGTGATATTTTTATCTAAAGAATATTTTTGTTCATTATCTAGGATATTGATCTCTAAAATTATAAATTTGAGCTAAATTTTGGTATTTTTCACAAATTTAAAATTTTTTCTAAAATATCACAAACTTACAATTTGTTTGTTATTTTACATGGCAGATCAATCACCATATTCGACTAAAGTACGCGATTTTTTTATTCTACTTGGCACAACTAAATCAACATGTAGCTTTTTTCTTACTTATCACGAACTTAAAAAATGGTCTAATATATTTGTGACCTATAATGCATAATCCAATCTATTTTTATAATTGGTAGTACTAGTAATAAATCAATTTTGTAAATAATTCTTGGGTGAGTGGTTTTAGAATTTATATTACTGAAGAAAATTTATGATAAAATTGGTAAATTTAAAAGACTGGTATATAGTAATTGATAAAGTTGCTAAATTTAAGAAATTTTAATAAAAAATTGATAGATTTAAAAAATCACTAAAGATCAGAATAAATTCAATCATTAACAGGAAATATCATACTAAAAAAAATCGGGTTTTAACTCTCATTTTTTATAGCATCCACAATAATGTCCTTAATTTCAGCCACAATTCCATTTTTCAGTTGTTACGCCAACAAGTCTCGTTTCAACCACAACTTCTGCCCTATGACCAACCTCACTAAGTCATAACTCATTTTTTCAATTTCATTATTTTTGTTATTTCATCTTTTTTGTATATTTATTTAAATTTGATATTTTAAAACCAATATCAAAGACTAAAAAATAAGTAATAAAATTACTTGATTAAAATTCGAACAACTAATTAAAATAAAAAATTACACGTTGTGTGCCCAAATTTCTTCAATTAGATCTCGTCAGAGTAGGTCATAAATTCGCTCCTTATGGATAGAAGCATGTCGACGCATATGCTCTCAAAATTGAGGCGGTGCACCATGGTCCATGAGACGGTTGTCGCATGCGACTCCCGACCTAGATCTAGCTTCGTCTTCATTGTTTGGAGCATGGGCAAAATTGGGCCGAAACAACCTAGATCTAGCTTCGTCTTCATTGTTTGGAGCATGGGCAAAATTGGGCCGAAACAAAATTAATATGATAGCCCATTAGCCCATTTCACACAAAGAATATCCACGTTCAAGATAATGTCCAATTTTATTTTACTCCATTTTTTTTATTAGTTTCAAATCACAAGTCGATTACAATCTTCGCACTTTGATATTCTTCCACTCGTTGATGAATAACTGAATCTCGATAAAGCGACGCCGGATCGAGCAGCTTCAACCGCCGTCCACAACCATTTCCGGTCGCCAGAGTTTCGGCTGCTCTCGTTATCTCTAATTTGTGAGTTTCCTTCAATGCTTCTTTGCATTGGCACATTTTCGGTTGTTAGTTTAGGGTTATTCCAATGTTATGATCTCGTTGAATTTCCAATGATTCTATCCTATATCCCGGATCTATATTCGTTCCGAGCTGTTCTATTACAAATTTTGCGGAATATTTGGAACTGGCGATTGTAATTTGAATTTGGAATAATGAATCTTCGAATTGATTTGTGAGCTCAAATTCGTTGTTGCAGGGAAACTGTGTTGATTTTTTGTTAGGTAAGAAGGAGAGAAGATGGGGTTTTTGGTGACTACGCTAATCTTCGTAGTTGTGGGGATTATTGCAAGCCTTTGCGCCAGAATTTGCTTCAACCGAGGACCCTCTGCCAATCTGTATGTCTTACACTGCTCCTGTTTTATGAATTTTTTTTATCTGTGATGTTTATCTGTTTATGTTTTTCCTTTAACTATTTCACCACCTCACAGTCATTAGTTTCCTTAGCAGTAAGCTTAGTTTGTATCTGTTGTACCTTGAGAAAGCAAAAGATTTTGTTACTTATGAGTAATTTTTGGTAATCATTTCTTTCATCAAGGATGCCGATTTTTTTTAATGATTTTCTAAGTGTGAATGTTTGTTCAAGGTACTTATTGTTGTTCATTAGATTGTATTTTACTGTCAAACACTGAATTGCTCTAGTAAGTGTTGTTAAACCTTTCTGTGATGTGCATCTTTTTATGCCTGTGCACAGTTCAACGTAATACTAGACTACTAGAGTTGATCCCTCAGCTGTTTTTAATTCTTTGTGCATATGGTCAGATGAGTTAAATACATGATACATTGTATAGTGACTTTCATTATATTATATGGTGTACTGTTCTTGGATGTGGCTAACTATTTCTTGCAATTGCAGGTTACAGCTGACATTGGTTATTACTGCAACCGTCTGCTGCTGGATGATGTAAGTTATTTTTACTTCCTCAAATATTAAAAGCACCAGTAGAACTATAAACAACTTATCCTCCTAGCATGCAAGCTTTTTCTTTTTCTCTTTGTGTCTTTTCCCTATCTGTTTTTAGCAATGGTGGTGGGGTTTTTTGGTAGATACTCTACATAGAATACTAAATTCTGGAGCTTTTGTCTAGAATTCGACGTTGCCAAATGCATTCTATTAGAATGTTAGACTAGCTGTTGCATTGGCATTTTGGTAAAGATTTTATTCCTCTTCTTTCTTATTTACCTTACATTGAGAAATGTAGTCGAGTCTCAGAAATCTGTTGAACCATTTTTTCTCTTGTGAAGCAGTTCTGCAGGAATTTGGTCCATTTACTTGTTTAGCTGCATTAGGCTTTTGTAGAGTTTTACTTTAGCAGGAAGGAAGGATATATCTTTACGGTGGTCAATGAAATGCATGTTTTTTAACAAGTTTGCTGCTGTTATGTTTCTAAATTTTCAAGTGCTGCAACTCCCCATGATTATTATTGACCTTGCTTGCAATGTTTTCGTTTTGTGTAGGTGGGCGATAGTGTATTTAGCACAGATGAATCCACTGATTGTTCCAATTCTGAACGAATCGGAGTGATAATAAAGAAGAGAAGTATGTGATTCCACTTGGTAAGCTATATTATTGTCTGTGAGTGTTGAATGGGAGGGTTGGTTAATAACTTTTGGGGTTCCCAGAATCCCTTTGTGTAGATTTTGTATGTATTTGCTCCAAGACATTCTTTAGTCCTTTGCTTATGTTTGAAGATGGCATAAAACTTGTAAGAGAATAAAAAAATGGAATTGGTTGGTTTCTAGTCTCCAATCTGTATATTGAGAAAGATGATGGCAATCTTTCTCCCTCTCATATGAAATCCCTTTTGTTCAAATTTTAGTTTTATGCATTACCCCCTTTATCCACGATTTAAAAACATGCTTTGCTATTTTGAGACATTCACAATTTTAAAAGACTCATTCATTTATTTTTCATTTTTAGTCAATGGACCATATATTTCATAGAATTGTTAACTCACATTTCAATATGAATAAAAGTAAAGCTGGCATTCTAGATTTTCTTTTCCCCCATTTTTTCTCAAAGCTATATAATTTCTTAAAATTAGTGGTGAATCAAAATACTCGGTATATAAATAAATGGACTGGCGGAGTGTAGCTTCAATTTGCAAATGTCTGATATTTAAAAAAGAATTACAAAATTAGTTAGACCTAATATAGTTTGCGTTTCCGGCGGATATATTGACGTAAAAAACTAAATTCACCTTTGAATTTATCCAAAGCAGATAATTTTGATATTAACAAATACATATTCGTTATTACTTTTATACAAATGGATAATATATTTCCACACAACAGCTAACATTGGAAGGAAAAGGAAAAAGGAAATCGTAGCCCTTCTTTTTGGAGTCCACAGTTGTAAGAGCATCCACAACGGTGGTGGGAGTGAAGGCCGCCGTCCGTGCTAGCAGCGAGGACGAGGACCGCCGCTGTTGGCACGGCTCTGCTCGATGCATCGAGCAGCGCCGTGCCAGCGAGCAGGCGACGTGGCGGCTTATGATTGGGCAACGGCATAGCCGTTGCCTTTGAATTATTATTTTTGTTTTAAAAATTATTTTTTAATTATATAAAATGATTAAAAAAAGATTTTCCAAATCCCAAAAATATGGCCGTTTTTTTCCCGTTTTTTCTGAATTTTTTTGATTTTTTTTTATTTTTTTCCCCCAAAATCATCTATAAATACACACATTCATCATCCAGTTATCACATCAATTCATCTCCCATTCATCTCTCATTCTTAATTCTCATTGGAGGTGGAAGAATTGCCCGACTGCTTAGAGGGGGCAACACTTGAGCGGTCACAAAGGCGGCGGCCCAACGCTTATCCTTGAGGCGGTCGCCGACTACCGCCTATGGATTTGACATGCATATTTCGGTGTTGCTGGATCCAACAACGACTTGAATGTACTATATTCTTCACCACTCTTCACTGATGTGATGAATGGTGTAGCACCGACGATCGACTTCACCATCAACGGAAATAGCTACCACATGGGTTACTATCTCGCCGATGGTTTCTACCTAAGGTGGTCGACTTTCGTGAAGACATTCAACAACCCGCACGACCCGAGACAGGTTCTTTTTGCGCAGCGTCAAGAATCCGCACGGAAAGATGTCGAAAGAGCTTTCAGGGTCCTTCAAGCCCGATTCAACATTGTGAAGTCCCGGCTCGGCTATGGTATGTGAATAATATCGCCGACATCATGTTCACGTGTATTATCTTACACAACATGATTATAGCCGACGAAGGGCCGAGGGCGGCTAGCTTCTACGACGAGAACGAAGCCGGAAGCTCAACAGCGAGGTCTCCCCCACGTCGAGGCGAGCATACGACGGTCGGCCAAAGAATCGAGACAAGGCACACAATGCGCGATACCCGAATCCACAATCAACTACAAGAAGACCTAATCAAACACATGAGGGCGAAATTCGGCAACGCGTAGTGGTTTTTTAATTTTTAGTATTTTAATTATGTAATTTTTAATTTTTTAGGATTTTAATTATGTCGTTTTTATTTTATTTGTCATTTGTAATATTATTTAGGTTTTTTTAATGAATTTTAGTATTATTGAAATGTTATTGTTTAATTGAATTTTAAATTAATTGTGCTCCGGAAGAGCACAACTGTGTGTGTTGTGCTTTTGCCAAAGAGCAGGCAGAAAAAGTGGGGCCGAGCCCACAACCGTGCCGCTGACAAGAGCACGGTTGTGGATGCTCTAAGCACCAATTTCCACTCATTTTGAAGCACTAATTTCCATTAATGGCGACCCTCCAAATTTCCAGCCCACCTTCCGAATTGTCACAGTCTCATTCTTCCATGGCTCACATTTCCGTCGCCTTTTCGCCGCTGCTAAGCAAAAATGTGCGCTGTAACATCTCTTCAGCGAATCGCTCCAGAAATTCCTGCACCTCCAAGCGCCACCGCACTGCGGTTTACTGCTCTTTCATACCTATGGAGTCCGCCAAGATTAAGGTCGTCGGAACAATGCCGTCTGATTGGCAGCGGCTTGCAGGTTTCCTTGCCTCAACCCTACTTTGTCAATTTCCTTTTTCCTTTTTGATAATTGGTGTATTTCAATCCGTTAGCCTTAATCATTGGTAAACATTTGAGTATTTTGTTTAAGTTTTCGTTAATTTATTGAAAATTTGAAGAGATTTTAGCTTATTATGTGAAGCCCTTTAGTGATGGAGTACGTACTAAACAAGCCCAACAGCAGTAAAGCCCAAGACAGAGTATCAGTTCGGCATGACTAAAGAGTATCAGTCCGGCGTGACTAAAGAGTTCAGTTCGGCACAACCAAAGAGTTCGGCCCCAGCCTACAGCTCGGTGAAAGCCAACTCATCAAGCTCTGCTCTCAGGTCGGCATCAAGCTCTACTCTCAGATCGGCAAAAGCTGCTCGGCAATAATTCAGCAGTTCGGTCTCAGTATTCGACCGAACTAGGAGATAGTGGACTCATGCAAGATTTCCACCTCCACTACACCGACGATCTATTTAGTGGTGTCAAGCAGTCATTAACTCATGCAGGATAGTGGACCCATGCAAGGTCGCCACGATCTCCACGACATCCACTACCTAATAAATGCTGCATGCCACGATCTTGGTTCACTGTATAAATAGAACCTAGGTCAGATAGATAAGGCTCTCTTCTGTTAAATTCTAAAAAAGCTCTCTAGAGAGAATATCATAAAGCAGGCCAGTGTTGTAAGCTGTAATTCGCAGATCAAGCAATACAAACCTGCCCCCATTTCTCCCCGTGGACGTAGATTTACCTCAGTAAATCGAACCACGTAAAATCTCTGTGTTGATCTTCATTTATTTCCTGCATTTACAAACATCAAAAATTCGCCGCCTCATCACTGGCGCCGTCTGTGGGAAACAGAGAACAAAATTTGTGATAAAGCGAATTTTTGACCCTTTTCCACCCCAAAAAATGCATACCAGATCACATAACACTCATAATACCGTTCGTGATAACCGTGAGGAAGCTAGTCCAGCTCGCAGGTCTGAAAAACGGCCTCGGGAGACTTCTACCTCCGGTTCTCACGAAGAAGGAGCAAGCCACTCCAGGAGTCATCGCACCGAGTCTTCCCAGCAGCCCGATTTAAATGAAGCTGTCAAGCTGTTCTTGGCCGAGAAGCAGGAGGAGTTCTTAACCTTCCTGCAGAAGAGCCAACAGCCGGAGAAGACAACGGCGGATTCTCCCTCCTCATCCAGACATGAAAGTCACTACCGCAGTAGTGACGTGTCTTCCAGGAGAAAGAATCCTCAACCTCAACATGCTCCTGCTCCTCCTCGGTACCGGAACCACAGGAGAACTCCATCTCCTCCGTACCGAAGAGATGTCGGGTTCGCCATGTACGGAGCATTAAAGACTCCGTTCTCGGACGATATCACCCGAACTCCTTTGCCGCGGAACTACCGGACACCGTCAATGACTTATGACGGGCTGGAGGATCCTCATGACTTCCTGGGACGCTATCAATATAATATGGCGAACCAGGGTCTCAATGAGGTCCACATGTGCAAGCTGTTCCCCGAGCTACTCATCGGGAACGCCAGAAGGTGGTTCGACAGCCTTCCTCAAGGCAGCATCAGATCCTACCGAGATCTCATGGATGCTTTCCACAGGAGGTTCTTTCAGAAAGCGGAAGCCCGAATCACTTCGGCTCAGCTGCTTTCTATACGTCAAGGTCGCGACGAAAAGATCAGCGACTTCCTGACGAGATTCCATAAGGAATGCCTACAAGTAGATAATCTCAATGATCTACTTGTCATCTCGGCATTCCAAAATGGAATCCTGCCCGGAGCTCTCTACAGAAAGCTCGTGGAGTGCGGTCCGCAAACAGCTCAAGAAATGTGGGACATTGCGGACCAGTTTTCTCGTGCGGATGAGGCAGACCGTCGAAAACGGTCGTTAGACAGCTCATCCCAAGGAGACAAAAGGAAGCCCGATCAAAGCGACCAGGTGCTTCCTCGCCGAACTCCTTTTGAAAGAATTCAAAGGGCACCGGTACAAGGCAGATTGGGGCCACGTCTCAATCCTGAGAAGCCGCCCGCTCAGTTCGTACCATTAAACAAGTCAAGAGCGGAAATTTTCGAACTACATTCCGATATGTTCGAAAAACCAAAGCGGATGACGAAATCAGCCGCACGGCGACTTCAGGATCAATATTGCTCCTTCCATCAAACCCACGGTCACGATACCGAGGAGTGCCGAGATTTGGCTGCAGGTATTGATGTTCTTGTGAAAACAGGAACGTTAAAAAAATACCAAAGCAAGCAGCCGAAAAAGAACAAAAGGCAGAGAAGTGCGAACTGCAATCCTCAGGATCCGAAAAGGCATGAGGATCCCGAAGACGACGACGAGCCGCAATACGATGGAGTAATCCTGACTATTGATGCTCTCCCAGCCGGGAAGACTAAGTCGTCCCTAAAAGCAGAACGCAGAGGTTCCAATCAAGAGGAACCAACACATAAAAGGCTGAAGAAAGACGAAGTGATTACATTTTCAGATGCCGATCCCGTCCCAGCCATCTCTCCTCACCAAGACGCTATTGTCATTCAAGCCGGGGTGGCAAACAAACTGGTCCACAGAGTATTTGTGGATACAGGAGCGTCAGTCAGCATTCTTTTTAAAGAATGTTTCGATAAAATGGAAGTGGATCCAGCTCGGCTCAGTCCGGCTCCACTTCCTCTGAAAAGTTTCGCCCAGGAGGACACCCGCCCTGAAGGTATTATCAGCCTTCCGATCACGGTGGGAAAAGCGCCTACAAGCTCCAATACGATGATCGAGTTCTTTGTGGTAAAAGCTCGGTCTCCGTACAACATCATCCTGGGGAGAGACTGGCTCAACACAGTTCGGGCCGTTTGCTCTACTTATCACCTCACCATCAAGATCCCCACTAAAGGTGGGATAGCGGTCATCCGAGGTGATCAAAAGAGAGCAAAAGAATGTCTGCAGATTGCGCTTAAAAGTGCCGAGCAATCAGTTCGGCACCATCAAGCATAGCAATCACAGCAACCGGAGTCGGAGGCAAGCGAGATGACCGAAGTCACTTCAGAGCCGAACTCAATGACCGTTCAGTTATACGAAGATGATCCATCCAGAACGGTCAACGTCGGCTTCGCAGGAACGCCTCTACTCCGGGAAAAGACCATTCAGCTCCTCAAGGAGTACAAAGATGTCTTTGCATGGTCTCCGTTGGACATGACCGGAGTGCCCCCCGAGGTAATCACTCATCGGTTAAATATTGATCCTTCAATCCGGCCAGTAAAACAGAAGCAAAGACTCTTTGCGGCAGAAAGAAGCCAAGTCATCCATGACGAAGTCCGCCAATTACTAAAAGCGGATGTACTATTCGAGGTGAAATATCCTTCGTGGGTGGCCAATCCTGTCATGATCAAGAAAAAGGAAGGAGGATGGCGGATGTGCATAGATTTTACCGATCTAAACAAGCACTGTCCTAAAGATTGCTATCCCCTTCCGAATATAGATAAAAAAGTAGAAGCTTTAATCGGCTTCGAAATTTTCTGTTTTCTTGATCTATACAAAGGATATCACCAGGTGTTGATGGATGAGAGTGACGCTCCGAAAACAGCTTTCATTACCGATTTCGGCATTTTCGCTTATAAAAAGATGCCATTCGGTTTAAAGAATGCCGGAGCCACTTATCAAAGGATGGTAGACAAGCTTTTTCGGCACCTAATCGGAAAGCAGGTTGAAGTGTATGTCGACGACATAGTTGTCAAAAGCAAAAGCACTTCGGAGTACGAAGACAACCTCAAGTCCACTCTCAACGTGCTCAAGAAAGCCAACCTCAAACTTAATCCCCAAAAGTGTACCTTTTTGGTAGATTCGGGAAAGTTTCTGGGTTGTTGGGTTTCAAAGGACGGACTCAAGGCAAACCCCTCAAAAGTTCAAGTCGTTCAGGACATGGCAATGCCGAAGTCCATACATGACGTGCAAAGGCTAACCGGATGTCTAGCCGCACTGAATCGATTCCTTTCCCAAGCAGCCGAAAAGCAACTGCCGTTCTTCAAGGTGTTGAAAAAGGCACCAAAGTTCGAGTGGGGAGCCGAGCAGAAAAAGGCCTTTGACGAGCTCAAAAGTTATCTAGCCGAGCTTCCTATTCTCTCTGCTCCAACCGAAGCCGAAGTAATATTCTTATACTTAGCGGCATCGGATCAAACCATCAGCGCGGTGCTTGTACGAGAAGAAGGCCTAAAGCAGTTTCCCATCTACTTTACAAGCCGAGCATTAAGAGGTCCAGAAACAAGGTATCAACCTCTGGAAAAAATTGCTCTGGCGTTAGTAAATGCAGCAAGGAGACTGCGGCCATACTTCTACGCTCACAAGGTATGCGTCTTAACCGATCTGCCTCTTCGGCAAGTTTTGACCAAACCAGAAGCATCAGGCAGAATCGCCAAATGGGCCATAGAGCTGGGAGAACACTCAATCGAGTATCTACCTCGGAAAGCTATCAAGGGACAAGCCTTGGCAGATTTTCTTGCAGAAGCAAAGTTCGATCAAGCAATTCCTGTTATTGCCGAACAGAAGAATTCTGCCAATGCCGAACTAGTACAGCCCTTGGAATCCGAAGTAGAGCCGCCGGACTGCTGGAGCGGATTCGTAGATGGAGCTTCAAACAAGATGGGAAGTGGAGCTGGTATTTTACTTGTCGCTCCCGACGGACACGAGGTAACCTACTCACTTCGGTTCCTATTCCCCACTACTAACAATGAAGCCGAGTACGAAGCCCTCCTGGCCGGACTCCAGTTAGCGCAAAGTCTGCTCGTCAAATCTCTCAAAGTCCATTGTGATTCACAAGTCATAGTAAATCACATGTTGGGTACAAGTGAAGCTCGTGACGAGAGAATGAAGGAGTATTTGGACAAAGCGCAAAGCATCAGCCGAAGTTTCTCCTATTTTCGGATAATCCGCATTCCCAGAGCGGAAAATAGCCGAGCAGATACCTTAAGTAAGTTGGCCTCAGATCCGAGCTCAAAGGCGGAAGAATTAATGCATCGAAGCATTGATGAAGCCGAGGTACATTCAGTATCCAGCTCGCCGAACTGGATGACATCGATCTTGCAGTATCTGGATCAAGGACAGTTGCCCGAGGATAAGAGAGAAGCTCGGAAGATCACGTGCCGAGCACTTCGGTACGAACTTCATGAAGGAGTCCTCTTTAGAAAGTCTTACCTCCAGCCGTTATTGCGGTGCGTAGGACCAGAAGAGACGGACTACATCCTCAGAGAAGTTCATGAAGGATCGTGCGGCAGCCACATCGGAGCTAGAGCTTTAGCTAAAAAAGTTCTAAGATGGGGATATTATTGGCCAACCTTGGTACAAGAAGCAGTGCAGCTCGTCAAGACATGCCCGAAGTGCCAAATCCATGCAAATATCCCAAGAATGCCGCAGACCGATCTATCCACTATGCAAAGCCCTTGGCCTTTCATGCAATGGGGCATAGACATAGTGGGACCACTTCCTCAAGCTCCTCGGCAAATGAAATTCCTAATCGTTGCCGTGGACTACTTTACGAAGTGGGTGGAAGCTGAACCATTAGCTACGATAACGAGCTCGAAGGCATTGGATTTCGTCTGGAAGAACATAGTGTGCCGATTTGGCATACCCCACATCCTCATCTCGGATAACGGGACTCAGTTCACCGACAAGACGTTCAAGAATTGGTGCCAAGAGCTGAATATTCAACAGCGGTTCACTTCGGTCTCTCATCCACAAGCAAACGGACAAACGGAGGTAACAAATCGTATCCTGGTGAAAGGGTTAAAAGCTCGGTTAGAACAAGCCAAAGGACAATGGGTAGAAAATCTCCCTCAAGTCCTATGGTCCTACCGAACTACACCCACAACCTCCAACGGTGAAACTCCGTACAGTCTGGTATACGGCACTGAAGCCGTGATTCCGGTGGAGATCGGCGTACCCAGTCCCCGAACTCTAAATTTCTCCTCAGAAATGAATGACGACGGACTGAGAGCCGAGCTAGATCTTGCCGAAGAAAGAAGAGAATTGGCATGCATAAAAGCAGCCAAGTACAAGGAGCAAGTAGCCCGGTATTACAACCAAAGGGTGAAGAAGCTGCAATTTCAAGTGGGAGATCTCGTCCTGAGGAACAACGAAGTAAGCCGAGCAGAAAAGCTGGGCAAGCTCGAACCCACATGGGAAGGTCCGTATCGGGTATCAGAAGTCCTCGGCAAAGGGTCTTACAAATTGGCTCACATGTCAGGAGAACAGGTACCCCGAACATGGCACATTTCCAACCTCAAAAAGTTCCATTTGTAAGAGACAGTCCGGTCAGTCAGTCTTGAGTCCTGTTTGCTCAATGTGCTTTATTTGGTTTGCTTAGTCTTTATTTGTCTCTGTGCGTTTTGTCTGTATGTTTTGTCTGTCTCTGTGCGTGTCGTCTCTTACAAATGTTACTGAGGTATCTTGTTCTTCGAAGGCTGATCCCCTTCTTAGAACATATACAAGCACACGATTGTGAGTCAAAGCTTCTACAGAAGATACAAGACCACAATTCAGCTTAAACAAGCAGTTCGTCTGAAACGAGCTGCAACAAGCCAACAATTGTGAGTCAAAGCTTCTACAGAAGATACAAGACCACAATTCAGCTTAAACAAGCAGTTCGTCTGAAACGAGCTGCAACAAGCCAACAATTGTGAGTCAAAGCTTCTACAGAAGATACAAGACCACAATTCGGCTTAAGAATCAAGCACTTCGTCTGAAACGAACTGCAACAAAAGTCTGATTCTCGCGATAAAACTTGCCTGAATTACGACTAGGGAAAGTCCGATCCACGCGATAAAACTCGCCGAATTAGGACAAGGGAAAGTCCGATCCCCAAATTAGGACAAGGGAAAGTCCGATCCCCAAATTAGGACAACGGAAAGTTCGATCCGAGCGATAAAACTCGCCAAATTAGGACACAAACCAAGTCCGGTCAAAGAAGAGTTCACTTCATGAGACCGTGGACAAACATCAACTTACCCCATACTTTTATCCAGAATGCCGAAGTGATTCACTTCGCTTTTCGGGGGGGGTAGTGATGGAGTACGTACTAAACAAGCCCAACAGCAGTAAAGCCCAAGACAGAGTATCAGTTCGGCATGACTAAAGAGTATCAGTCCGGCGTGACTAAAGAGTTCAGTTCGGCACAACCAAAGAGTTCGGCCCCAGCCTACAGCTCGGTGAAAGCCAACTCATCAAGCTCTGCTCTCAGGTCGGCATCAAGCTCTACTCTCAGATCGGCAAAAGCTGCTCGGCAATAATTCAGCAGTTCGGTCTCAGTATTCGACCGAACTAGGAGATAGTGGACTCATGCAAGATTTCCACCTCCACTACACCGACGATCTATTTAGTGGTGTCAAGCAGTCATTAACTCATGCAGGATAGTGGACCCATGCAAGGTCGCCACGATCTCCACGACATCCACTACCTAATAAATGCTGCATGCCACGATCTTGGTTCACTGTATAAATAGAACCTAGGTCAGATAGATAAGGCTCTCTTCTGTTAAATTCTAAAAAAGCTCTCTAGAGAGAATATCATAAAGCAGGCCAGTGTTGTAAGCTGTAATTCGCAGATCAAGCAATACAAACCTGCCCCCATTTCTCCCCGTGGACGTAGATTTACCTCAGTAAATCGAACCACGTAAAATCTCTGTGTTGATCTTCATTTATTTCCTGCATTTACAAACATCAAAAATTCGCCGCCTCATCACCCTTTGATTTGATTAAAATGTGGCGTTGTGTGTCTCGTTTCGTGGCAGGGAGTGGACTTCTACGCCATAAACACGGATGCTCAAGCTCTTCTCCAATCTGCTGCGGAGAATCCTATTCAGATTGGAGAGCTTTTGACTCGTGGACTTGGTTAGCGTCTCTCGATTTATGCAAATTGAATTGTTTTGACTACTAAAACTTAATTCTACTGCTGTTGTGTGTATACTATTAATGGAAAGAGGGATATTATCTAGGATTTTATATAATGTATGATTTCAGCTTCTTTGATGGTGTTGCTGCGTCAAATTGTCGAATGTAGGGTTAATTAACACGAGGTGAAATGCAGGCACCGGTGGAAACCCGCTTCTGGGTGAACAAGCTGCAGAGGAGTCAAGGAAGCCATTGCCAATTCCCTCAAGGGGTCGGATATGGTGTTTATAACTGCCGGAATGGGTGGTGGTACAGGTTCTGGTGCGGCTCCCGTTGTTGCACAAATTGCTAAGGAAGCAGGCTACCTGACTGTTGGTGTTGTTACCTACCCGTTCAGCTTTGAAGGACGTAAAAGATCCAATCAGGTAGGTGATGTTTTTGTTCAATTGAACAACAAGGATTTGATTGCTTTCTTTTAGTTCCTGAGTGCATCACTATCTCATGATCTTTGAAGTGGCCTAATACCTGTTGAATTCCCTCAAGGGGTCGGATATGGTGTTTATAACTGCCGGAATGGGTGGTGGTACAGGTTCTGGTGCATCACTATCTCATGATCTTTGAAGTGGCCTAATACCTGTGGACATTATCTTTCTAAGTACATGTAACTTTTGAGAAGAAATTTTTTCCCAGACAATCAAAGCATCTAATGATGACCGATGTTTGGGTATCTGTAAGTCATGCTTGAATATAAAGTTATACATCAAGAAGCTGAAATGTTTTGGGTTCGCTTGTTATTTGCTTGTTGGATGGTCTGTGTATGCCCAGAGGTTTTAATATTTTATTTATTGTTATTATTTTCATAGTATGTTTCTTTTTTTTTTGTATTTTACTGTGATTGTTACTAGGATACCTTGTATAAACTGTGCTTAATTTAAGCATTACTTATCCTTTACCTATTGTGAATGCAACATTTGGCTTAAAGGTGGAATCAGAAGTTTATTTAGCAAATTGTTTGATTGCCTTGTAAAGTGATTTGTCAGTATGGGTTTTTACCAAAGATATCATCCACTTATCAAATTTAAATTTGTCTGTCAGTCACTTATTATGCATCTTGTTCTGTTTCAGGCTCTTGAAGCAATAGAAAAGCTGCAGAAAAATGTGGATACACTTATAGTAATTCCAAATGATCGCCTCCTGGATATTGCTGATGAACAGACCCCCCTTCAAGATGCTTTCCTTCTAGCTGATGATGTTCTCAGCAGTGTTATTAATAGCGTATGGCGGCTTATGGCGGTCGGTCAAAAAACCGCCATAGGGATATGGCGGTCGGCATGGCGGTATTATGGCGTAAATGGCGGTCGATAAATTAACAAATAAATAAAATATAATACATAACATAAGATGCAAAAAAATTAGAATAGTTATAGGAAAATTAGAAAATTAAATGGTGGAAGACAATAATTATGGAGACGCTTTCATCAAGTAGAATAGTTATAGGAAAAGAGAGAGAATTATACAGTGGAATTAATCCATGCATCGAGTAGACCAGTTATAAGAAAAGAGAGAGAATTAAATAGTGGAATTAATACAAACTGAGCATCCACAATAGTGGTTTAGTGCCCGCCCTAGCCACATGCTAGCGGCTAGGGCAGGCGTCTAGTCCACTATTGCAATCGGCTAACGGTAATTGGTTCCATGATTTTCCAGATTACAAAATTCATCATGGAGACGACTGAGCTTTCAGTGATCAATTATAATATTCTAAAAAATTTAAATTTTAGGACCTTCACTATGTAATGAGAACATGTTCAATATTCTAACCTATTATAGAACTCAATAATTCTTGTTCTTGCAGATACCTGGTTTGGTAAATGTGGATTTTGCAGATGTTAAGGCAGTCATGAAGGATTCTGGTACTGCTATGCTGGGAGTAGGCGTTTCCTCTAGCAAGAACCGAGCTGAAGAAGCAGCGGAGCAAGCAACACTGGCTCCATTGATCGGCTCTTCCATTCAATCTGCTACGGGAGTTGTTTAGAATATTACTGGTGGGAAGGACATAACACTTCAAGAAGTAAATAGGGTGTCGCAGGTACTGCATTAACTTATCCGTCTCATTTCAACATTTCTTTCTTTCTCTAAATCTCTCTGTGGTCCCTGGCTTCCAGGTTGTTACGAGTTTAGCAGACCCTTCCGCAAATATTATATTTGGTGCAGTCGTGGATGAGCGATATAATGGAGAGATACATGTAACGATTATTGCAACTGGGTTCACTAAGTCATTTCAAAAGACTCTTCTGACTGACCCGAGGGGAGCAAAATTGTTGGAGAAGGCAGGCAGCCTAAACAGCAGCAAGTCTCCGATGGCACTCGGCTCATCTGCCTCTTCTGTCAATGCTAATCAGCCGCCTTCTCGAAGGCTCTTCTTTTAGGTTCGTTCTTGGTTTACTTTTTTTCTTTTCATTATTTCTTTTCCATGATTCTCATGTTTTTCTCTCGTGCGTTAGATAGGGTTGATGCTGCAGCTCCAATTAACTATTATGATCTATTGTATAATATGTTGAATTGCAGTTTTGGAATGAATGCTTCTTAGAGTTTGTGTTTATTAAATGTAATGTATAATAATCTAGTGAAATTTACTCACCCTATGCAAATTAAGCTAATCAATGAAATTCATACCAATTTCTACAACATTGGGTTTAGAAATCCATTTTAGGCGATTCTTGCTACCACTATTGAAAATCCTTTTATTTAATTCCTTTTATGAAAGGGACATAAAAAATAGTAAGGTATACAAAATTTAGAACACTATAACTCAACAATGGATTTGGTGAAAAAATAGAAAAGAATCAAGCAACGCACCCAGAAACCGAACCAATTAACTCCCCTTCTTCTGTGTTCACTAACAATCTGGGGAGCTCAAGCCAAAAATCTTGCTCTAATTCACAAGTACCAATCTTTTATGAATTCTCTTTCCTATAAAAAGTAATCCGGAGGAGGCTTTTTCACCGGTGCTCCTCTCGATTCCTGCATATCAATCATCATCACCATTAGTTGCAATGCAATGGAGGATGGTAATGAATAAATAGATCAGGTTTACAAACTACAACGGTTAATGTCAAGCGTCCAAAATCTTATAGAACGACCATGTTTGAACCCCGTGAATAAAGACACAAACGCGGGGAAACCATGAAAATCCAGGCAGCCGGACTTGTACAACACAAAGTAATATAGTACAATTCAAGAATGCACACATACCAGTGGAGCTGCTTCAAATACACGGAACTTCTTCTCGAGGTTTTCATCTAGCTCGAGAATTGCAGCAATGTTTCCACATCTGCAGCACAACAGATCCATTACATATTTTCATTATTCAACAAAAATGAAGGCTAATAGCATCAGTACCTGTAGCAGTAGTTTGGAGCTGACCAGACTGTAACTATCTGTTCATTAAACATCCATTTATAACCTTCCATTACCAGCTGATGGGCACGACATATATAGTCGATGTTATTTGAGTGATTAAATGTAGTGACAACACTTCCACCAAATAAAAATCCTGCACCACGAGGACTGAGACCCCATCCGTCAACAATGTCTTCTGGATCTGACCAAAGGAGATCACACATGGCACCTTCGTGGGGTACTTCTTGCTTTCGATCTATTGTACGAATCTATCACATGAACGATGTTAACACATTTACACATGATCAAATGTAAAATATAAGGAGCAACGCTGTAATTTTAAAACGTGACTGCCGGACCTGGTCTAATGTGGATATCGCAGGAGACAAACCGCCATGAACACAAAATATTTTGTTATCAATGAGTGCCGACAAGCTGCAGTGATATTAACAAGAAAGGATTTAATGATACATCAGTGAGACCCAAAAATCATTCAAGAGTTACTGGAAAATCCAATTTGGTAATATAGGTATACGTTTGAAGATCCAAATGATGCAAAGAAATACAGATACTACCATGACCGAGGCAACTAACAAAAATAGGAACTTCATAATTTTCCAGTGTTTTTCAAATTCAACCTATGAAACTCAAACAAAGTTAACAGCTCCATTTGAGAACAGCTTAACAAATATTAGGAAGATGCCAACCTTAAGTAATCAAAAATTTCAGTGCAATATCTCCAAACATTGATGGAACCATATTTCCGTAGACACTCATCATAGAAACCATACACCTGAAAGAGCATAGCGCTGATGAGTACTTTACTGAATTAGATCTCAACATCACAACACCAAAAAAAAGACTGAACCTGTGTTATCTGTCGGCTCTCATGGTTCCCTCTGATAAGTGTTATCCTATCAGGATACCGTACCTGTCATTGCATTGTATGTTAGTTGAGTTAGGCCAGCATGGAAGTATCCTTGTTTTCACGGACAACTAAAATGCAATGTATGAGATATGCTAGTGTTTGTCCACAATGATTTTATCAAAATCTGGTCCACTTATATTCAAGATTTCAAGTTAAAAGGCATTTACCTTCAGGGCAAGTAGAAGCAGGAATGTCTCAACGGAGTAGAATCCTCTATCAACAAAATCTCCAAGAAACAAGTAGTTCGTTTTTGGACAATCACCTCCAACTCTAAAAAGCTCTTTCATGTCATAGAACTGTCCATGTATGTCTCCACAAATCTGCATCAACCATTGTGACAAGGTATTAAAACCCCATCATGGGACCAATAGATTCAAACAAGAATCATACAATACTGACAGATCTAGAGAAGCAACACTTAAAGTAAAAAAGGATCATAACAAAAAGGCCCATGTCCAACCATTTACACCAAACTCAAACCCATTTTTGAGTATATGTCACACCAGAAAGTAGTTTACTGCAACCATTTACATCATATTCAAATTTTACACCATTTTTGCGTACTTGTCTCACAAAAAATTTGCAGTAACACCATATTTGGTGTTATTCCATTGAAAAACCCAAAATTGGATTTGGGTTTAATGTATGGTTGGAGAAATTGTCTACACCAAAAATCAGTTTTGGTGTATGGTTGGACATGGTCTTAGCCTTAATCACCCATGTGTTTTCTTTTCCTTGGGAGACAATCTGGGGGATAGGGTAGGATGGGGTTTGCAATTAGCTTACAATACATTTTGGGTTGCAAATTATGAATTTGGGTGGAGGTTTAAGATGATTGATATAGAAATTTGTCTAGTTCTACATCAAACTGTTTTGAAGGAGCAGCCTCTTAGTATTAGGAGGAGTGTTATCTTTTATTATTTTATTTATTTATCTATTTTCTTTTTTTGTTTCTGCAGTTTCTCCCATATTATTTCCTTTTCTATTCTTCTTTTTTCTACTATTCCGCTACTTTACAGCAACAAACTTTTATGGTTTATCAATGGGAAGAGGCATACTGATTTGTAGTGTTTGTGGATGGATTCTAAATCCAATAAAGACAGCTTGAAATCAGGTTTTCAGTCTTTTCCTAAAAGAAAATATCAATATGTGAAGTTGATATGGTTTACAGACATAAATCACAAGGCCATCCATCCAGTTATAACCTTGAGTGCATCTGTGTCTGCTTATATAGGAGGTATTGACTTTTCCTATCCTTCCTGGATTTGTTTGTAACTCAATAACTAGCTTTTCTAATTTTGCTCGAGTGACTTTTCAGTTCAAAATGTAATTCACTACCTTAATATGGTAGGTATCTCTTTCGGGTCATATGCTTCTTAGGATGCTTAATAAAATCTGGTAAATCCACAAATTATCCTTTTTCAGATAATGACTGCAATCTTGATTAACACAACTAACCATTCCATTTGCATCAAAGACTATGGTAGGAATGGAAATTTTAGACGCATTAACTAATTCAACTCGCAAATATTTCCTTAGGTGAGAACTTCAGCCAGGGTTTTAGGAGTCCCCTGGACCGAAAATAAAATAAGCTGATTGTTGGAATAGCATTGATGCCATTTAACCAAGAGTCTTGACTTTTAGCAATGGTCAGCTGATTGCACAGGGAAAACAGATGCAAGTACAGTGATAATGCCCAACTATTGTAAAAAGCAAGGTGTAGAATTCTGCTTTGTTATTATTTGAGTTACCAAGACATGTCAACTACGGTTTCTACAAATCATGAATCACACATTGCATGGGCAGGAAAGCTATTTTATAAGCCTTTTGTTCCTTATGAACAGTCATCCTAATGGTAGTTATTTGCGACACACTGATACTTTTTGAGTGCTCACCTTAGCTCCTCATCTCCTCACTTTTTAAAAGCATCAACTGTATGAACATAGACTTCCTCAGCAAAACATAGAAATTTCTATCATTATCACTCATGAATTGGTACTCATTCCACTTTTAGTTCCAAACGCAACTCTCGGATTGCTAAAACAGTACAGACATGTCTCGCCCCTCAACATCTAAAATGAGATATGTAGAGTAGACTACATTTCGCAATTCAAGCTACACAAACCACAAACATCTCGCCGCGATTCATATAACCTATTCGAATAGACAATCAGGAATTAAAAAAATTCACAAACACGGGCACCAGAATCACTCGTCAATTTTCTAATTCAAGTCAGAAACAAAAGGTAATTATAACAAACAAATAAATAAATAAAAATAGATCGAAGAGGTTTAGTGCTCCGAAAACATAACATACAGTGACGGGGGCATCAACGCGTTGAACATTGCTCTCTTCGACGAGGATTTCAATGGCTTTGAGACAGAGATCCTTGACTTGGTACTCGGTGAGCGGCTCGCATCGCTTCAACTGCTCTATTTGGCGGTCTAGGTCGGACATCTCGAATTCTGATACTGCTAGGGTGCAAGTGCAATTGTACGGCCTTCGAGTTAACGAAGGATTTTGAGATTGAGCATCAGACCATTGCGGAAACTTCTTCTGCTTCCAAAATCTAGGTCGATTTCAGTGTGTTTCTGCACTGGTGGTGAGCTCAAATTGCCCTATTTTTGGAAAATGGACCACCCAAACAGACATATGGGTGCCTTCTTTTTCTATATTTTATAGTAGACCTCAGATTTTTAAGTAATGGAAAAAAAATATAACAAAAATATAATAATTTTTATTATCAAGAATTTGTGTTAATTACAATATAAGTTTTCACAACATTATAAACACTTACAAACATTATAAACAATAATAAAAAGAGAAATATACTCCTCCAAACCCACTCTAAATAAAACATTTTGCATTTGGCAAACGATTTTACACAACTTTAATCTACGATATTAATGAAGTATAATAAAATAAAACAAATGACAATGAGGAGATGTGTGAATAAAGATAAAAGAGCAACATCACTTGTGATTATGGAATTTTGAACAGAACCACCAACATTGGCTACACAAAAATAAATTAATATTAGTAGGATCAAAGACAACGAAATATATTAAAATAATACGTAATTCAAATAAGAAATATTAAAAATAATTTATAAATAATTCAAATATAGGAAAGATCACCAATATCCCAAAATTCTATAAATAAAAATAAATTGATAAATATTTAAAACAAATATACTGAAAACATTAGATTAGTAACTTAATCTATATTAATTGTATAATTAAATTTGTTATTAAATATTTTTGTCTCTCTATTAATCAATTATTTATATTTTTAAAAGATATTTGATAATTTTATGATTTATGTCTTATGGAGAGACAAATAGGTTATTTAATTTTTAAAAAATTACTTATTTGATAATTTCCACTATGATTCATGACTTAAGGATAGAAAGATACAGAGACAAATTTCTCTCAAAAAGATAAGAGTAATTTACAGTACTCTTTATACTTTTCTAACCACACAAAACATAATATAAAACAACTTTCAAAGCTCAAATACGACATCCTCGCCTACATATGATGAAACTTATCTAAAATGTTGGCCATGAATCGGCTGGATCGAAAAGTGCATTATTTTATCTCAAAAGTGCAATGAAATAAAAACATAATTGTTGTTCTACGCAATGACATACTTGCAAACACAATCAAATGATTTGATACAGCTGCCCAAGGTTTACCGAACCGGTGGTTAAAACCGAAACCGTAATCGTTGGTTACGGTTCCAAACCAAAACCGCGAGAAATATCCTGAACCGAAACTGTGAGTTTTAGAACCGTGGTTCGGTTTATGTTTCAAATTTTTCGAACCGAAATCGCGACCGAACCAACCGCCAATGCAATGATAAATTTAAACATAGTTAATCCTTATATTAAAACTATACTCCATTAAATAAAACATTGTTGAATGATCCGGTTTTTAGTTTTATACTTTTATAAGTAACTTTCATTTTTTGATCTGGTAATATCCGTGGAAATAATAATACGGGACAAATTTGCAGCAAAAATAACTTTATAATACTATTAGGTAAAATTGGATTGTAATTTGGAAAACATAAGAGAACAGATAATAAAATAAAAATAAACTAAATTACAAGATGGAGTCTATGGAGTATGGACTATTGATTATGGTAATAACTTTATAATACTATTTCCGATTTTATTAATTAACACGGTCTTTTATGTATGGAGTCCATGGAGCATGGATCATTATTAATAAATATTTATCAAGCATTGTTTAATAAAACATAGAAAAATCGATTACTTTAAATAAAGCATAATACTCTAATTAGCATTGGTTAATGAATTTGTAGTCTTCAAAATTGATTAGTTGAGTCTTCAAAACAAATTGGTTGGCGGTGGGTGATGGTTGCACTATTAAAAATTGATTGCACAAAACACCATTTCTTTTATTTATTTATTTATTTTTATTTTTTTAAATGTTGATTTTAAATTCTAATTGGACCCATTTCCCCCTATTTATATCACTTTGTAATTTGTTTGTAAATTATATCACATTGTAATTTGTTTGTTAATTTATCATATTGTAATTTGTATATGTAAATTGTAAATTTGATATCATTTTCACCTTACTTGTCTTAATTCAATTTAAACTATCAATTTCCTTGTTCCAATTTATTTTATGATTTCAAACTACATGGCAAAAAAAATTAAGGAAAAAAACTGTGAAACCGCGAAACCGAACTAAACCGCTATGAACTGTCCGAAAACCGACGGTTCGGAACTGAAACTGTGAAACAGCCTCACGGTTCGGTTCCGGTTCTATATTTCCCAAAACTGGAACCAGCGGTTCTGAACCAAAATCGCCGGTTCATGAACCGTGGGCAGGTCTATGATTAGATGCCTGCTTTAGGTTCTTCATGTGACGTTATTCACCTAACTTTAATTACAAAAGTGCTGGACGGATGAATATTTCGAATGAAGAAAACAATCATTAATTATACATTCTTAAAGTTAGTAATAGAAAGATAATGTATATGTATATTTCCAGTTAAAATATTAAGGTATAACAGATAGGAGTGAAAAGAGATGGAAAATTAAAATATGTATTAGAAGCAAATAAAAAGGAAAAAATGTAACTAATCAAATGCTAAAACAAAAGCTCTATATGAAAACAATAAGATAAATAAGAAATAAAATCAAGAAATAAAATAAAATATGTAATTGAAGCAAACAAAAAGGAAAAGAAATAGTGACCAATCAAATGCTAAATCAAAACAAATGCTCTATATGAAAATGAATGAGACAAATAATAAAAATAAATAAAAATAGAAACGATACAAAGCCATAAAATGAATGGAGATTTTAGAGGGCTTGTGCATCTCTTGCTTGAGGATAGTATTTATAGAAGAATTTGGTGGTTTTGGGCACCACAATTTCAAAATTTGAAATCTATTTTGATAGATTGTTGATACCGTGTAATAGCATAATTTATTTATGGTTTATTATGTTACACAACAGATTTAAATCCAAATCAAAGATATTGTGTATTACAATTTCATGTGGCAGACTTACTCTCTGACTGATTGCTATATAGGATTATTAAATAATTAGTCTTAATAATATGTTACCACTACACATTAAAAACCAATGAATCAACATGTATACCAGAGTTGGTCAATAAATGAAGCAGAATAGAATCCAGCATTTTAACTATTGGGCCAATATATTTAGTGGCAGAAAGCTAGCTTTTGAGCCTAGAACACATTTTTTATGCAGAATGGCGGTGGAGAATCCTCAACATGCACAATCTACGCTACATTTATGTTCCATAGTGTATACAATATGGTCTGCTTACATTTCATGAAGTTTGGCGGTAAAAATAGGTCCAAAAAACTGTGACTTTATATATTTATAGACTCGCTCTATAATAAAAAAATTTGTGGCAAGTCTAGTCAATTAATTATAGAAAGGGGTAAAAATGAGGAAAGAGAATATTTTTACAATTGTTACTTATTCCACATTAGTTAATAGTAATTTTTTACGCGTGAGTGTCAATATGGTTGAGTTACTCTGTACCAATTATACATTTCTTTTAAGTACAAAATTTAAAAAATTAATATGTTAAAGATTAAAATAGAGAGAATAAAGTATAAAAAATAGAAAAGTATGAGAGAGAAAAAGAAAGTAGAATAAGAGTGAGAAAGAAGTGTTTGCCAAAAACAGAAATGACTCTACTATATTAAAACAATCCAAAAATGGGAATACGTCTCAAGGTATTATTTTAAGTGTTTGAATTATATATAGGGTAGTGATAAAATGCAAACTGCATATTTCCTACAAAGTTCAAACTATGATCTTGACTGTTAGATTTCAAGATTTGATGTCAACAGATGACAAATAACGTCAACAGAAGATGTCAACACAATATCAATCGGACGACAATGTTGACATTGTGTTGACATTTTCTGTTGACGTTATTTGTCATCTGTTGACATCAAATTTTGAAATCTAACGGTATAGATCATGGAGTAGTTTGGAGTTTGCTAATACTCCATCCGTCTCAGAAAGTTTGTCATATTTTTTTTTATTTCCGCCCGTCCCACCAAATTTTTCATATTTCACTTTTTACGATTTTTTAGTGGATCTCATATTCCACTAACTCATTATCACTCACATTGTATTATAAAACTAATATATAAAAATAGGACTCACCTTTCACTAACTTTTTAAACTCACTTTCCATTACGGCCATGTTTGGTTGACGAAAAAGTAAAGTTGGCAAGGAAAATGATTACTGGGAAAATGAATCCGGTGAATATGATTCCTAATAACTTTACTTTCATGTGTTTGGAAATATCTATATTTTAAATTTTATATTTGATTGAAACACCAAACCAAAAATATATTTATTAATTTTTTATATATAAAAAAGAATAATAATACAAAATTTTTAATAAATTATTAATTACAAATGATAATAATTACATTATTATACTATTTATTTTTATGAGGGATAGTTTAAATATGAATCATCCATCATAATATATAATAATAATTATAGTTATATGGAGTATTATAATCATAAATGATTATAAAAATAAATATGATTATTATTATAATTATAATATTACGAATATTATAATTGAATAAATGTTACTCCCTCAGTCCCGCTACAAGTGAGGCGCTCCAAATCGGACGTTGTTTTGCAAAAATAATAATAAATAGTTAGAGTAGAGATAAAGTAAAGCAAGTAAGATAATAATGTATATACGACTCTTTTCTATACTATTCTCTCTCTTATTTTATTTTCTCTTCACTTTAACTATTTATTATTATCTTCGCAAAACTACGGCCAAAAAGAAACGCCTCACTTGTAGTGGAATAGATGGAGTATAATTTTACTACGATTTTATTGATTAGATATTAATTTATAAAATAATAATTAGTATTTATTATTATATAATTTATTTATTATTATGATAATAACAAATATGTATAAATATTATAATAATACGATTATAATTCTGATAATAGTTATTTATTACACTGCAATTGAGTATGATTTATAATTTTAAATTATTTTTAAAATATTTTGATTAATAATAATAACAATAATAATATATTGTATTAAATATGTAAGAATCCTAAAACTGGGAAAAAGAATACCCAATAAAAGTTAGGATTCAGAATCCTAGAAAGTTGTACTAACTTTCCTTATTCATTCTGATTCCCAGTTTGATTAAAAACCGAAACAAACATAGGAATTTAAAATTTAAAGAGTCAGATTATTTTCTCAAACATAATCCTGACAACCGAAATATGATAAAATTTAAGAGATAGAGAGAATAATAATTTATTTTTGTTACATATTGCTTATTAACATTACCCTAATAACTGATTATAATATTTGTTTGGACTTTAATTAAATTAGAGTTTATTTTAATTTGATTAAATACACCTCAAATAGGTGTGACTCAATTCAACATACATTAATCTTGATTGACTTATTATAACTATATAAATAAAGGATTAAATATAAAACAAAAAATCTAAGTTTCTTTATTGAAATTTCAAAATATTGCAGTGAGGTATTTAAAATTTTTGACTTTCAAATCATAGGTCTGTCTTTCTTCCAATTTAGTCTTATTTTATAAGTATGAAAAACTATAAATTTTGTTTATTCAAAGGTCGAATAAAGATTAAAGAGTTTGAAAAACATATCAAAAGATATATACGAGGTAGAGTACTAGCAAGAGGGGATATTCCCATATCAACAACGACCCACCAGAATCGGGCAGCAAGGGATATCGTGATTGAGAGGAAAAACCGAACCATTCTAAAAGTAACATGTGCCCTCATGACTGAATCCAAAGTCCCAACCTTCCTTTGGCCTGAGGCTGCAGCTACCTCCATTTACCACATAAACAGATTGCCTACCAAAATCCTAAAAATGAAAATACCTCTTGACATCATTTCCAAACAAGCCAAAATACCAGAATCCCTTAGCATGTCACCAAAGGCCTTTGGATACACTATCAATGTCCATGTTCCCAAACATGAGAGAACCAAGCTTTCCCCGTGTGCAACCAAATGTGTGTTTCATAAACTGCAATTTCTTGGGAACCGAGTTCCTTTACCCATACCACCTTAGCAGTCAGGAGGAGAAAAATACTGAAAATAATTATGGAGACTGTCTAAGTTGGTTTGTGTCACCTCCAAGCCCTTCAATTGAAGAGCCAACAGAGGTAGTTGTTACTGCCGCCGAGCAAAGCTCTCTAGTGTCAGCTCAAACGCGCCCTTCCGTTCCTTCTCGACCAATATCCGAGGTATGTCTGGAACCAATCTTTGAAGAAGATACTACTGTTGATACTAACAGTGCAGAAATTGAGGAGAACACTGTGGATGGTTGATAAGGCTAATTTCATGCATAGATATATGGGTGAAACTCATTCATTTGCGGGGTCTAACACATGTTTTAAGCCAGATATGCAGAAGGTTTTCGCCAAATCCAGGAATAGAGAAGGACAATTGCATGGTCCAAGGAAACTGACGAATAAGTGAGCAATTTGAAGAAAAATTACAAGACAGAGGAAATCAAGGGGCTGAAGGGTAGAATGGAGATTTCTACGAAGGCTTCTAGAAGATTATTTCCACACCTATATAAAGAAGAAAGCATGCAATCAGAGGGGACCTTCTGGGTGGAGGCCTTATGACCAAATTGCAGCTCTAGCTCACTCACTTCTACATACTTTGGGTTTAATCGGGAATCGTGGGGTGTTCTCGGGTTTATTTTGCTAGTCAGTAGTGGGTAACATCGTCCTTACAGAGGGCGAAGAAACAATTTAGTCGTTTTCATTTTACTTTACTGTCGTGAATTTCACCGAGCTTCGCCGTTCGAAGCTCGGCCCTGTTTGCTGTTAAATTTCCGTTGTTTATGAAATTTCTGTTTTCCATATTTGAGTTGCTGTTGATTTCAATTATGGGTGTCATTTATCTTGAGCTAGTTGTGAATGTTGAATTGGATGTTTGATTTTCGTGTTGGTTGCTGAGTTTGAGTAGACTCGCTGGAATTTAGTGTTGATCGGAGCAGATCTGTTGAATCGAGAATCATGGAGTTGATTCTGGTTGTTGTTGGGACCGGATTGCTTGGATCCGGAGTGGATTAAGCATCCGACGTTAAAGCTGAAACAGAGTGATCGTGATTCATGCCTAGTTTTCGTGTGTTCATTTCATTCCGTCTATTATATGTAGATCTGTTTTATTTCCGGCTAGTCGCAAGTTTCCGAAGTCCGAACTTCTATATTCTGTTATTATCTGGGTATGTGCTATGTTTTCTTCATATTCGTATATGATTTATCCGATGAGATGCATGTTGCTGTTAGTTAAATCCTTAGTTAGTTAGTTGCAGCTTTTCTTCCGTACTTGATATTTCTGGGAGTTGGTCCCCACTTTTATTTGCGTTCTGTTTAGCTATAGTTGGTAATTGTTGCTCGGTCTAGGAAGTTAGTTTAAAATTACGTAGCTCTAAGGATGCTCGATCTCAGCATGACGTTTACAGTTTCCTAGGTCTAGTGTTTGATTTTGTGCCTAGGTCTAGCCGTAGTTATACCTCAACCCAAATTTGCGTGGCAGCAGCCACTTTCTAAACCAAAGTCTCTAGATGCTTTCTTACGCGTCCATCTTCATGGGATTGACCCCTGCTTCTCTGTACTAATCTATAGTATAACGGGTTGAGGGATCTTTGAAACGCAAGAGTTTGTGTGTTCAGAGACAGAGTCTTCCGTGTCACCTTGAGTTCCTAGACCTAGTGTTTAGTGGATTCATTGGACTTGGTAGCTCGACCTAGAAGTTTATTACACATACACTCACACGACAAGCGGCCATTTCGAATGGCGCCGTTGTCGGGGATGTGTGGCGTAATTTGTGATTGTGTTTAGAGGATTTTGGCGTACATAGTTTTAATTTCTTTTTCTTTTTTTCTTTCTTTATTTTTCAGTTTATGAGCAGAGGCTCGCGGTTTGGACACTGTGGTGACTCATCTGAGTGGAGGAACGATCAGTTTATTTGGCAGGTCAAGGACACAGCATCTACGGTCACCACTAGATCGAGATTATCTATGGGAGATCCATTTCCGTTTGGTTCGGAATGTGAAGAGGATTGGAACTCGTCAGGAAGGGAGAATCCTAAATCGTCTTCGGAAACAAGTACATAGGAGGAAGAAATAGGGGACATGGCGAACATAATCGATCCAGATCCAGAGATCGGTTCGCTCACTGCTCATCTAGATGGAGAGCCAGCTCAAGCCATAGTGATGAATCCACGACAGAGGTCCATTGAGATCAAGACGAACGTGCTCGGTATCCTACCCACATTCTCTGGACACAGGAATGAGTGCCCGTACGAGTTCTTGAATGAATTCAGCAAATTGTGTAGCATTCAAAAGAGGCCAAATGATGCAACAGAGGAGGACTATCCCCTGCGAGCGGTTCCTTTTGCCTTGAAGGGGGAAGCCAACACGTGGTTATTAAGGTTACCCCCGGATTCTATCCGCACATGGAGGGATTTCAAATTGGAGTTCCTTGATTACTTTTTCCCTTCCAACAAAACAAATGCTCTGAAGAAAGAAATAGTGGAGAGTAAGCAGGACTACGACGAGTCGTTGAGTCAATATTGGTCGAGGTTCAAAGTGTTGTTGGATGCGTGCCCAAATCACAGGATGATAGAGGCAGAGACCTATTATCTATTCTATGAAGGAGCAAACCCTGAGTCAAAGGATTTAATGAACTCCTCGAGCGGGGGAAATTTTACAAGGAAGAAGGGAAACGAAGCAAGAGAGATCCTGGGGAAATTGATAGATGCCAAGAAGGCATACGATAACCCAAGGAATTTTGTGAAGAGAGGGTCAGTGAATGCGATGAGGGAGCAAGATGATGAGAAGGTAGAGGCAAGGATCGGCAGGCTTGAGAAAGCACTGTTGAACGCAATCGAGAAGACCAAACTACCAACCTCACAAGCAAAGGAAAAACCTCCGGGTCTAGGAGATAGTCAACTTCAGCAATATTATGGACCTCAGGAAGGAGAGTATCAGGCCCAAGCTAATGCGATGGGAAGCTGGAATCCCGACGGAAGTTGGAATCCTGGAAGACAAAGAGACGCACCCTGGAGGAACCATCTCAATTTTAGATGGTCGGACAACGAACAGAGCCAGCCAGCACCACAACAGAGTATCCAGTTTGCACCTCAGCCCGAGAGGCAGGGTAACTATTCTGGAAAGAGTCAAGAGGGGCAGAGCAACTGGAATAATCGAAACCAGGGAGATCATCCGAATTGGGGGAACAGGAACCAAAACCATCAAGGGAACTCTTACGTACCACCGCACCAAAGGAATTTCCAAACCAACTACCAAGGGCCAGGAAATCAGTATAACAACAATTCAGGAGGTCAAGGAAACTTCCGCCAGAATCAAGGAAGTGGTCCGCATCTGGGTCCAGGACCAAGTCCTGGCCAGTCTAATTCTAAACCACCAAGGAATCTGGATGAAATGGTGCATGACCTCGTCAGTTCGCAACAACATATGCAGAACAACTTGCAATCGAACAATGACGTAGTCCACAAGCTTCAGGATGCTCAACAGGAGCAAAAGGTGGCAATGGATATGTTGGCAAAACAACTGTCTCAGATAGCAACTTCCTTGAGCGAGATGCGAGGGAACGAAGGGAAGATCCCTACCTCAGTAAGGCCGCCAGATAGAGCTAACATTAGTCTGATCACTTTAAGATCCGGAAAGGGGTATGAAGGTCCAGAGATGAGGACGAATGAGGAGACAAACCCCACAGGAAGCAGGGACGAAAAGGGTACAACCTCTAGACCTGGGAACTTAAAAGGAAGCAGTTCCGTTAGACCAGATGACCTTAGGGCAGGAGATTTGGAGAAGCCATTACCTAAAGAAGCAGAGCCATTTTTCATAGATCCAGAGCCGGAAGTAGAGAATGAGGAGGTGAGAAAAGGAACTAGTGAGCCCTCAGCTGGAGGATCTACTGGAGCAGGGAAACTACTGAAACCATTCCCTAGTCGAGGGGAAGCTAAGAAAAAGAAGAAAGAACCGGTAGACTTCATGGACATTTTCAGGAAGTTGGAGATTAATTTACCGTTTCTACAAGCCTTGAAGTTGCCAGTCTTCAGCAAATTCATTAAGGAGTTTATAGCTGGAAAGACGAGACCCAACGGGAAGATTCTGATTGGAGAAAATGTATCAGCAGTGATTCAGAAGCGAAGGATGCCATCAAAATGCACTGACCCAGGTATGTTTACCTTGCCTATTTCAATCAGTGACGTCAGAATTGAGCATGCCATGTGTGATTTAGGGGCATCGATAAATGTTTTACCGCTTTCCATTTACAAGAAGTTGGTAGGAGTAGGGATGGTCGATACAAAAGTGGTAATTCAATTGGCAGATAGGTCGTGTATTTGTCCAGAGGGAGTTTTAGAAAATGTTATTGTCAAAGTGCATAATTTTCTGTATCCGACCGATTTCCATGTTATTAAAATGAGTGATAATGAATCTGCTGAGTCTAGCGGTGTGCTTCTAGGAAGACCTTTTCTCCGTACCGCTAAGACCATAATTGATGTTTTTGATGGGACCATATGCCTGGATTATAATGGGGATAAATATACATTTAGCATCGACGAAGCAATGAAGAAACCTTTAGATGTTGAAAATTTGCATGCTATCGATGTTATTAACCCCCTGGTCCAGGAATATCTTGAGACTGAGTTGATGCAGGAGCAGGTGGTTAATTCAGAATTAAGTCACTCTATTGATAGAGAGGTAGCTGGATGGTGCGAGGCAATGAACACAAAAGATTTGACAGATGAGGAGCTGGTCGAAGCTATTTCAGAGTTCTGTACAAATCCAGGAGTAGCTAAGTCAAGGAGGGCACCTCACGTGGCGAGCGTGGAAGGTTCTTCTAGGTCAGGGGAAGAAATGATATCTGATGGAACAGAGAAAAATCCATTGCCCCAAGAGGCAAACACCCTGAGGAAAGAACTGAAAGTGCTCCCACCAGGCCTCAAGTATGCTTATCTAGAAGAGAATGAGACTTTTCCCGTTAACATCAACAGCAACTTGACCAAGGAACAGGAGGAGGAATTGCATAATGTAATCAGAAGAAACAAGAAAGCCATAGGATGGACTCTCTCCGATTTGGTAGGAATCAGTCCTGATCTTTGCATGCACCACATTAGGCTAGAGGAAGATGCGAATGCCTGTAGAGATCCACAACGCAAGCTAAATTCGAACATGAGAGATGAAGTTTTGAAGCTGCTTTCGCTGGGAATCATTTACTCCATACCTGATAGTGAATGGGTTAGTCCGGTCCATATGGTACCTAAAAAGTCAGGAATACAGGTGGTCAAGAATGACAAGAACGAGCTGGTGCCCACTCGACTAGTTACTTGGTGGAGGATGTGCATCGATTATAGAAAGTTGAATGAAGCGACGAGGAAAGATCATTTTCCCTTACCTTTTATTGATCAGATGCTGGAGCGTTTGGCAAGCAAGCAATATTTCTGTTTCCTTGATGGATACAGTGGATACTTCCAGATCTACGTAGATCCTGAAGATCAAGAGAAGACTATATTTACGTGTCCCTTTGGCACGTATGCTTATAGAAGAATGTCGTTCGGTCTATGCAATGCGCTAGGCACTTTTCAATGGTATATGATGAGTATCTTCTCGGATTTATTGGAGGATTGTATCGAAATTTTCATGGATGATTTCACTGTGTATGGGAATTCTTTTGACTCCTGTCTAGCAAGTTTGGATATAGTGTTGAGGAGGTGCCAGGAAAAGTATTTGGTTTTAAATTTCAAGAAATGCCACTTTATGGTCTGCGAACCAAGGCTCGGCGGGTTTCTACAGAAGATTGATGTGATCTCAAAATTGCCTTACCCTACGAATCAGAAAGAAGTTAGAGGATTCCTAGGTCATGCGGGTTTCTACAGAAGATTCATTAAGGATTTTGCGAGGATTGCCCAACCACTCACCCATTTATTGCATAATGAAGTTGATTTCGCTTTCGATGAGGGGTGCAAGGAAGCTTTTCAGCTACTAAAGGATAAACTAGTCTCTGCCCCTATTATCAGAGCACCAGACTGGAGTTTACCGTTTGAAATAATGTGCGACGCAAGTGATTACACAGTGGGGGCAGTACTAGGTCAAAGAATCGATGGGAAAAGCTATATGATTTTTTATGCATCGAAAACAATCAATCAAGCCCAGAAGAACTATGACACCACGGAAAAAGAAATGCTGGCGGTAGTATACTCGTTTGAGAAGTTTCGCCCGTACATGCTAGGGTAGAGAGTGATAGTCTTCACTGACCACGCGGCTATCAAGTACTTATTGGCGAAGAAAGAATCCAAGCCAAGATTAATCCGTTGGGTGTTACTTTTGTAGGAATTTGATTGGGAAGTTCGAGACAAAAAGGGGTCAGAAAACAAAGTGGCTGATCACTTGAGCATGATTTTCCAAGGAGAGACGGATGAAGCTATACCTGATGCATTCCCGGAGGAGCATCTGTACTGTATAGGAACATTTCCCAGACCCATCTGTTGGGAGATGATGATGGCGTTAACAGGTCCAGGAGATTATGAAAAGAGGAATTGTCAACTGAACGCCGAGCCTTGGTCACTGGAGAAGTACCCAGTCATCAAGAAAGCACCCGGGCCCAGAAGATGAAATTGAAAAGTGAAGCCAAGTACTATTTTTGGGACGACCCGTATCTATGGAGAATGGGAGCTGACCAGGTGATTAGGAGGTGTATTCCAGAATGAGAACAGAGGGATGTGCTGAATCATTGCCATGCCTTAGCTTGTGGAGGTCACTTTGGACCTAGGAAGACTGCAAGGAAGGTGTTAGATAGCGGTTTTTACTGGCCTACGTTGCATAAGGATGCTTTTGAGTTTTGTCAGAGCTGTGAGAGATGCCAGCAGACAGGGGGAATTTCTAAGAGGGATGAAATGCCGCAGGTCCCAGTGATCGTATGTGAGATCTTCGAAAGTTGGGGTATGGACTTCATGGGTCCATTTCCATCTTCGTATGGGAATACTTACATACTTGTGGCTGTAGATTATGTTTCGAAGTGGATAGAAGCAAAGGCCACCACGTCCTGCGAAGCCAAAGAAGTGGCCAAGTTCCTTGGAGCCAACATCTTTAATAGATACGGGGTGCCGCGCGCAATTATTTCTGACCAAGGGACGCACTTCCGTAACAGGACAATAGAAGCTCTGATGAGGAAATACGGGGTCCACCATAGGTTTTCTACCCTGTATCATCCTCAGTCTAATGGACATGCCAAAATCTCCAACAGGGAGATAAAGACGATATTGGATAAAACGGTGAATCCGTCAAGGAAGGACTGGAGTAAGAGACTAGGAGATGCATTGTGGGCTTACCGGACAACATACAAAACGTCTATTGGAATGTCACCCTACAGGTTGGTTTTTGGAAAGATGTGCCATCTGCCTGTAGGAGTGGAGCACAGAGCATACTGGGCTGTCAAGGAGATTAACATGATACCCCAGTCTTGTGAGGAAGAGAGGAAATTGCAACTTCAAGAGTTGGAAGAATTGAGACTGGAGTCATATGAGTCCGCAATGTGGTATAAGGAGAAGACAAGGCTCTGGCACGATAAAAATCTCTGGGTCAAGGAACTCCAGGTAGGGCAGAAGGTACTCTTTTTTCAATCTAGGCTCAAACTGATGCCTGGGAAGCTAAAGTTCAAATGGGTAGGGCCATACACTGTTGTTGGCCTTCGAGCAAACGGAGCTGTGGAAATTCAGGGCAGTACCTCAAACTCTACTCCATTTCTTGTTAATGGTCACAGGGTAAAGGCTTTTAGGGATAATTCTGAGTTGTGTGTAGTGGAGGAAATGCCACTATGCACACTCTCCATTATCGCCTAATTAGTTTAGCAAGCAGTGCTCTCGATGAATTCCTGGGTCAGGTAAATTGGGATGATGTTTATATCTATTCACTGAACCAGGGAATCTCGAGAGTGCCAAATTGAATGTGTAAATAATTTACTTGCTTTCCTAAATAAAAAATTTTTTCCAAACAAAGAAAAAATTCTAATCTTCCAAAAATATTTTCAGAATGCCAGATTTCCTTAGGGAAATTATTTTGTCATATTTTAAATCCTTGACCTGGGAACCTGGCGTTTCATTTTTGTTGTTTTTCTCTAAGTGTGGTGTGGCAGAGAAGAGTGTTTACATGGGGCAGAGAGTTTTAATTTGAGAGGGAAGCGGTACAATTCGAATTTCAAATTTGCACTTTATGGGAAGGCGTACGGTTGCTGACCTCATGTCTGCAACCACCTGCAAACCGCTCCCATTCCTATCTAATACCTATTTTCCCTCCTTATTCTTTATTTCTAAAAACAAACACTCTCTCACTCTAAAAATCCCCAAAAGTTCTCTCTCTCGTGAAACCCACCTTTCTTTAACCCTAGTTAAAATTTTATTCCAAGTTTTTTTTATGTGTTTTTTCAGATTCAAGTCATGGACAACAAATCGTCAGCCGGGAAACCTACCACATCTGCCGACGCCGCTGCGGCAGCGTTTATGTCCGACCTAATGCAGAATTTTGGCGGTCCTGAGGAGGCGATGAAAGCCTTGGCCATGTTTACAGCAATGATGGGGCAAACCACACCGTCCGCCGCAACTACCGTTTCAACACTACCACCCACTATTCCCGACAGCTTGGCGACTCAGCACGCCATTTTGCAGACAACAACAGAGCCGCCCACCAGCGTGACTGACGCGGCGGAAGAAACAGGGGGGTGAGGCAGATCTGGCGATTGGGTTAGAGTATTTAGCGGTCGAAGACCAAAGGTCGGCGTTTGTGGTTGAGGGGGAAACCCCTGTTGTTGCTGCTGGGTTATTTGAGGGGGAAACCCCTGTTGTTGCTGCCGGGTTATCTGAGGGGGAAACCCCGGCTGAAAAGGCTGAGGGGGAGGCCCCTGTTATTTCTGGTGAAGTTTTGGAGGGGAACCCCCTATTTCTGTTATATGAGTAGTAGAAGGGGAAACCCTTGTCGAAGGTTTGGAGGGGGAAACCCCTGTGCAGGTTGTGGGCGGTGAAGCCCTAGTGGAACAACGGTTGGAGGTGGGGGAAAGCACTATTTACCTTGCGGGGCAACCCCTTAATTGTCTGAGGAGGTGGCTGGCCTCGTTACTGAAGAAACACCGGAACCCGTTGATGGTGCGGTGCAGCTAGTGGTGGATCTGGCAGATGTTCCGGAAGGGACAGATTCACCGGTGGACAAACGAAAAACTAGGCGGCAGGCTCGGCGAAGCCTGTTGGACGAGATAGATGATACAACCCAACCTACTGGAAGGGAAGTACTGGATCTAGCGGCTACGGAAACCGGGAAAGCAGATTCTCCTGGACCTAGCACCGAGGAGGAGCACCGCCAAGCGGTGGAGAGGAAAATGAAGGGTAAACAAGTAGCCCCTTCCTTGGTCAAGAAGTCGAAGAAAACCACTGGGGCCGAGTCTCTTGAAGCCTCACTTCCTCATCCCGTGAAGGTGCCATACGCGAAGGAACCAGTTAACCCTGCCCAGTCCAGTGCATCTGAAGAGGTTGAGTTTGAAGAGCCAAAGGAGGAGTTAAACTTCGAGCCTACGGAGGTATAGGTCACGAAAGGATTGCTAGACGCGATGAGGAAGTTCGCTGATCCCAAGCGGGCACGACTTATAAGGAACGGTGCAGCACGGGTAAGCTTGCTAAATCGGGGAAACGTTATGATCCCGAGGAACTAAATGAGATAGACTGTGATGCGGAATTCCGGCAATAGATCGAGGCTATCGGGTTTGACTGGCTGTTAAAGCATAGCACTGCGGAAGTACCGACGGCCCTAGCGCGTGAGTTCTTCTCTACTTTTCGATTGAAGTCTACTACAGATTTGGATGCAGACGCGATCACTTTCCGTCTGTTCACCGAAGAACATGAGATGAGTATCCGGGAATGGTCTCTCCGAATGGGACTGTTCACTCGCAAGGATGATGATGAGGGAATCTGGAACGATCGGATGGTCGGCCCTCCAAAGTGCACGCCCGGATTCAAGCCGCAAACAGCCTGGGAGTTCGTGACCCATCCTAAGGTGGGCCAGTTCAAAACTAGTTACTCGAAGGCGTTTCATATCGACAACCGGGTTCTTCGCTTTGCTCAGACCTTTATCAGCTATAATCTTATGGGGACAGCCAACTCTGCCTTGACTACGACAGATCTCCACTTTACTTGGTGTATGGCCAAGGACGTCAAAGTGCACTTGGGCTACTGACTAGCCCAGGCGTGTCATCAAATGGCCGCAAACCCTTCCCGTCATACGTATACATGTCACCTTTTGGGGGCTTATCTTCAACGCAACACGATAATGAAGATCGCCAAATCTGCCCCCGAGGTAGATATGTGTGAGCCCCCGGAGGTTTTCAACGTAGACTACTTCTTCAACAAAGGGTTGTTGTACATGCATGGGAAGGACTTTTGTTTTTACGAAGTTGGCAGGTTGGAGCCCCAGGTCAAGTTAGAGTAGGATGTTGGTGAGTCGAAAGCTAGTATGGATGTGGAGGAGATGAAAACAGAAGTGAGTGTGATGCGCAAAGAATTGGGTGAATTCAGACAGGTAATGGGTGTGATGAGCAAGGAACTCGGCGACGCCAGGAAAGAAATAGGTGGGATACGGACAGAGCTCGGTGGAGTCAGGGAAGAGATGCAGGCCCTCAAGGGGCGCGTCACTGTCATGGTAGGGAAGTCATCTACGCAAAATGATCGGATGGCGAGGCCGTCCAGTTAATGATGATGATGACGAAATAGCTGAAGGTGAACTTTGCTGAGCCGCAGACGACACTACCTGCTGGGCCTAGCCACATGCCTACCCAGCCAGGGCCAGGAAGTTCAACTCCCCAGTATCCCCCACCATCGTCAAAGCCCTTGACCGCCCCGTCTGCCTCAAAGCCCATTTCAGTTAAGAAGACAGTGTCCAGTTCAAGTGAGAAGGAGACAGATAAGCCAGAGTCGCCGGCAAGAAAGAAAGCAAAAATAACCCGCCCATACGTTCCACCGCAGGTTGGCTCCGGAAGGAGCCAAATTCCGAAATGAACCCCCCTTGACCAAGTAACTCTACTTTTTGTTTTTCTCTTTTATTTTCTTTCAGTCTTATGTTTGTTTGTTTGATGTTTGTGTTGTGTGTTTTTTTTTCCGGCATGCTCTGTATATATTTGTTTGCGCTTATACTTGTCTTCTCCCACTTAGCCCAATCTTTGGTTTAAGTGTGAGAAGTTTTTGTTTCTTTTCAAGCATGTGTGGTTTTGTTTTGTTGGAATTTCTCCCACTTAGCCCGGTGCTCAGTCTAAGTGTGAGAAGTTTGTTTTGGGTGTGTGTTTTGCTGGTTATGTGTTTCGTTGTAGTCTGTTTTGTACTTCCCTGTTTCCCCCCTTCACTGGGATAGCTTGGGGACAAGCTTGAGTGAAGTGGGAGGGGAGGGAGTCGTATAGGTGTCTCTAGGTTCAGTTTTTTTAAGTATCGCATGAGCTAGTGGATATAATAAGGCAAGATCCCTTTAGTAAGAGCAATTGAAGATAGGATGCATGTCAACTTTGATGTCTTTTTCCCTTAATAAGCTGAATGCTGTCTGAATGAAGTAAGAACGATAGAAGATGCCTTAGATAACCTAGTTGTGAAGCCCCACTTTAAGAGTGAGTTATAAGCCTATACATTGAGAGCGGACTTGTAAAAAATGGGGGCTACCACTTGATGCTTAGGGAAAAGAGTCTGAAGGAGAAAAAAGAGGGTTTCTGGAGGTAAAAGCTGGACGAAGTCCAGGAAGAGGAGGTATAAGCTGGACGAAGTCCAGGAAAAGGAGGTATAAGCTAGACGAAGTCCAGGGGAGATATAAAATAAAAAAAATCGGAGGTATAAGCTGGACGAAGTCCAGGGGAAAATATAAAAAGAGGAGAATAAAAGAAAAGGATACCTAAGGGCAGGAAGCAATAGTAACCTGACCCAGAAATTAAAAGGAAAAAGAAAGGAGGGCTATTAACCCGATGCATCAGTGGTGTAACATTAACTTAAGAGCGATTCGATCCTAACATCTCTGGTGAGGAATGAGTGATCGAGTGAATCCAACAAGTGGAAAGTCAATAGGCTATCTGGACGAACTGACAGACCGACTAGGTAGAAGAAGGTGAAGGGTAGATTTAGAGACTGTAGACGATCGGATTGACCTTAAACTTGTGTGGACGGCTGCCTAAAATTGAAGCTGGTTCATGCCTATGTGTTTTTCTTCGTGTTTTTCTTTAAGTGTTTGTTTTCTCTTTTTGAGTCTGTTTTATGTCTAGGTCTTGGAGTTTTTATTTTTTAGAGTTGGTCATAGGATAATCATGCATTGAAATTCGCCTTATTTCTTTTTCTTGTCTTTATACTTGAGGACAAGTATGGTTTAAGTATGAGCAGTTTGATAAGGCTAATTTCATGCATAGATATAGGGGTGAAACTCATTCATTTGCGGGGTCTAACACATGTTTTAAGCCAGATATGTAGAAGGTTTTCGCCAGATCCAGGAATAGAGAAGGACAATTGCATGGTCCAAGGAAACTGGCGAATAAGTGAGCAATTTGAAGAAAAATTACAAGACGGAGGAAATCAAGGGGCTGAAGGGTAGAATGGAGATTTCTACGAAGGCTTCTAGAAGATTATGTCCACACCTATATAAAGAAGAAAGCATGCAATCAGAGGGGACCTTCTGGGTGGAGGCCTTATGACCAGATTGCAGCTCTAGCTCACTCACTTCTACATACTTTGGGTGTTTAATTGGGAAATCGTGGGGTGTTCTCGGGTTTATTTTGCTAGTCAGTTGTGGGTAACACCGTCCTTACAGAGGACGAAGAAACAATTTAATCGTTTTCATTTTACTTTACTGTCGTGAATTTCACCGAGCTTCGCCGTTCGAAGCTCGGCCCTGTTTGCTGTTGAATTTCCGTTGTTTATGAAATTTCTATTTTCCATATTTGAGTTGCTGTTGATTTGGATTATGGATGTCATTTATCTTGAGCTAGTTGTGAATGTTGAATTGGATGTTTGATTTTCGTGTTAGTTGCTGAGTTTGAGTAGACTCGCTGGAATTTAGTGTTGATCGGAGCCGATCTGTTGAATCGAGAATCATGGAGTTGATTCTGGTTGTTGTTGGGACCGGATTGCTTGGATTCGGAGTGGATTAAGCCTCCGACGTTGAAGCTGAAACAGAGTGATCGTGATTCATGCCTAGTTTTCGTGTGTTCATTTCATTCCGTCTAGTATATGTAGATCTGTTTTATTTCCGGCTAGTAGCAAGTTTCCGACGTCTGAACTTCTATATTCTGTTCGAATCTGGGTATGTGCTCTGTTTTCTTCATATTCGTATTTGATTTAGCCGATGAGATGCATGTTGCTGTTAGTTAAATCCTTAGTTAGTTAGTTGCAACTTATCTTCCGTACTTGATATTTCTGGGAGTTGGTCCCCACTTTTATTTGCGTTCTGTTTAGCTATAGTTGGTAATTGTTGCTCGGTCTAGGAAGTTAGTTTAAAATTACGTAGCCCTAAGGATGTTCGATCTCAGCATGACGTTTACAGTTTCCTAGGTCTAATGTTTGATTTTGTGCCTAGGTCTAGCCGTAGTTATACCTCAACCCAAATTTGCGTGGCAGCAACCGCTTTCTAAACCAAAGTCTCTAGATGCTTTCTTACGCGTCCATCTTCGTGGGATCGACCCCTGCTTCTCTGTACTAATCTATAGTATAACGGGTTGAGGGATCTTTGAGACGCAAGAGTTTGTGTGTTCATAGACAGAGTCTTCCGTGTCACCTTGAGTTCCTAGACCTAGTGTTTTGTGGATTCATTGGACTTGGTAGCTCGACCTAGAAGTTTATTACGCATACACTCACACGACAAGCGACCGTTTCAATGGTGATACATGTATCTATATTCTTCCTCACCGGAGTACTCGAGGCATTCCTCCAAAAAGGTAGTCTCCTGAGAAAATTGGCTGAAAAACAGATTTAGAGTGGCGAATTTTGCACAAGCAAATCTGACAAAAATGGCCCGAGTTTTTGAGGTAGCACTATACAAAGAAGAGGAAATGCAACAGACTGCTAAAGAATCAATGAAAGTCAAGCATTGGAGATAGGCGATGTTTACGATGAAAGCCTTGATGAGACACAATAACCAGGTTAAAGGCAAAGTACCAGAGGGAGTCAAGGCTGTAGGATGCAGATGGGTGTTTACCATCAAACGGAGACCAGACGGGTCAATTGAGCGATATAAGGCTTGTTTCGTGGCAAAAGGGTATAGTTCAGACATATGGAGTTGATTACGCTGAGACCTTCTCCTAAGTGGAAAAAATCAATACTCTAAGAGTATTATTCTCGATTGCAGCAAACAAAGATGGGCCTCTCCACCAGTTTTATGTGACAAATGCATTCCTACATAGAGAACTACCAAAGCTCGAGTTCATGATTCCTCCACCCGGATTCACTGAAGAATTCCAACCTGGTGAAGTATGTAAGTGATAAATCTCATTTCATGCATCGGTTTGGGGGTAAAATGTACGCTACTTGATCAGTTTTATCACGCAAAACAAGTGTTAAATGTGCAGAAATGCCACTTGACCAAGGCAACAAGGCTAGACTGATCAAGCAAGTACAATAGGTTAAAAAGACCAGAAAGCAGGGGAGTTGATCAAGGGGAGTAATCAAGCATCAAGGAGGGGACCGCTGGCTTCCAGAAGAAGGACACATGAGGCTATGAGATGGATGGTGCGCAACATTCTATTATCAAGGACAACGTTCTAGAAGGGGACACGTGCTGATATATGAGACACAAGGACGGAGCTGAGTCACGAATCTGTTACAGAAAAACGTCGTCATTCTAGAAGGAAAGCACGTAGCAATCAATGAGTCGCTCACTCTCAGCATGAGCGAATATTCCCTGCCAAGATCGTTATTCTGCTGGAAGTCATGTCTAGCCTATAAATAGAGGATGTGCCACCATGCAAAGCAGATCGGATCCTTTACTTTCTGTCCTTAGTTTAGTTTAGTTTAGCTCTCTAGTCTAGTTCAGTTCTCTAGATAGCTTAGATAAAGTAACGCTTAGTTAGAAAGGGCGATTGAAGGAGCGTTGCAGAATACTTGATATCTGTCAGCGTATTCTTCGGTTTCCCGCCGAGGATTTCCCCGGTTTTACTTACTTTCGTATTTCTGAAGTGTTAGCTTAGTTTAAATTTCACGCTGTACTGTTCTGAGTTTTAGTTTTAATCAAAGCTGTTTTTGTTTTCATCATGGTGTTTACTGTTTCACATAGTTAATTTTCATTCCAGTCTGAAATTCACTTGACCCAGTAGTTAAAATTTCCTTGATCAAGTTAGTGACTTAAATTCTGTCTAGAGTAAAAATCAGTAGTTAAAAACTCCCAAGTTAAAGCGTGGCAGCAGCCAACCCCCTATTCACTACTCACACACTCGATACACTAGCTTCTCAGTGGGATCGACCTTGAACTTGCCGCTTTACTGTTAAAGTAGTGCAAAATTGGGAGTTTATAAATTACATTGGTGGCGTGCGATAGCGAGATCAACTTGATCAAGTGGCAACGACATTTGCTAACTGATCCATCCGGTTCAGTTATCTCTTCCATATAACTTGAATTCAAGAGAAAAAGCCGCGATCGTTAGGCCTGCCAGTAAGCTCAAGAAGACATTGTATGGACTAAAATAGTCCTCGAGGGCATGGTTTGGACGATTTATTGAAGTAATGAACAAGTATGGTTACAAGTAGAGTAACTCTGATCCGCTGTTTCTCAAGAAGAAAGGTGGAAAGATTATGATAAGTCGTATTCTAGGCCTTGGTTACTGGTCAGTATGATGTGCATATTTGAACTTTATCTGCAAAACAAGTTGCTTAAGCGTGCAGGTTGAGTGTTCTAGCCAGTAGGCAAAGCTTCAGATACTTCAGGTGAAAAGGGCGTCAGGACGATTACGTACTGACCAGTATACAATGCAAAAATGGCTCGAGATGGAGAAGAAGGATAGCTGGGACTGATCAACCACAATTAAGGGCAAAGAAGTCATCTCACCACAAGGTTTTACCCTAAAATCAAGGGTAAGCCTCCCTATAAAAGGAAGCCACTTGGAGAGAGAAAGGATCATGAACAGATTCCTCATCATCACTCTTAGGTAGAATTCTCTCGGTAGTTCAGTCCTTCAGCCCAGTCAAGAGTCTCGTTCCTCGCCACTGCCATGGTCACTTGAAGATCAAGAAGTTCCCAGAGTTCCAGATGTTCTCATCCAGTCAGCAAGATCATAGTTAGAAGTTCCATCGCCCGGCGTGGCAAAACACTTTTATTTCGCTTTCGTAGTTAAATTGCTTGTTTTTCCTTACGCTGGATCTTTGTTTGCTTTTGAATTTCATTGCCTAGAAGTACTTTGTTTGCAGATCCGAACTTGTTTTATGCTATGAAATTGTTTTCTGTTCAGTTTACCTCGCTGATCTCTTTTCCTTTTGCCTAGTTAGCTTAGATCTAGAGTTTCTGGTCGTTTTGAGTATCGAATCGTGTGTTTCCAGTTAGTAGTTTATTTCTTCGAGTTAACATAATCTGTTTACTTTTATTTCATAGAGGTTTGTTTCATGCAATGTGCAGTTATGTGTTTCTTGTCTTCTTCCATGCTGATCAGTATGCGGAATTTCAGTTTCGATGTTTGATTTTCGATTTGGAATGTTTGATTGTAGATCTGTGTTCGTGAGTTATTAATCTGTGTTTTTATGGTGCTGAATCTGGTTTGTTTTCTGATTTTAGTTTGTGTTTGTTGAAGAAGATGATGTCCATATCCAAGTTTGGGACCACTTTGCTTTTCAGACGCTTTTTGCTTTTTGTCCTTCACCTTTAGTACACCCTGCAGATCTGTCAGCCTAGTCACCACAACTACCACTTATTCTCTGCTTTTCTGTTTAGCCTTTTATAGAAACCTAGTACTTTCCGCATATTTTCTGTTACACCGCATCCACTATAATTCCACGTACACCACTACATGTCGACCACCATTCACCCTTCCTAGTCAGTAGGACACCATCTTAATTTCTCGTCTAGGTAGAGACTCAACCCAAGCGTGGTAGCTAACCAAACCATCCAAAATATCACCGCAATCTGTCCAACCATCACCATCTATGTGGGATTCGACCCCTACCTTCACTATACTACCCAGTAGAAGAGGGTTGAGGATTCTTTGAAACCAGGGTCTAGGCTTAGTTAGGATCTCGTATCCTGACCAGTAGGATATATCCTTGCTTGAACGACACCTACGCACCGCTGGTCCTTTCAATGCGTTTTTGAGTTGCTATTGTGTGTGATACTTTGGTGTATATATTGTGTATAATTTTCCTTTTTTTTCATTTCAGTTTATGAGCAGTAGCTCGTCTCCTGATCAGTGGAGGCCGAAAATACTCAAGCGAGGAACTATACTCGTAACCACTCGTTCTGGCCTGTCGACCACCTTGTCTGACCTAGGCACGAATAGTGACGAAGAGAAGGGCACCATAGAGGGACCAATACCAGAAGAGATACCGCTGTTGGAAGGCAACCCAAGGGAGATGGCTGCTAACATAGAAGATGATCTAGAGCTTGGGACGCTGAATGCGCACACTGAAGGAGAGCCGCCGCAAGCTATAGTAGTCACCCCAGGGCAAACTGCCTGTGATGTGAAGCCCCATGTTATCGCCATTCTGCCGACGTACTGTGGGAAGAGGTATGAAGGGCCGTATGAGTTTCTTCATGAGTTTTGTAAAATTTGTAGGGCGCATAGGAGACCAGCAGGAGCGACTGAGGATGATTATAGGCTGAAGGCTTTGCCATTTGTGCTCAAGGGGGAAGCTAACACCTGGTTCATGCGCTTGCCCCCCAACTCTATTGAGACTTTGGCCGATTTCAAGTCAGCATTCCTGGGCGAGTTTTTTCCGTCATCCAAGACAAGCGCGCTGAAGAGGGAAATAACTAATGTGAAGCAAGGGTATGATGAACCCTTGAGTGATTATTGGGCAAGATACATGGGTCTTTTGGAATCATGTCCCAACCATCGCATGGCGGACATTGAAGTACATCATACTTTCTACGAAGGTATGAAAGCGGTAACCAAGGACCTGGCAAATTCATCGTCAGGAGGAAGCTTCACGCAATTACGGGTCAGCGAAGCGAAGAGAGTCCTAAGGAAGCTACTGAATGCAAAGAAAGAGTATGACCATTCAAGGGAAGGATACAACCGAGAGCGGGCTGCTGTTGCCTCGTCTACTGATCAGGAAAATAAGCTGGAGCAGAAAATGGATTTGAAAATGGATGAGCTGAAGAAGTCACTTCTGAGTGAGATCGAGAAGAGCACTCCACCACCTCCCCCAGCTGGGAATTACAAGGGTGCAGAGCAGGGAAATCAAGGACCGAACTATGATCAGCCTAATGACTTCGGGAATATGGAGCAAGTTAATGCTGCGGGGTACTTCAATTCTAGTGGGCATTGGATTCAAGGTAGACAACGAGATGCACCATAGAGGGATCATCCAAACTTCCGATGGGGTGACGGAAGCCAAAATCAGAACCAAGGTCAGAACCAGTATAACCCCAATCCGAACCAAAACCCTAACCGTGGACCAGCAAACCCAGACTACCAGCCCAACTGGTCAGGAAGAAACCAACAATCCCAAAACCAAAACCCACAAAACCAGAACCCGAACCCTGTCTATGTGCCGCCCCACCAGAGAAACTTCCAAAATTTCCAAAATCAGCCGAACCCAGGACCCCAACACCATCAGAACCAAAATCAATTCCAAGGCCAGCACCAGAATCAATATCCTCAAGATCAGTACACCCCTCTTGCCCAGTATAACCAATACCCGCCTAATCAAGGCCAACAAAACTCCCAGAACTATCAACACCAAGGGCCGAGTCATTTCCAAAATTCGAACAGGCCAAGGAGATCCGTTGAGGACATGATGGGTGAAATGCTAGCGTCACAACAGAGCATCAAAGGAGAATTGCAATCCCATAATGAGGTCGTGCAGGAGATGCAAAATGCCCAGAAGGAACATAAGGTGAACATGGATATGATAAATAGGCAGTTAGCTCAACTGGCCAGTTCGGTGGGTGATTTGAAGGGAAATGCGGGGAAACTCCCATCTACAGTCCAAATGCCCGAAAAGGCAAATGTGAGTAAGGTTACGTTGAGGTCAGGAACTACTTATGACGCGCCTCAACCGAAACGACCTAGTGGAGGATCCAATGGAACGAAGATAGGAGGCGATACCATTTCAGCGGAAGAATTAGGGAGACCTATGCCCTTGATGCAGGATCCATTCTTCTTGGATGATACACCAAGTGTAAGAGGTGAACCCGACACCCTACTGACCAGGAAGGAACCTCCTCAAGAGGAAGAGCCCAGAATGGAGGCCCAGACCCAGGAACTACCCAAGAAAGACTCCAAGAAGGTTGCTGAGGGACCAGTAGAGGAGAAAAAAGGGGAGAAACCATTCCCATTCCGATTTGTTACAAAGAGGAAGAAAGAGAACCCTGTTGACTACTTGCCGATTTTTGGGAAGTTGGATGTCACCATACCATTCCTCCAAGCCGTGAAGCTACCCCCTCTCGGGAAATTCATAAAGGACTTCATAGCCGGGAGAGCCCAGAAGGATGGCAAGATTATGGTGGAAGGGATAGCGTCAGCAATAGTGCAAGAGAAGTTACCACCCAAGAGAGCCGACCCAGGTATGTTCACCCTACCCATAACTGTAGGAGATGTGAAGGTCGAACATGCAATGTGTGATTTGGGGGCATCTATAAATGTCATGCCATTGTCTATCTATAACCGGTTGAAAGGAGTGAGGCTGTCAAATACTAGGGTGTTGATCCAACTGGCTGATAGGTCGTGCATAAGTCCTGAGGGAGTTTTAGAAAATGTGTTAGTAAGAGTGCATGATTTTACATACCCTGCTGACTTTTATGTAATCAAAATGAGTGAGCATGAAGCGAGGGAGTCTAGTGGAGTCTTGTTAGGAAGACCTTTTCTGAGAACGGCCAAGACAATAGTGGATATGGCTGAGGGGACTATTTGCATTGATTTTCATGGGGAGAAGTTTACCTTCGATATAAATGATGCCATGAAGAAACCCATCGATTCTGAAAATCTATGCTATGTTGATGTGATTGACCCCCTAGTCCAAGATTTTCTTGAGACCGAACTATTGCAGGAGAAACTCCAGGCTTTAGATGTTTATGAACAGGCTGACATAGAAGCTGCTGCATGGTGTGATCTGATCAGTAGCCAAGGGTTGACTGATGAAGAGATAGAAAAATCAATTATGAACTTTTGTCAGAAATCAGAATTTATTGGAGCCGCAGGGGCTCAACTACCAGCCAGTACAGAGGAATTCTCAGATGGTGAATTAGAAAAAGAGGGGGATGCTGCAAAAAACCTTCTACCCGCAGACACACTTCCCCAACAAGTAGATTTAAAGAAAACGGCTAACAAACAAGCCTCGGTGAGACCCTTTTCAAACCTCCGAGATGAAATTCCAGAAATACAACCGCCGACTGAAGAGCGGCCGCCAAACCCACAACCGCAACCACAAGAGCCGATTCCTCAGGCTCCGGCGATGATTCCCTTGAACGAACTGGCGGAGTTCCTTAGGCAGCAGGACCCAAATAAAGATTGGGCGGCTGTGTTGGCGGGTTTTAACCAAATCGGAGGCTGATCAAGCATGACCGGAGGAACCCCGATAGTACCTACCCCAGAAACAAATGTTCAGCCCACAGTGCACCCACCGATTTCCATTCCAACTTCCTCAACAATCCCACCAGAAAATAAATCTCCCTTGACGACCGCACCATTAGAATCCTCAAAACCCTCCCCGACTCGCCAATAAATCGAACCAATGGATGTTGACCCTCTTTCTGCCTATTATGACTCTAACCTAGGGGAAGGCGAATGGAAAGCAAGCGAGGAGCAGAAGCGCCGGGAGGAGGAAGATGAATTGGAGAGAACACCGGTAGCGGAACTTGTTCCCCAAGAAATGGAAATGGAGAGGATAGATCTGAATGAAACGGCCAGAAAGAAAGTCCTTATGACTGATGAGGAGTTTGAGGAGCTTTCGAACGAGGTAACCAGGATGGAAGATGGCACTGCCAAGATGGCTGAGGGTCTGGACCTCGCATCGGAGGCAGTAGGAGAGAGTGAAGAAGCTGGTACAAGGAACGACCCAGAAGGCCTAGCCCACCAGCCAGTAGACAAGGTGGAAGAGAAACAGACCGAAGAGGGAGAGCCGAAGTCGGTGACTCCCCCGCCAGAAGCAGGGGAGAGTGATACACAAATCGAAAAGAAGAATACCGAGGTACAACCAGCGGAACCAGAGCAGGTGGTACCACCAGTATTGAAACCGAAAGCAGTTAAAAGAAAATTAGTGTTTAAAGGTGATCCAAAGGCAGAACGGCTGAAGCCAAAGAGAGTATCGCAAAGATGCTTCGGGAAATGGACATCCAACAAGGCAGGAGCAAACACGGCAGCAAGTGCGTTGGAAATCTCTAGTGAAGAACACAGGGCTACTCCTACAAAACCTGGGGAGGAATCCTTGTCGGCTACCAACTTGAAAGATGCCTCGACAGCAGCCGAGGTGGTCTCACCCACGCCGAGTGACCGGAGGGAAGAAACTGACACGATGGCTGAGGGTCTGGACCTCACATCGGAGTCAGTAGGGCACCCAGAGCCAGGAGATGACAGTACCCATATCCGCTTGGAGACCCGGTCTACTGCCCAGAAGGAGCCTTCAACACCAACAGAGGAGAGACCGGAGGAAAATGAAGACGGAGATGAGGACAGATACCGCAAGGAGAGGAAAAGGAAGGGGAAAGCCCCTGTTAAGAAGAAACCAAGCAGTAAGAAGCAACGCACGGTCAACACCTGCATCGCCATCACAGAGTCAGATCAGAGAGCCCCACCGCGCCGAAAGGAGTCGAGTGACAGTGAGTATACCGCGAGTGAAGAATCGGGGTCAGAAAGCGACGTCTCCCTAGAGGACGAGGAGTATGGGGAGAATCAGCTCCCACACAACCATCGAGAGTTGATGCATCCTCCCGTGGAAAGATTGAAGTACCAGCGTCGGAAGGTGGAGCTCACTGACGAGCTAATAGAAGACATGAAGCACTTCAGCACTAAAAAGCTTCAGGATGCGTTTGATGACAAGGACGACAACAAGCAGATTAAGAGTGGGAAGGTACTCTTTTTCCCAGCACTTGATGAATTGAATTCCCGTGAGACTCTCTTGTTGCATTTGCGTGCGTTGGGATTTGATTGGTTGTTGGAGAATGGGGATCCGAGTATACCTATAAGGCTAGCAAATGAGTTTTTCACTACCTTTAGATTCAAGGTCACTACAGATCTGGTTGAAGAGTCCATAACCTTTAGGGTATTCGGAAGAGAGGTGAGCATGAGCTTGATTGAGTGGACGGTCAGATTGGGAATGTGTAGTTTAGGAGAGACCATAGGGCCTGAGTGGAGAAGTAGGGAGCGGGGAATTCCCCGCAGACATGTGGAATTTGAGCCCCAGGAGGCATGGGAGGAGTTAACTCACCCAGTCTTTGGAGAATTTGCATCCACTCTCTCTCGCTCAATCCATTTCAATAACCCAATCCTACGCCTAGTCCAGCTTCACTTGGACTTCAATTTGTTGGGGCAGTCGAACTCCGCTGTTAGGACATCGATGACGGAGTTATACCTTCTCTGGTGCACCAAGCACGGAAGGAAGTTACATCTGGATTTTTGGACCGCCTACCAATGCCATCTAATTGCCACCCACCCAGCGAGGAACCTCTCCCTCTGCCATATATTGGAAGTTTTTGTCAGGAACAACATAGCTATCTCGGAGGGAGAGGACTTATCCCCCTTGACATTGGTCGACCCTCTCGGCCTCTTTGATACACCATTGTTCATCCGAACGAACACCGTTTACATGAGGAAGGGCATACCACGTTTCTACGCGATGGGAAAAGGAATTATACCAGCCGGGAGAGCGACGGCAGCCCAAGGAACACCAGCGAAGGAGCAGAGGCATGAGAGGTTGGAAAAAGCAGTGGCGGAGTTAGCCGATGAAAATAGGAAAGCAAGGGCGGAGTTGAACCATTTGGCAACTGTGATGGAAGGAATCTTGAGGGAGTTAGCTGCTGAAAAGTTAGTACGAGAAGCTGGTACAAGCGGCCACGGAGGCCAGGAAGTCGGATCACAAGGACCCCAAACAGAAGAGGAGATACAAGAGGACGGAGATGCCGAGGAGTCGGCCGAGCCTGAAGCAAAACAGTCCGAGAATGAGGAGGAGCAACCGCAAGAACCACCTGCACCACAACCTGCCCCGCGAAGGAGCAGGAGGAACAAGTGACCACCACCCCACCTGACCAGTTAGTTTTCTTTTTATTTTTAGTTTTTAGTTTTTCGTATTTTAATTGTGTTTTGTTTTTTTTTAGGTAGTATAATCCGTGTAGTATGTGAGCAAACCCTTTTCATAACACTTAGCCTACGCAATAGTCTAAGTGTGAGAAGTCAGGGTTCGCTATTTTGACGCATGTGTTGTGTTTTTTTTCTTTGTTTTGTTTTCATAAGCATGTTGGCTCACACTTAGCCCATTGCATGGTCTAAGTGTGAGAAGTTTATGTATATATGTGTTTTGTAATTATTGGATTCTGTTTAGGTTTTAAACTCTCCCACTTAGCCTACTTTATAGTCTAAGTGTGAGAAGTTTTAGTTTTTAGCATGTCGTTTTGTTTGTCATGTTTGTGTGTCCACCGTACTGGCCATTACCTTTTCCACTTCACAGCCTTATCTGAGGGCAGACACTTGTGAAGTGGGAGGGGGGACGCAATGGCCAATATGATGTATGTGTATATGTGTGGTTTGTGTTTGTGCTTGTGTTAGTGTCTTGTTAGGTCTAGTTTTTTTTTTCTTTTGTGTGTTGATTGGGCTTAAAACTCAACTGTCCTGAGCTGACGGTGAGGGGAATTGAGGGAGATACGACATGCTGGAAAATAGAAACCACCCCCCTTAGTACCTCCTAGCCAGGATAGATGATGCGAGTATGAAAGAAAAGCCCACACTTAGAGCCAAAACACAAAAGCCCTCTTTAAATGTGAGTTAAAAACCTAAAGTGGAACCACTTTCCACTAATTCAGAAAAGAAAAGAGTGGCTGCCACAGGGTGCCTATGGTGAAGTGACTGCGTGTAGCAACACTGAAGGCAGTAGGAAACCCCCCCCCCCCCAAAAAAAAAACCACCTTTAGAACCCATTTTCTTAACTCTTTATACCCAGATATATACCCCTAGCCACAGGGATTGTGTGTGCAAGGCATGAGACGATTGGAGCTTACTGGCCAGAAAGGTGTATAAGAAGGCAGGAACCAGCTGGGCAAGGAAGTTTGGAAGAAAATCGACCAGGGAGTCATCCCAGGTCCAAAAAAGAAGAAGAAGGTATAAGGGTGGCGAAGCCACAAAGAAAAAAAGGGGGGAAAGAAAGAAAAAAAGAGAGAAAAGATGAAGGAAAATGGTCAGAAAAACTTGGCCACAAAAAAAATGAAGAAGACATAAGGGTGGCGAAGCCACAAGAAGCTACTGACCAGTTGGAGATCAAAACCAGAAGCGCCAGCCAAGAAAAGCAACTAACCAGAGGCCCAAATGCACACAGTTCCCCCACCTCAATGAAGCAGAAATTTTGAACCTAGAGCCTTAGGAACATCCACCCCAAAACATTACAAGCCAATAGCCCATTTACAAGCTTTTAAGTCCTTTAGTCGCTGCACGTGAGATCTAAGTCCGAAGCATTTTGTGGTCCAACAATTAGAGAGAACAGTCCTAATACTCCTGCTGAGGTATGAGTGACTGAGTTAACCTAGTGTTCGGCCGAGAGTGTGGGCGATCTTGACAAGCGGATATACTGACTAGGAAAGAAAAGGGGGCGGCAGAAGTTCAAGGCCGTCTAAGGCCGGATTGCACCTGATCTCGATGGGAGGGATGGTTGAAAATATAGCCCGATCTTTGTGTTTTAGTCTTTTTATGTTTGTTTGTGTGTTTTTTCGATGTTTGTTCAAGTGTTTTTCTTTGCGTCGTAGTATAGAGTCTAGTTTAGGTAGAGTCAGTCAGGGGAGTAACCAGGCTAGAATTCGACTTATTTCTTTTTTTTTGTTTGTTCTTCACGCTTGAGGACAAGCATGTGGTAAGTGTGAGCAGTTTGATAAGTCGTATTCTATGCCTTGGTTACTGGTCAGTATGATGTGCATATTTGAACTTTATCTGCAAAACAAGTTGCTTAAGCGTGCAGGTTGAGTGTTCTAGCCAGTAGGCAAAGCTTCAGATACTTCAGGTGAAAAGGGCGTCAGGACGATTACGTACTGACCAGTATACATGCAAAAATGGCACGAGATGGAGAAGAAGGATAGCTGGGACTGATCAACCACAATTAAGGGCAAAGAAGTCATCTCACCACAAGGTTTTACACTAAAATCAAGGGTAAGCCTCCCTATAAAAGGAAGCCACTTGGAGAGAGAAAGGATCATGAACAGATTCATCATCATCACTCTTAGGTAGAATTCTCTCGGTAGTTCAGTCCTTCAGCCCAGTCAAGAGTCTCGTTCCTCGCCACTGCCATGGTCACTTGAAGATCAAGAAGTTCCCAGAGTTCCAGATGTTCTCATCCAGTCAGCAAGATCGTAGTTAGAAGTTCCATCGCCCGGCGTGGCAAAACACTTTTATTTCGCTTTCGTAGTTAAATTGCTTGTTTTTCCTTACGCTGGATCTTTGTTTGTTTTTGAATTTCATTGCCTAGAAGTACTTTGCTTGCAGATCCGAACTTGTTTTATGCTATGAAATTGTTTTCTGTTCAGTTTACCTCGCTGATCTCTTTTCCTTTTGCCTAGTTAGCTTAGATCTAGAGTTTCTGGTCGTTTTGAGTATCGAATCGTGTGTTTCCAGTTAGTAGTTTATTTCTTCGAGTTAGCATAATCTGTTTACTTTTATTTCATAGAGGTTTGTTTCATGCAATGTGCAGTTATGTGTTTCTTGTCTTCTTCCATGCTGATCAGTATGCGGAATTTCAGTTTCGATGTTTGATTTTCGATTTGGAATGTTTGATTGTAGATCTGTGTTCGTGAGTTATTAATCTGTGTTTTTATGGTGCTGAATCTGGTTTGTTTTCTGATTTTAGTTTGTGTTTGTTGAAGAAGATGATGTCCATATCCAAGTTTGGGACCACTTTGCTTTTCAGACGCTTTTTGCTTTTTGTCCTTCACCTTTAGTACACCCTGCAGATCTGTCAGCCTAGTCACCACAACTACCACTTATTCTCTGCTTTTCTGTTTAGCCTTTTATAGAAACCTAGTACTTTCCGCATATTTTCTGTTACACCGCATCCACCATAATTCCACGTACACCACTACATGTCGACCACCATTCACCCTTCCTAGTCAGTAGGACACCATCTTAATTTCCCGTCTAGGTAGAGACTCAACCCAAGCGTGGTAGCTAACCAAACCATCCAGAATATCACCGCAATCTGTCCAACCGTCACCATCTCTGTGGGATTCGACCCCTACCTTCACTATACTACCCAGTAGAAGAGGGTTGAGGATTCTTTGAAACCAGGGTCTAGGCTTAGTTAGGATCTCGTATCCTGACCAGTAGGATATATCCTTGCTTGAACGACACCTACGCACCGCTGGTCCTTTCAGATTACATGTTCATACGCTAGGATTTTGCACTGTTTTAAGGTTATTATTTGGTTCGTTTTGAGTGTCAAAGTTGCATTACATATCCATAAATTGTATTTCTAATCTATTTTGGTATTTTGACTTGTGTTGTGAGAAATGTGCAAAATAGAGCCTAAAAAGATAGCCAAAAGTCGAAGTTGAAAATCTGGAGCATTCGAGAAGTCTAGTGGTCCACTGCAACACAGCCAGCGACCGCTGGCCACCCCCAACCGCTGAACAGATATTGATCCGCTTCAGAAAAGTTGAGCTGAAAAAGAGGAACACGCCCAGCGACCGCTGGGTTGTGTGCAACGACTGCTCTGGAAGATCCAGTAGCTACGGGATGATTGTCAGCGACCACTGAAACAGGAGCAATGACTGCTGATCAAGAGACAGAAGCTACGGAACAATGCACAGTGACTGCTGGACATAGTGCAACGGCCCGCTAAGAAAACGTGGCACACAGAGTTGACCTTCTTTCTCTCCAAGATTTATCATACTGTGCTGAATATTTTCCATAATTATGGAGCACGAAAATAAGGCTATAAATACCCCCTCAAGCTTCATCAACAGAGAGTTTTTGCTGCATAATTCTAGAGCAAGAATATTTTGAGAGTTCTTCCATTTTCATAAAGTTCAAGGTGTTTGAAGAATAATTCAAAAGAAGATCAAGGCTACAAGATTATACCTTTGTGTTTTATCACTTTGGTTCTTATGTTTTCTCTACAAACTATGTTTTTAGATTATTCAATTATGTGTAACTAAATTCATAGAGTTCTAGGGATGTGTTAGTAACGACTTTGGTTATACAATTCCTATTTATTTAATATCCGTTTTGTTCATTACTTCGTTTCTATTCTAAGTGTTGGATAATTGTTTCACGTTTGAGTGACACATTCTGTGATGATCTATGGACTTGCAACATAATCGTGATAGGAGGTTTGCGAGTAAGAAGAGCTTAGTTGACGTTACAATTAGCTTCCCATAAAACGACATTGTTAATAGAGAGCGAGAACATAAAGAGTCTTAGGAGCTTTTAGAAGTTACTCCATCCGTCCCACTTTAGCAGTCCTTGTCACTTTTAAGCACTCATTTTGTAAAAATGATAATAAATAGTTAAAGTAGAGAAATGGTAAAAGTAATAGAGAGAATAATGTAGAGAAGAGTCTTATCTAAGTTATTCTCTCTCGTACTTTACCATTTCTCCATTTTAACTATTTATTATCATTTTTACAAAACAAGTGCTCAAAAGTGACTGGGACTGCTAAAGCGGGATAGAGGGAGTATTAATCTAGGATTGACGCCCCTAGTGTCTATAATCCACTTTGTGCCGCATGGACAATATATTTGTGACTCGTTCTAGTGAAGTATGAACTGTGTTAGGATGCTGTAGTTGGAATTTGTATAACCATAACTGTGAAAGCACATACTTGGAATTCCCTAATCTCATTTGATTTCTCTTTGTGTTTTATCTGCATTCGTATTTCCTTTGTTTTTACAAGTTTTATTTCCAAAAAATCCAAAATCTTTTGTTTCTCCAAATAGTAGAAGAAGCTTAGTGGAAGATAGACAATTTGTGTTTATTTTCCCTGTGTTCGATATTCGATACTAACCTTTAGCTTTACTATATATACCTTGTATACTTGCATGATTATCACTAGGGATGACGAAGAGGAGATGAGCAAGCTAAGGAAGAACTTGTTCAAGGAATTTGAAATGAAAGATCTAGGCCCAGGCATGCACACGCTTCAAAAACTGGAGGTTCCAGTTCGCAACCGGCGGTTTACGGTTGAAGATTTGCATGAACCTGAACCGGCCCGCCAAGGTTTCCGGCGGTTCCAGTTCAAAAAACCTCCAATTCCGGCGCGATTCAATACCGCCGGTTCCAAGCCGGTTCGGCGGTTCGTAATTTTAATTTTTTTTTGCATTTTTTTCTTTATTATCTATGAAATGTGCGTAAATAAAATTCAAAAAATCATGATGAAAATTGCAATTTTATTGAGAGACTATAAGTTTACAAGTTACAATAATTACAAATCACAAAAAAATTAAAATACAACGAGACTACTAGTCTACAAATTACAAAAAGGCTTGAAGTTCTAAATAATAAATTTATAAGTACATATACTCTTGGTCGGCGAACGAGATGTTTCTACATAACTAAATTGAGGAAACCTTTAGCAATTCAACCTCATCCAAAACTTCTCGACGACTAGGTCGTCGGGATCTTTGAGAACGAGTAGTTTGGTCTTGGGCAATTCCCTTGCCCCGATCACCACCACGAGAAAAGACATATTGCAAAGTGAAAGTAATATAGAATATGGATTATGGAGTTTGATAAGTCGTGTTCTAGGCCTTGGTTACTGGTCAGTATGATGAGCTTAATGTGCATATTCTGCAAGAAAAGTTGCGTAAGTGTGCTGGAATGGGTACATGTGACATCCGTAACCCAAATCATACATCATATTGCATAATTACATATTTTATTATAATTACATGATATATTTTTATTAGAACTATAGAGTTTTGAGTAGTTTGCTTACATAATATTGTGTTTTAGTAAATTATGTGAAATTAATATAGTTTTACATGCACATATATAAGTATGTGTGTGTATGTGAGTTCAACTTTAAGAGTTGTTATATTTAGTGATCTTCTTTAATATTATATAGGTAATTCTTTTTATTATTATTTATATTATATGTACATTTGGGGTACGCCCAATTTAGGAAAAATTTTAATTTGACAAAACCTTAGCCGCCATAATATTTTAATTAAAGTGTATGTGCATAAAATGAGATAATACGTGGGAATTGGAGAAGCAATGCAAGCATTTTTATTTTATTAGTTGGACTAATATAAAGCTAGTGAGTAAGCTTTTTGAGACACCTCCGTATATACTAGAGAGTATAATTGAGGAAATAAGAAAAAGAAGAGGAAGGAGACGGAGTGCAGAGAGTATAAGATCATAGTTTGAGCTTATGTAGTTAGGTATGTGTATTCTGCCGCCCCCTAGTTTGAATTATTAAGCATGTTTAGACAGGTTAAAACTTTGGTTTAACAATTTTTATAATAACTCTGATGAGTCTAGAGGTTTCTTGATTGTTATGGAGAATTTAGGAGTTTGACTACTGTATGTATAATTTGTTTGAACCGTATGACCATAAACTGTCAAAATTCTGGTAAACTGCCTTATTTTTGTACATTTTATCAGAATTATTCTGGGTACTTGAACTAGAGATAAAATCGAATAAATAATTTTTAAATTAACTATATGGTGTCCGGGTGTTCTTAGAATTTTATGATGAATTACAGAGTATAAATACCATTTATAAATATTGTTTAGAAAATGCTGCCAGAAGCTGTCTGATTTTGGTAGTCTGTGGGAAAACGAGAATATCTCCCGAACTATTAGGAGTCTTTAAGTGAATCTTATTGGATTGTAAATTAGACTTCTATTGGTATATGAATATGGTAAGCCAAACCTCTAAATGTTTCCGAATGAATTAATAGCAATAGTAAAAACTTGGTCCAGTGCAGTAAGGATTAGAAGGTAAAAGAATAATAATGGAAATACTTTAAGTTTTATATCTAGGATGTTAAAATAAGGATTATGAAAAGAGTTTAGCTTATAGTAATATTTTTATTTATCAATTAATGTGTGTAAATATGTCTATGAAATTAAATGTGTACTAATTGTATAGGATCAAGGAACATAGATCGGGAACCAAGAGCTAGTGTTCGACCAGATTACATATTGTGATAAGGTGTGTATAAATCACACTTTTAATTTTACATGCGTTATATGGTTAATTCCTATGTGTTGAATTGGAGTGAATTATTGGATTATATGGTGTGAAATTGATATGATTATGAATTATTTGATTTTGATGGTCGAATATGATATGAATATTTGATTGCTGAAATTGACATGTTTGTTTAGATATAATGGATAATTTGATGGAATATGATATGGATATATTATTGGTGCAAAGGATATGTTTATGATACCGATTATGTGAATCATTGCATTAAAGAGGATCTGTGACGGTTTTGCCCTGGATCTCAAATCACAGTGGATATATTGGGACCTTCGGGTCGATCATATTGGGACCTTCGGGTCAAACATATTGGGACCTACGGGTCAAATCATAGTGGGACCTCCGGGTCAATCATATTGGGACCTTCGGGTTAAATTACAGTGGGACCTTCGGGTCAAATCATAATGGGACGTACGGGTCAATCATATTGGAAATCTCGGGTAGATACCAGGCTTGACTGTTACAGAATAATAAACTGAATAGAGTGGCATATGCATATGAATATGAAATGGTTTGTTTTTAAATTATGTTATATATTGTTTCTGATTATAGGTATTGATAAAAGAATATGCTTGATGTTTGTATCATGTGAGATTAAAGGTGGAAATTTGTATATACTGAGTTGTGGCTCATATAAACCACTAAATTTTTCAGGAATAAGATAGTAGTAAAGTTTTGACTGACGTGGGTCATAGGAACTCCACGTGTTATCAGGTTCGGCGGCTGACGCATATTGGCAACCTTCTCCTCCTCATCTTTTTGCATGTTGATAAATGTATAGTATATAGAGTGGTGAGAGGGTTCCACTACTTTACAAGATATTTTGAAATATGTATCGGATAAGTGTTGGTTTGAACTTATATAATATGAGTGTTCTATGAATTAGACACGTGTATTGATTGCTTTTATGATAAGGGATTTATTTATTAAAAGAGTATACGTCAGAGGGGTTGAGATGTGACAGTTTAGGTGGTATCAGAGCAGGGATAAGGATCCCGCTGGGACATTGCATCCATGCCTTGCATATGATACGTATTGGTTATAAGTTGTATTTGCATTTGAATTATCAGGAACATGGATATTCCTGAACATATGTCATCAAGGAGAGAAGGGTCAGCCGCCCCGCAAAATTCATTAACTGCAGAAGCATCTCATACACCTGTTGCATCATCTGGGGGTAGCCAGCCAATACATAGGCGAGTTGAACAAGAAGTACATGGGCAAGAAATGAGACTAAGGGGTAGAAATTTTAAAGAACTACGAAAGATGGGAGCCGTTAACTTTGTTGGGACTACTGATCCTGCCGAGGCGGAGATATAGTTGAAGAGGACATTACGTGTGTTTAATCAGATGGGTTGTATTGCAAAAGAACGTTTTGATTACGCAGTGTCTGTTCTTCAGGGCGATGCTTACTATTGGTGGGAGACTGTCCCACGAGCTATGATACATCTTCCAGTACTCAGTTGGGATGACTTCTTGAGAGAGTTCAGTGATAAGTATATGCCACCAGTGTATCGTGATGAGAAGCAAAGAGAGTTTTTGTCCCTTAAACAAGGATCTATGTCAGTTGCAGATTATGAAGTGAAGTTTACTCAGCTTTCTCGTTATGCATCGGCATTGCTACCTACAGAACAAGATAAGTGCAGATGTTTTGAAGAAGGATTGATATATGAGATAAGAAGCAAAATCACACCTTCAGACTTTCGTACTTATAATAATCTACGTGCAGCGGCTATACGAGTAGAGAGACTAGTGAAATAAAGACATGTGTATATTCAAAGACAAAAGAGGGACCACTGGAGTATAAGGGTGAATCAAGCTCGAGCATTTCAAAAAGGCCTAGTTCTTTTTCTTTGGCATCGAGTTTCAGTAGAGGGGGTCCATTGGGTCAAAGAGGCAGACGTGCACCACCTTTCAGTTATGAGTGTGGACTAGGATCTGGTATGACAACACGTGCTCGACCTTTATGCGTGCACTGTGGACGACCACATACAAGGGAATGTCGAACAATTACAGGAGGTTGTTTTCACTGCGGACAGAAAGGACACTATTATAGGGAATGCCCACTTCGGTCTAACATGATATCAAGTGGAAGAGTAATGACGGAACCAACAGTACAGAATGTGCGACCCACAACATCGAGTGCAAGCATTAATCGCGGTCGTGGAAGAGGACAAGCTATGAGTGCACCTATGGGTCGAGGGTGAGAACAGTCAGAGGCACATGGATCTACACCCCGGGGACATGCTCGTGTGTTTGCTATGACACAGGAGGAGGCATCTAGAGCACCGGAGGTCATTACTGGTACACTTAATTTAGTTGTTGCTATGATATATACCTTGATAGATCCAGGATCTACTCATTCATTTATATCACCTGTCATCACATCACATATGCATAAAGAACCTGAACCTCTAGATCACAGACTAGGTGTACACACACCCTTGGGTGAAGTTATTTTAGTATATACAGTATATCGAGATTGTGCGGTGAGAATCAATTCAGTAGAATTATTGGCAGATTTGATTCCCTTGTTCATACATGAGTTTGATATCATCTTGGGTATGGATTGGTTGTCACGTCAACGGGCTACGGTCGATTGTTATGCTAAACAAGTGGTAATGGAGTCACCAAGACGAGATCGAGTGATATTTTACGGCAGTCGACATATTGTTCCCTCCTATCTTATATCTGCTACAATGGCTTTTCAACTGATTCAAAGTGGATGTGAAGCATATCTTGCCCATGTTGTAGATTGTGCTACGGTTAATGATCAAGTTAAAGACATTTCTGTTGTTAAAGAATTTCCTGACGTTTTTCCTGAAGATTTACCTGGATTACCACCTGATCGGGAAACAGAGTTTACTATTGAGTTGTTACCAGGTACTGCACCTATTTCAATTCCTCCTTATCGAATATTTCCATTGGAGTTACAGGAGTTGAAGAAACAGTTACAAGAGTTGTTAGATAAGGGATTTATTCGACCCAGTGTTTCACCTTGGGGAGCGTCAGTGTTGTTTGTAAAAAAGAAAGACAGTACATTCCGACTTTGTATAGACTATCGGAAACTGAATCAAGTCACATTGAAGAATAAATATCCATTGCCGAGAATAGAAGATTTATTTGATCAACTTCAGGGTTCACAAGTGTTTTCAAAAATAGATCTCCGATCAGGGTACCATTAGTTGAAGATTGCTAAAGATGATATTCCGAAAACAGCCTTTCGAACTCGATACGGCCATTATGAGTTTTTGGTTATGCCTTTCGGACTGACGAATGCACCTGCAGCTTTTATGACACTGATGAATAAAGTATTTCAACCATTTCTGGATCAGTTTGTGATTGTTTTTATCGACGACATATTGGTCTACTCGCGAAGCACAGAGGATCATGTTAATCACTTGCAGTCAGTATTACAAGTTCTACGAGATAAACAGCTTTATGCAAAGTTGAGTAAATGTGAGTTTTGGTTAGATCATGTGGTATTTTTGGGACACGTGGTGTCAGGTCGAGGATAGAAGTGGATCCACAGAAAATTGAAGCAATTGTCAACTGGAAAGTGCCAACTACAGTCACAGAGGTTCGAAGCTTCCTAGGTATGGCCGGATACTATAGACGTTTTGTGGAAGGATTCTCGATTATTTCGGGATCAATGACAAAATTATTACGGAAGAATGCCCCTTTCATATGGAGTGAAGAATGTCAGAAGAGTTTTGATGAGTTGAAGCATCGATTGACTACAACACCCATATTGACTATTCCGACAGGTATAGGAGGATTCATTGTGTGCAGTGATGCTTCTCGGCAGGGACGGTCCTCAGATTTTTGTCGTGCCATATTTTGTTCTTTCCTTGTACCACATGGCCAAATCAAACGACTCCAACCCGAGTTCCTCTAACTCCTGTAGCTGCAGCTTCCTTTCCTCCTCACAGGTTTTAGCATCCATGTTAACTTGTTGCACTGCCCAGTATGCTCGGTGTTCAATCCCTACTGGTAAATAACACATCTTCCCGAAAACGATGCGGTAAGGGGACATCCCTATCGGTGTTTTGTAGGTTGTCCTGTAAGCCCACAGAGCATCCTCCAACCTTGCTCTCCAGTCCTTCCTTGAAGGGTTGACTGTTTTCTCCAGGATGCTTTTTATCTCTCGGTTAGAGATTTCAGCTTGACCGTTGCTTTGCGGGTGGTAGGGGCTAGACAGTCGATAATGAACCCCATACTTCTTCATCAATGCTTTGATGGTTTGATTGCAAAAGTGGGTTCCTTGATCCGATATAATCGCTCTTGGTACTCCGAATCGGCTGAATATGTTGCTCCTAAAAAACTTGGCAACCTCTCTTGCTTCACATGTCCTTGTTACCTTGGCCTCGATCCACTTAGGGACATAATCGACCGCTACCAGAATATATTAGTTCCCGTAGGATGAGGGAAAAGGACCCATGAAGTCCATACCCCAGATGTCGAACACCTCGCAAACTATGACCGGTACTTGTGGCATTTCGTCTCTGCAGAGATCCCCCCGGTCAGTTGAGAACGGTTGCAGTTTTTGCAGAACTCATATGCGTCTCTGTTAAGCGTCGGCCAGTAGAATCCACTGTCAAGGACCTTCCTTGCAGTCTTCCTGGGCCCAAAATGTCCTCCACAAGCCAAGGAATGACAATGGATCAAAACTTCCCTTTGCTCCCTGTCAGGGATGCACCTTCTTATCACTTGATCGGCTCCTACTTTCCACAGGTATGGGTCGTCCCAAAAATAGTATTTCACTTCACTTTTTATTTTCAATTTCTGGACCTTTGTAACGCTCGTCTGGGAATTCTTCTGTTACTAGGTAGTTTGCAAGATCGGAAAACCATGGCTCTTGCCCAACTTTTTCTTTTCCTTTGGTCGTTACATCCTGGCCAGTAAGCTTCATCACTTCTTCCCAATCAATTCATGTGGAAGAGAAAACCACTTCACACAGGTGTTCTTCCGGGAATCTGTCCTGCACATCCTCGCTGCTCCCTTCTTGCATGATTCTACTTAGATGATTTGCTACATTGTTCTCAACTCCTCACTTGTCTTCCACGTCCCAATCAAACTCTTGCAGAAGTAGCACCCATCTGATCAGTCGAAGCTTTGATTCCTTCTTGGCAATTAGGTGCTTAATAGCCGCATGGTCAGTATAGACGATGACCTTGGACCCAGATAAATACTGTAAGAATTTCTCGAATGAATACACCACGGCCAACATTTCCTTCTTGGTGGTGTTGTAGTTCCGCTGGGCTTGGTTTAGGGTTTTCGACGCATAGAATATCATGTATCTCTTTCCCTCAATCTTCTGACCCAAGACGGTTCCCACTGCATAGTCACTGGCGTCGCACATCACCTCAAAGGGGTGACCCCAGTCAGGTACCCGGATGATTGCCGCGGATATCAACTTTTCCTTGAGGAGGTTGAAAGCAGTCTTGCAAAGCTCGTTAAAGACAAACTCGACGTCATTCTGGAGGAGTCTGGTAAGAAGTTGGGCGATTTTGGCAAAATCCTTAATGAACGTTCTATAAAAACTTGCATGCCCCAGAAAACCTCTTATCTCCTTCTGGTTGGTAGGGAACGGAAGCTTGGATATGACTTCGATCTTGGCTTGATCCACTTGGATTCCCCTATCTAACACCACATGCCCTAAAACAATACACTGTAACCATGAAATGACATTTTTCAAAATTTAGGACCAGGTTCCTTGCTTGGCATCTCTCCAGAACCACGTCTAGGTGGCGTAGACAGGAGTCAAAAGAGTCTCCGTAGACTGTGAAATCGTCCATGAAGATTTCTATACAATCTTCGATCAAATCGGAAAAAATGCTCATCATGCAGCGTTGGATCGTTCCTGGAGCGTTACGCAGACCGAACGACATCCGCCTATATGCATAGGTTCTGAACGGGCAGGTAAATATGGTCTTATCCTGGTCTTCAGGATCCACGTAAATCTGGAAGTAGCCGTTGTATCCGTCCAGGAAACAGAAATATTGCCTCCCAGCCAACCGCTCCAACATCTGGTAGATGAATGGTAGGGGGAAGTGGTCCTTTCTGGTGGCAGCGTTCAGCTTGCCGTAGTCTATACACATCCGCCAACCAGTAACTAAACGGGTGGGTACCAGTTCATTCTTGTCGTTCTTCACCACCTGGATGCCCGACTTCTTATGAACCATGTGGATTGGACAGACCCACTAGCTATCGGGCACCGAGTAGATAATCCCTATTGACAACAACTTCAAGATCTCCTTTAAAACCACTTCCCGCATATTCAGATTCAACTTCTGCTGTGGCTCTCGGGTTACATACATCTGATATGGTGCATACATACATTTGGGCTTATTCCTACTAAGTCTGTCAGACTCCACCCGATGGCCTTCTTGTTTTTGCTCAGCACAACCAGTAGCCTTGCCTTCTGTTCCTCTGTCAGCTTGCTATTGATAATTACTGGGAGTGAATTTTCCTCCCCTAGGTAGGCATACTTCAGATTGACTGGCAGCTTCTTCAATTCAACTTGTGGGGGGGGGGAGGGTGTATCTGACGGCAAAGGATTTTTCTCTGATTCTTCTTCTCTCATTGTTTCTAACTCGACAATACCTTCTGTACTAGCTGGTAGCTTAGCGCCGGTGGTTCCCGCGAACTCTGGCTTCTGACGGAATTCCTTAATAGCTTCCTCGACTTCCTTGTTAGTAAACTCCTGACTGTTGATCAATTCACACCATGCAGCGGCGTCCACGTCTGCCTGCTCATACACATCTAAGGCTTGAAGTTTCTCCTGCAATAACTCAGCCTCTAGGTATTCTTGGACTACAGGGTCAATCACATCAACATAGCATAGATTATCAGAATCAATGGGTTTCCTCATAGCTTCATCAATATTGAATGTGAATTTTTCGCCATGAAAATCTATTAATATTGTTCCCTTAGCCATGTCTACAATCGTTTTCGTTGTTCTCAAGAAAGGCCTCCACAGAAGTATTCCACTAGACTCTCTGGCTTCAGGTTCACTCATTTTTATCACATAAAAGTCAGCAGGATACAGAAAATCATGCACCTTCACTAACATGTTCTCTAAGAAACCTCAAGATTAATGCATGACCTATCAGCTAGTTGAATTAAGACCCTAGTGCTTGTTAACCTCACTCCCTTCAAACGCTTGTATATTGACATAGGCATGACATTTTTGGATGCTCCTAGGTCGCACATTGCATGGTCAATTTTTACATTTTCAATGGTTGTAGGCAGTGTGATCATATCTGGGTCGGCTCTCTTGGGTGAGAGCTTCTCCTGGACAATAGCCGACGTTATTCCCTCCACCACGATTTTTCCGTCCTCCTTAGCTTTTCCTGCGATGAAATCTTTGATGAATTTCCCCAATGGGGGCAGCTTTACAGCTTGGAGAAATGGTATGGTGACATCTAGCTTCCCAAATATGGATGAATAATCCACGGGGTCCTTCTTCTTTCTTTTTGTTACCAAGCGATATGGGAATGACTTTTCTCCCTTCGCCATCCAGATTAATGCATGACCTATCAGCTAGTTGGGGCTCCGTAATTGACCCGGTTTTGTTATGGCCATTCCTCCCAGGCAGTAGGTCTCATTCCTTCTTACTCTCACACGAGTCCCTTCCAATTTGTACTGGTTCCATCACTTGAAGGTTTGGCCCTCCTATCCCCTTTCTCCAGACTTCATCCCTTGCACTCGGCTTTCCTACTGGCTTCTTCATCTCAGGTTCCTTGTATGATGTTCCAGATCGTAGTGTAACCTTACTCACGTTCGCTTTCCCCGGTATATGAACTGTAGAAGGAAGCGTCCCTGAGTTCCCCTTCATCTCACTCATCGAATTTGCCATGTGGGATAGCTACTTGTTCATCATATCCATATTAACCTTGTGTTCCTTTTGAGCACTCTGCATCCCTTGCACCACTTCGTTGTTGGACTGTAACTCATTCCTCATATTTTGCTATGAGGAAAGTAGCTCTCCCATCATGTTCTCGATCGACCTTCTTAGCTTGTTGGGATCCTGGTATTGGTTGGGTCCTAGCTGGTAGTAAGAGTTATACTGGATGTTAGGATTTTGCTGGTAATTGGGGTTATTTGAGTGGAAGGTGGAATGGGGTGGATTTGGGTTAGGTGGGTAGTAACTGTACTGGTTAGAGTGGTTTGGTTAGTCTTGGTGGAAATGGTGTGGAGGTTGAGAGTTTTGGTTCTGATGGCTTTGGTAGTTCCTCTGGTGGGGCGGTACATATGTGGAACTCGAATTTGGATTCTGCGGGGGTTGATTTGGGTTCTGCGACTGTTAGTTCCATCCTGGCCAATTGGATTGATGGTCTGGGTTTACAGGTCCACGGTAGGGATTCTGATTTTGTGGGGGGTTGTACCGATTCTGGCCCTTGTTTTGGCTCTGGTTTGGGTTTGGTTTTGGTTTCCATCTCCCCATCAAAAATTTAGATGGTCCCTCCATGGTGCGTCCTGCTGTTTCCCTGGGTTCCAACTTCCATTAGGATTCCAGTTCCTAGCTGCATTGACTTGCGCCATGTTGTCCAAATCTTCAGGTTGATTATAGGTAGGATCTGTTCCAACCCCTTCAGGATCACTGTCTCTTGGCTCAGCAACTTGCCGCTTCTCAGTTGGGGAAGGTGGTGCATGATTCTCTATTGCTGTTAAGAGCGCCTTCTCCAGCTTATCCATGCGCGTTTCCAACTTATCCTCCTTCTTGGCCGATGAAGCGCTCGCCACTCCCTTTCTGCTGTAGCTGTCTCTTGGGCTATTGTAAGCCCTTTTTCCACTTAAAAGCTTTCCCAGGACTTCCTTAGCCTTACTGACTCTTAATTGAGGGAAACCTCCTTCGACTAATGAGTTCGCCAAATCTTTGGTCTCCTTGTTCATTCCCTCATAGAAGGTATTATAGATCTCCACTTCAGACATGCGATGGTTGGGACATGCGTCCAAGATACTCATGTATCGCGCCCAGTATTCGCTCAGGGACTCCTCATAGTCTTGCCTGCCGCACGTTATCTCCTTTTGTAGTGTACTCGTCTTGGTTGACGGAAAGAACTGGTCCAAAAAAGCTAACTTGAAATCGACCCAAGTTCTGATGGAGTTGGGTGGGAGACACATGAACCATGTGTTCGCTTCTCCTTTCAGGACGAACGGTAAGACCTTCAACCTGTAATCATCTTCACTTGACCCTGCTAGCCGTTTTTGCGCCTTACAAATTTTACAGAATTCATGCAGGAACTCGTAAGGTCCTTCATTGCTTTTCCCATGGTAGGTGGGCAAAACTGTTATAACATGAGGCTTGACATCACATGCGGCCTGCCCTGGAGTGACAACTATAGCCTGTGGGGGCTCTCCATTCAGTGACCCGATTTCCAGATCGTCTTCCATGTTTTCGACCATCCTTATTGGGTTTCCTTATGACTTAACTGGTGATACTGGCTCCTCTTCCTCTATGGTTTTCTTGTCCTTGTCGCTACTCGTGCCTAGGTCAGACAGGGCTGTCGACAGGCTAGAATGAGTGGTAACAAGTATCGATCCTCGTGGGAGTATTTTCGGCCTCCACTTCTCAAAAGTTGAGCTTCTTCTCATAAACTGAAAAACAAAAGAAAGGAAAATTTATGAACAATACGTACGCCAAAGTATCACACACAATAGCAAATAAAAAACGCCATCCATCCCCGGCAACGACGCCATTTGAAAGAGCAGGTTTCGTGCAGGCTCGTGTAATCAACTGGTCAAGAGGGTGACTCCTAATCTAGTTGTGTCGTTGGCACGACGACCTAAAAACCTGATATTAACAATTTCCTCAACCCACATTTACTGGTTAGTATAGTGAGAGCAAGGGTCAATCCCACAGAGATGGATGTTTGCTTCTTGTGTTTGTGGTGATAATCTGGATGGGGTTGGTTAGCTACCACGCTTGGGTTGAGGTTCTATCTAGATGCAACTAAAGGTGGACCTGTACTCGACTGGCTAGTAAGAAGTTCGCATATCGGGACCAGAATGGGTACGTCAAAGGTGGGCTGGTACAACTATAGTGCATGTGAAAAGTGAGAGTTTATTAAATTAGGTAGACAGTGACAGAAACGGATCTCCGACCGAACTGGCTGATGAACTGCTAGATCCGCCAAAAGTCTGACAAAAGTGGAAGGACAAAAGGTAAAAGCAGCTGAAAAGTAAAAGTGATCCACAAAGTGGATGTGAATGTCGTCTTCTCCAACAACTTTGCACAAAACTCAGATAAACATAGGTTCCATGGATGACAACTCAGATCAACACCTTCCACAAATTAAGATTCACAATTAAAAGGCTAACACTCGAAGATTAACAATCGATAATCCCATATTACGCATACTGACTAACATGCAAGGTGGCGACAGCCACGTAAACTCAGATTTCATGCATTAAACTTCAGATCGAACGATTTAACACTTAGAATCTTGACTAACAAACTCAGATCTACCCTACTGAAATGAAAACATGCTTCGACACTCAGAAAATTCTTGCAAACTACTGGATCTAACTAATCTAGGCAGAATAAAATACGATTGCACGAAAAGATGAAATAAAAACCAACTTTCATATCATAGCGTTGGATCTCAACACAATACTTCAAAAACAACAAGAGAAATAAGTTTCAACAGTAGATCCAACGAGATAAAACAAAATACGAAGTTAAACTAAGAAAGCAAGTAGAGATTGTTTTGCCACTCTGAGTGATGAAACAGTATTCTGGCGACTACTACGGCTGGTGGAGCTGACGGTGAACGATCACGGTAGAACTCTGAGATCTTCAAGTGATTCTGACTGGTGGCGAGGAACGAAAGGTGTGGAGCTAGCCTCCGCTCCGGAACTAAGACTTCCGAGAGTGGCTTTAAAGGTGCCTTCTAAAATTGAGTAGTCCCCCTCGTTCTTCATGTGACCTTCTATTTATAGGGTGGTTTGCCCCAAAATTAGGGTTGCTCTTCACTGTTCATTGTCGTTTTTGCCCCCGTTAAATAGTTGGTCGTCTACTAGCAATCCTCTTCTCTCCATCTCGAGCCTTTGGGCATGCATCCTGGTCAGCATTGCATCCTTCTGGTGTCTTTTATCACTTGAAACCTCTGATTCCTTCCCTGCTGACTTATACCATTTCCTGCACACTTACACAATTTTTCTTGCAGAATATGCATGTTAGGCTCATCATACTGACTAGTAACCAAAGTCTAGAATACGACTTATCAAGCACTTAAAGGATCAATCCGAAATATATTCTTTATTGCTATCTACTAAAAGAATATACTTCAGAAATTTTAGTATTTCTTAGTCTGTGCAAATTTAATATTGTTTATTTAATCAGACATCACTTTGACTTATCAATATGTGAGAGTTTCCGCAACTGAATCATGGTATCTTGGGTGGTAGTAATTGAATAACATGAAAATATTAGAATATTATTTCATAGAATTCGCGTGCCAAGTGTGGTATGATTTTATCCTCCAAGAGGTGTTTGAAAAAGGAATTTATTATTCAGAAATTCGCGCAGTTGGAATTTTATTCCATGAATAATAAATAAAGTTTCAAACTAGAAAAAATCTTTGGAGAATTAATTTATTTCAAGTCACGTAGTAGACAAAGAATTAAATTAATGGATTAAGATAATCCTAAACGCGGAAAATATTATAAAATAAAATGGAACCCAAGTTCTTCGTAATTTGGTGATTTAGATGGGAGTTCAATATTACTCCCTCCGTCCCCAAAGAATATGCACTTTGGGTTAGACACGGATTTTAATGCAAAATTGTAAAGTAAGAGAGAGGTAGAGTGAAAAAATAATTAAAGTATTGTTAGTGGAGAACAAGTCTTACCTCATTAGAGAGAAAATAGTTTCCAAAATTGGAAAGTGCATATTCTTTGGGACGGACTGAAAAGGAAAGAGTGCATATTCTTGTGGGACGGAGGTAGTATTCTTTAGTGGAATAAAATAATATTCCATTAGATAATATATTAGATCATGAGTTAATTGATTTAATAAGTTTATTGTCTAATGGGCTAGCCCAACATCTAATTACTTCATGGATCCCCATTCTAGCCCGATAGAAATCCATCTTATAAATAGTGAAAAGAGGTGGAAAACCCATGAACATAAAGGCACAACACACTCCTCTCCAAACCCTAGCCATCGCCGGTCTTCTCTCTCTCCCTCTTGCATCGCTTTTCGTGCCCTTTCTCTAGGGAGATTAGGGCCTTGGATTTTGTTCTTGTTCTATCCTAATTCATAGGATTAGATCAAACGAATATCGTATTTTTGCATGGTTCTCCCAAGATCTCACTTAACTATATTGATTCTTCAAGATCCGTCCACCCGGATGAACAATCAAAGACGTGGGAATAGAATGGAAGATTCGTGGTCGAGAACTCAAGGATTACAAGGAGTTTTAGCTAGCAACGTCGATCCAATTTTGGATCAAAAGGTTACAATCAACGATCTTTATAGATCTATATATCTAGATTTAATTGCATAAAATTGGAATCAAATGCATAATCACCTTAATAGATCTAGATCCGTGTCTTCCGTGTGGTAACCCCAACAATTGGTATCAGAGCCAATTTCTTCGGCTCTGATTATGTATTTGATTAATTGAAGTTTTTGAAAATTAGTGTAAAAAGCTAGGGATTTTCGAAAAATCATGCAATTACATGTTATATGTTTATAATATGTGTTGGATCTATGTTTTTCTGATTTTGTTTTCAGATCCATGACATGATGTTCTAGATCGATGAATATTGAGATTATTCGATTTAAATCCTAAAATCTATAAAGCATTATAGATCTATGATGAACATCATTAGATCTATATATTCTAAGTAATATATATTAGATTATATGTTTAAATTGATATATATATATATATATATGGATGTATTCATTTCCTTTTTGTATCTTTTGTTCTATTGTTCTTTTTAATCTCAGCCCCACGATTTTGTCATCCGACGGTTAGATTGATGCCACGTGTCATTTAATAATGCAGATTTTTAGTTGAATAATGCACACCGACTAATAATGCACCATTATAGTGTAATAATACAGATTTTCAGTTGAATAATGCACACCGACTAATAATGCACCATTATAGTGTAATAATGCAGATCATCACAACCATCCAATTCAAGGATCCAAGGGCTGTGATTAAAAAGAAGCTTGGACTGAAAAGCTACGAACCTTAACACACCCATATATATATATATATATATATATATATATTTTAATCTATAAAAAAATCCCTCTAAGTAACAACATACAGCCCAAATATCAACCATCAGATTTAGTAATTAAGGGCCACGATTTAGTCTATAATTCATTTCGCTTGTGTCATGACAAATGAAATTTCGGTCATAAGAAGGGCATTTTCGGTACAACAAATAAGTGGAACCGTCAACTGCCGTTTTAGTGGGCGGATTTTATGGGATTTATTAATATTGACAACAAAATGCATTTTCATTTCCTACGCTAGATATAAGGTGAGAGAGAGAAAAAGTTTATCATTTCTTCAAAGCAAACAACACAAAATCATTCACTCCTAAACCAAAAAACCCTATAAATTTATTTCACACGCTTCAGCGAAATCGGCGATATCTCTCAACAGCGACGCTTCTTTAGCGCCGACGACCACTCGCTCTGCCGGAGCAGGGATCGTGGACCATAAATGTTAATAAAACTTTCTAATAACTTCTATTTTTATTTTTTGGGTCAAAATTGATTCACGATTTCTGGCATTTTTATTCGCTATCCACAAGTTCATGAAAGGATGAAGGTGAGCAAGAAAGAAGCACAAAACCAACCTCCGAAAAATGGTATTTGGCTGCCTAGATTTGGGTCATTTCGGTGTCAATTGTTTGGATTTTTAAATTTTGTCCTAATTTTCTAACCTTGGTTGTGTTTCGAATAGCCGCTCAATCTGGTTGGCGAACTTTGAAGAACAATTCCGAGGGAATCATTGATGGCAAAGGCGAGGCCTAAGCAAATATGAATGGTTCTGAAAAAGGTACTTACCGAGATGTCTTTTTCAGTAATGGAGAAATGTGAACTGAACTTTAATATTTTTTGTTGAAAATGGGTAACATGACCTTAAATGTGGGTTTAGTTAAATTTTTGGAAAAATAATTTTTATTAATAACTGCTGGCATTTAATCTACAGCACAATCGGAAACGAAATGGCAACACCAGAAATTGGAAAGGAATCTACTAAGGCTCCCACAATTGATGGATCCAATGCTTTAAAAGGTAATAGATTTCCAGAAAAAACTAAGAATGTCTCTTAGAATTTCATTTCATATACCAGAAATGTATTAGGTCATATATGTAACAGTTTTGTGTCATGTTTACAAATTATTATTGTTTCTATAAGTTGCATTCAATCTGGAATCACCTAAAATAAATGTAATGGTCACTGATTAGCATTGGAATAGTTTTATGGGTTATGTAGTAACAATATATGAATTAGGTCATGTTTGTATCACTTTTATGTCATAAGTGAAATATATGAATTAGGTCATGTTTGTATCACTTTTATGTCATAAGTGACTACAGTGATTATTTTCTTAGATGGAAGTCAACATGGGTGAGAAGCCATTGGAATTGTGGACTATCGACTACATATAAGGGTGTGCTTCAGTATTTAAGAGCTAAAAACTATTGTGTTGAAGTTGACCGAAAATAATCACAGCTCCATTTCCAATAAAACATCGACAGCCAAACATTATGCAACAGACAACAAGAAGATGAAGATCGACGTTAAAAAGATGATAGCAAGCTACAGAGCTTCTGTAATGGCCATGTCATAAATTTTGGATTTAAAGTATGTTTCATTGATATAATTATGTGCGTATTTAACGTATGGATTTTCAAACATTTTATTTTTATCAAAGGGTGATACTTTAAAATGACATTGGATTTTATTGTTTCTTCAAATTAGATTTTAATATGAATTATTTTTCTGACTCTATGACCAAGGTAAATTATGATGGTTGTTTGATCTCTTCTGAAAAGTAAAAACACAGTATAAGATGACTCTATGTCATACTTCATACATGTTAGAGTCATTTTGAGCAAAAAAGATAAAAATAAAATTATTAATTTGTTGCGGGAATTTTTGTACTGTAACTAAGCAACTTGTGAGAAAAAATTGATTAAGTAAATTAGCAGTTCATGTCATAATATATGCAGGTAAGAGTCATTATGAGCATAATTAGGCAAAAAAATAATAGTATCTGAGAATTCATACATTGAGTCATAATAAATGAATATTTGGGTCATAGCATCATATGGTTAATATGTGTCATAATAAATAAACATTTGGGTCATTATATAACACTGAGGAGTACAAATCTGATTGAAATGTTCGTATCAAACAAACTGAAGTAAAATACATGATTATTCTCGTGTTTTTGACATATTAAAAAACCCAATATTAATACGGCCGAAGATTACACAAACAATAACCCAAACATCATCCATTCTTTGGGTCATACTAAACGAATATTTGGGTCATGTCAACTTATGGGTAAATTGGGTCATAATAATCCGATATTCGAGTCATTACATAAAACTACCGAGTACTAGGATGCCTAATACAAATCTGAACGAAGGGAGTTTCAAACAACCTGACAATGCAAATAAAATGGAGTCCAATAAAAAACTTAAACTGACGTTACTTCAATAAAGAGAATACATGGTATCAAACTTCAGAATTTCTTCTAGACCGCCGCTTTTCTTTCTCTTTAATTTATCGCAATTCCCAACAAAGCCCAGCAGAAAGGACGAAAACTGTAACGAAAATAATTAAAAACATAACCTATATTCTCTAAAACATCATCGGAGGATGATTAATTGTAACCAAGCGAAGTAGTATGCGTTAAGGTTTCCATTAAGAAAGTGAATTTAACAGATTTACAGAAATCTATGGGAAAAAAACCAACAAATGTAAGTTACGAAATCATGAAACATAATTAGAGGAAATTAAGAAAGTGAATTTACAGGTTTAATAATGATAAACGACTGAGGAAGTTAATTACAAAATGAGAGAATGATAAGAACAGAAATTACCGATGAAAGAAACGCCGACGGAGTGTACAACGATATTAACAACACTGATTAATCAGAAAACTAATTGATTGAATATAATAAATCTTCATGAAAAGAAGTATACTGGAATATTAATGGGAGATTGGCTGAAGAAGATGGAAAATACGCAGGAGTTGAAGATGATGAATGTTAACTCCAAAATCACGCTAACATTTGTTAATGGAAGAGAAAGGTGCATGATTATAGGGATTGCAATAACAGTCGGATGGAAGAGAATGACATTAGTAACCCCTTAGTATTTGAAGTGATTAAAATAATAATACTTGAAAAATAATTAAAGCCATAAGATCTTCTAATCATAAGATTAACTCACCTAATCCAATGGTCTAAATGCGGTCTGTATTTCTTGATTTAATGGGATACTTGTTTTGATCAAAATCCTATATATATATATATATATATATATATGTGTGTGTGTGTGTGTGTGTGTGTGTGTATGTGTGTGAGTGAGTGTGTGTTTGAATCAAGAAATAAGGTGATCCATGATTGAATACTTGGATTGATGAAAGAATATTATGAACCTTGGATCTAATTCAAGTTTTTCACAAAAATATTCTAGATCTAAGCAAGTATTTATAGATCTATCGATTTATGCTCTTGAATATGCTAGAGCGATTTAAATTGCTAAAAGCTTGAAATTTAAATATACATATTTTGACATGAACATAAGTGATTGTTACTATTGAGAAACGAGAAATCAAATTGAATCGAAAAAAAATGTTTTTTGAAACTAGGGTTTCGAAAACCCTAGCTTGGAACACACTGGAGATCAGCGACGCGGGAGGAGCTCGGGGCGACGACTGATCTTGGTCTTCGTCCGGCGACTGCTCCAGTCCAGTGGGAGCATAGCAGGTCACGGATCAGGGTGGCGGCAGCGCTATCGACGACGCATCGGGTCTGCTTCGGTAGATCCGGCGACGTGAGCCTCCGATGGCTGTTGCATCGGCTGATCTTCGTCAAAAATGAATCCAAAACGTCGAAAGAGTGTTCCAGATGGCGGCAGGTCGGGGGGGGGGACGTCGAATTCGAACGACGACAGTCTTGTTTAGCGGCTGTACTTGCTTGGCGGCGTCAACCCATCACTCGCAGCGGTTCTTAGAGAAAACGACGATGGCGTTTGATGGCTCCAGACACCATTCGTGGGTGGAGCAGCTCCTGACCACCAGAGGCGGCGGTGGGAGGTTGCAGCAACGGGTGCAGCGATCGACGGCGGCCCGAAACCCTAATTAGGATTTGGGCCGCGGTTTTGGTTTTCATCCCATTGTTTTTCGTGTTTAAGTTTCATTTCTTGATATACAAGTTTATAATTTTGGTTTAAAATCTTAAATCTAGTAAAATTACTTAAATTGTGAGTAATTGAAATGATTTAATTAATTAATCAAAATTGCCAATTTGTAGAGAATTTGTTGCCTTCTTTAAATTTGCCAATTGGAATAATTGGCTCAATAATTGATTTAATTTGTTAATTAACTGATTTAGATGGATTCTTTCCATCTTGGTAAAGTCAATATAATTAACTTAAGGAAATTCAATATTTGATTGACCTAGTTTTTGGCCTTTCCATAATTGGATGGAATTTTAAAGGAATATTCTCTCTAATATGCTTTCATGTTTTATTTTAAGGCTTAACTGAAATTGTCTTTGTTTTAATTGGTGGTTTGTGGGTTTATTTCCTAGAAATATACCTTAGCAAAAGACATAAGTCTTTCAATTATTTAAAGGCCTTAAAATTTCAAAAATTACATTTTTATAATTGGATGGATTTTAATTGGAATTCAATTCCTAGATTAAAAATTTTAATTTTATTTTTAATTTGATGAATGTGAATTTTATTTCATATAGAGTATGTCAATTTAATTTAAAGATGTGAGAAATTCATTTGGCACTTACATGCTACTACAATCTCAATTATTAAATATTGAAATAATTAATTAGATTTTAATTGGAATTCAATTCCTAGATTAAAATTTGAATTTTACCTTTAATTTTGATGAAGGAGAATTTCTTTCATCAAAAGAATGTCAAATTTAAATTAAAGGTATGAGAAATTCATATAGCATTAATTTGTTATCAAAATCCTTAATTGTTTATTTAAGTTGAATTTTGTCCTTAATTTTTTATGAAGGTGAATTTTATTTCATGTAGAGAACGTCATTATAAATTAAAGATGTAATAAAATTCTTCTTATCATGTGAATTTATGAAAGCTATGAGAATTTAAATTCTCGAATTTAATTGGTGTTTTTAAATAGATTCAGTCTTAATTTGATAAATGCGGATTTATATATCCGTGTGGGCATTATCGTATTAAATTAAAGACTTGGCTAATATTTTATGATATACACCTAGATATTAATTTAGGATAATGATGGATTATTTCTATCTAAGTAAATCCTAAATATATTAAATGGTACTAATAACCAAGATATGTTGTTTTAATTAATAATGTATGATTATTTAAGATTAGACTTTAGGTCTAGATAGTCTTGTTTATGTGAAGGTAGAATTTTAGTTCTATCTATAGATGCTTAGTTAAATAATCAAGTTTCATCATTATGTTTATGTGAACTACTTGTAAGTGTGTTTACATGTTTTATGATGATTGATGGATCTTTAATTGTTTGAGTTGTGATTTTACTTAAGCATTGCCTATGTACTTGTTGTATGCTATGGTCAGTGGACGTTGGGGGGTCCAATCTCTTGGAAACAGATGTAGAATATTTTTTGATGTCGGCGTGGCTGAATGTTGCGACAGTATTACGGTGCGAAAAGATGAGTAACAAGATAAAAATAATTAAATGATATAAAAACTAGAGGTTTGTATATAATATTATTAATTACGAATTTTTTTTGGAAATAAGTTAAGTAATGAAGTATACTATATCATGGAAATTTTGTGTATAATAGTTGTAGAGAAATAAAAGAACATCACAAAATATAACTAAAATAAAAATTGAAATAACTGAATAAATTGTGAAAAAAGTTGACTAATAAAGTATTATAAAACATGAAATTTTTGTGTATAATAAAAGTTATTAAAATCGGTAAAATTAGTTTTTCAGTAATATTGCGACTTGTCTTTACCGGAGCAATATTGCTGCGAAATTATAAAGACTTGTGTTTTAATAATGCTTGGAGAGAGCTATAGGAGGAATTGCTTATCATGTTCGACATTTCTTTAGAGAAGTTCACGCATAAGTAAGAAATCCTTAGTGCTTAATTTTATGCTTAAAGCGATTTAGCAATCTTATTCAGCCATGCCATTTTAGTGGTCTCTAGACTATCTGTCGATATTGTGGCCAGTAAACCTAATAAATTTCTTGCATGAATATGGCATTGCTTCCTAGTTGAAGACCGTTTGTGCTTATTTTTATGGATGTACGATGTAGGAATTATTTTATATTTATTTGCAATTCCATGATATTTACATGTTTATATTATTAATGTTTGTTCTCAGCTTGAACGAAATGTGCTTACAACTTGGGATATTTATAGTGACATTCTTAAATCAAAGGAACATGATTCTGATGTATATGTGGAATGGAAAAAGAGACTTGATTTTGATCGGTTGGTTGGTGATCTAAAATTGATACTCACAGAGGATTGTCCTTCTACCTTTCATTCATCAGACAAGGATAGGGAAGCTTATGATCGGTGGCATGCTGCGAGTAGTCATGTCAAGCAGTTTTTGTTGGCCTCGGTCGGCAATGCTCTTGGCTGGATTGACAAACCCGACTGGCCGTTGATACAAGAGCCCAAATAGTTTGATGGAGTGTCCACCAAGTGTCTCATGAGATCGATGGTGAACACATTGAGGAAAACTTTCTTGAAGGAAAACTAAAACATGAGCGACTATGTCGTGGAAATAATGGATGGTTTTGATAGACTTAAAACGTTGGTTGGGAAGATAAGCCCGGAAACCCAACAACTCATGATTTCTTTACATCTTCGTGTTCTTTGGAAGACAATCGAGGATCATGAGTTGTTGGATTTCCGGGCTTATTTTCCACCCAACGTTTCAAGTCTATCAAAATCATCCATCATATCCACGGCATAGTCGCTCATGTTTTGGTCTTCCTTCAAGACAGTTTTCCTCAATGTGTTCACCACCGATCTCATAAGACACTTGGTGGACACCCCATCAAACCATTTGGGCTCTTGTATCAACGGCCGGTCGGGCTTGTCAATCCAGCAAAGAGCATTGCTGACCGAGGCCAACAAAAACTACTTGACATTACTACTCGCAGCATGCCACCGATCATAAGCTTCTCTATCCTTGTCTGATGAATGAAAGGCAAAAGGACGATCCTCAGTGAGGATCAATTTCAGATCACTAGCCAACCGATCAGTATCGAGTCTCTTTTTCCATTACACATATACATCAGAATCATGTTCCTTTGATTTAAGAATGACACTATAAATATCCCAAGTTGTAAGCACATTTTGTACAAGCTTAGAACAAACACCAATAATATAAATATGTAAAATATCATGGAACTGCAAATAACCACAAAAAAAATTCATACATCTTACATCTATAAAAATCAAGCACAAAGGTCTTCAACTAGGAAGCAATGTCATATTCATGCAAGAAATTTATTAGGTTTACTGGCCACAATATCGACAGATAGTCTAGAGACCACTAAAATGGCATGGCTGACTAAGATTGCTAAATCGCTTTAAGCATAAAATTAAGCACTAAGGATTTCTTACTTATGCGTGAACTCCTCTAAAGAAGGGTGGAACCGGACAAGCAATTCCTCCTATAACTCTCTCCAAACATTATTAAAATACAAGTGTTTATAATTTCGCAACAATATTGCTCCCGTAAAGACCAGTCGTGATATTACTAAAAAACTAATTTTACCGATTTTAATAACCTTTATTTAGAGAAATCTAAACGTACAAACTAGTATTGTTCCTTCCGTAAAGACAGGTCGGTCACTACGTCGTACTTAGATCAATTTTATGGAGAACATATACAAACATGTTGTAATTATCGCTTTATATTTTGGAGTTTGTGGTTTTATTGTTCAATTATCACTTAAGGAAATCAGACATACATTCACATTCAAAAGATAACTAAACATGTACTAGTCATGCATGCAAGTTTCTAAGGCATTGAAAGCACATAAACCATAGCCAAGGTCGAACCTATATAGGGGCTCGGGGGACCCATTGAAACCCCAATAATTTCAAATTGTTTTATAATTTATATTATTCACACAATTGACATATTCACTTGCTAACTCAATTGGTCAGCTTCTATGGCAAGGGACTTCGTAGATTGAGTTGGGTTCCCTTCCAAACCTAGCTGGACTTTTATCATTTTTATATGTTATATTACTATTTTTTATGATGTTTTAAAATTTTCTTATTATATACAAAAGTTCATGTTTTATAATACTTTATTAGTCAACTTGTTTCAAAATTTATTCAATAATTTCAATTTTATTTTAGCTATATTTTGTGATAATTTTTTATTTCTCTACTACTATTACACACAAAATTTTCATGTTATACATTACTTAACTTATTTCCAAAAAATTTCATAATTAATAATATTATATACAAACCTCTAGTTTTTTTTATATCATTTAATTATTTTTATCTTGTTACTCATCTTTCTAGCATTATAATAATGTAGTAACTTTCAGCCACACCGACATCAAAAAATACCCTACAACTGTTTTCAAGAGATTGAACCCCCCAACGTTAAAATCTTGAATCCACAACTGACCATAGCATACAACAAGTACATAGGCGATGCTTAAGTTAAACTAAATTTTAACAAATAAAGCTCAAACAATTAAATAACCATCAATCATCATAAAACATGTAAATACACTTACAAGTAGTTCACATAATAAAAATGACGAAAGTTGATTATTTAATTGAGCATCTAATATAGATAGAATTAAAATTCTACATTCACATAAACAAGATTAGATCTAAATTCTAATCTTAAATAATCATACATTATTAATTAAAACAACGTATCTTGATTATTAGTACCTATTAATATACTTATGATTTACTTAGATAGAAATAACCCATCATTATCCTAAATTAATTTCTAGGTGTATATTATAAAATATTAGCCAAGTCTTTAATTTAGTAAGATAATGCCCACATGGATATATAAATCCGCATTTATCCAATTAAGACTAAATCCGTTTAAAAACACCAATTGAATTCGAGAAATAAAATTCTCATAGCTTTCACAAAATCACATGATAAGAAGAATTTGCTTACATCTTTAATTTATAATGACATTCTTTAGATGAAATAAAATTCACCATCATCAAAGATTGATGAAAAAATTCAACTTAAGTAAACAATTAAGGATTTTAGTAGCAAATTAATGCTATGTGAATCTTTCATACCTTTAATTTAAATTTGATGTTCTTTTGATGAAACAAATTCACCTTCATCAAAATTAAAGATAAAATTCGAATTTTAGTCTAGGAATTGAATTTCAATTAAAATCCAATTAATTATTTCAAACTTTAATAATTGAGGATTTTAGTAGCATGTCAGTGCCAAAAGAATTTCTCAGATCTTTAAATTAAATTGACGTTCTCTAGATGAAATAAAATTCACCTTCATCAAATTAAAGACAACATTCAAAATTTTAATCTAGGAATTGAATTCCAATTAAAATCCATCCAATTATTAACATGTAATTTTCAAAATTTTAAGGCCTTTAAATAATTGAAAGACTTATGTCTTTTTCCAACATATATTTATAGGAAATAAATCCACAAACCACCAATTAAAATGAAGACAATTTCAATTAAACTTTAAAATAAAACATGAAAGCATATTAGAGAAAATATTCCTTTAAAATTTAATCCAATTATGGAAAGGCCAAAAATTTGGTCAATTGAATATTGAATTTCCTTAAGTTAATTATTTTGACTTTGCCAAGATGGAAAGAATCCATCTAAATCAGTTAATTAACAAATTAAATCAATTATTGAGTCAATTGTTTTTGACCATTTTAAAGAAGTCAACAAATTCTCTACAAATTGAAAATCTTGATTAATTAATTTAATCATTCCAATCTCTCACAAGTTAAGTAATTCTTCTGGATTAAGGATTTTAAACTAAAATTATATACTTGTGTATCAAGAAACCAAACTAAAACAAGAAAAACAATGGGACAGAAACCAAAACCGCGACCGATGTTGGGGTTACCGCAACGGAAGACACGAAAAACAAACACATCCTTACGGATCTATTTAGGTGATTATGTATTCGATTCCAATTTCATGCAATTTAATTTAGATTTATAGAAAATCAGTTCAAATCACACATAACCATGCTATTTGATGTAGAGAACCGATTGTTACCTTTTGATCCAAGAATTGATCGACGTTGCTTGCTGAATCTCCCGGCAATCCATGATTTCTCAACCACAAGTCTTCCATTTTATTCCCACGTCCTTGATTATTCATTCGGATGAACGGATCTTGAAGAATCAACAATAGTGGGATGAGATCTTGGGAGATCAATACACAAAACAAATTATCTTGATTCAATTTTATGAATTAAAATGAACAAGACAAGACAAGAACCAAAACTTTAGCTCTCCCTTTTGTCGGGCTCGAAAATCGAGACAAGGGAGAGAAACAAGCCATGTGAGGGGCAGCTAGGGTTTGGAGAGGTGTTAATTGTATATTGTGTGCTAGGGTTTCCCACGTATCTTCACTATTTATAAGATTAACTTATTGGGCTAAAGTGAAGATCCATGGAGTGATTAGATGTTGGGCTAGCCCATCAGATAATAAGCTTATTAAATCAATTAACACATGATTTAATATATTATCCAATTATATATTATTTTATTTCACTAAAAAATATTATTTAACGCACATCTAAATCACCAAATTACGAAAAACTTGAGTTCCATTTTATTTTATAATATTTCTCACGTTTAAGATTATCTTAATCCATTAATTTAATTCTTTGTCTGGTATGTGACTGAATTAAATTAATTCTACAAAGAGTTTTTCTAGTTTGAAATTTTATTTATTATTTATGGAATAAAATTTCAAATGCACAGATTTATGAAAGATTTAGAATTACAATTCAATTCTAAATTCAAATATTTTATGATACTACCAAACATTTGATTTGAAATTATAGGCTCCAATTCCAATTCCAATTCCAATTCCAATTCCAATTCCAATTCCAATTCCAATTCCAATTCCAATTCCATACGTCCAATTCCATGTTCTCGCATTCGAAATTTGACATTCGCACTATTTTAAAACTATACTCTAACAATTATATTTGGAATTCTGCACTCGTCGGAATCTGATTGATGAAGAGGAAAAAACAGTAGAGGAATAAAAAAGTGTAGATTTGTGGTGTAAACGCAATTGGCGTATACGACGGTTAGGTACGACAATTTTCGCCGATAGCCGGTGGCGCCGCCCGTCGCCTACCCAAATTATCGAAACAAATCATAAAATCGTTCTCGTGCAATTCCTGTCAGGATAATTCAAACAGTCGATCCTAACCCCAAGGTGAAATATTCATCTCTTTCATTCTCTTACACGTATTTCAGCTGCGTTCTCGATGAAATTTATCTGGACTGGCGTTAATTCGAGATCTGTTTTATGATTAAAATTTCGACTTTTTGCATAAGCTAGGGATCGGTTTGATGATTTTTTTTTTCCGATTCAAGTCGTCCTCTTTATTTCGCTTAATCAAGACTAGGTTTAAGAATTACTGGTGTTAGAACAGGTGAATAATTATTTATTAGCAGTGAAATTTTGTTATTCAATCCAAGAGATGCAATATTATCACGATTTTTTATTTATGTCCATCTTGCTTTTATCTCTGAAGCTTTGTCATCGTAATTCTCTGTGTTACATATGTGAAAGGTGAATTGTATTGCACAATGTTGGATTATCACTACCTACATGAGTATGACCGTGTATCTTGTAAAAAAAGTATTCGATTGATGTGATTTGTTGCATTCATGGAGATTAACCTTTAGGTTTAGTCAATTTGACTAGCTGTGAGTGTGTTTTTTTGTTAGACAATGGCAGCTTCTAATGACGCATGGGTAAGGGAATATAATGAAGCAGTTAGACTTGCTGACGATATCACTAACATGATATCTGAAAGAAGTTCATTGCCACCTTCCGGGCAAGAAGCACAGCGGCATGCATCGACCATACGGAGGAAAATTACCATATTGGGAACCAGATTGGATAGTCTGCAGTCTCTTCTGCAAAAGCTTCATGGAAAGCAATCTCTGTAAGTTTTTGAATTGCTCTTTGATAAATATCTGAAACTTATTGAAAGACTCAAATTACATAGGAGCAGTTATTTTGTACTCCCTCCATCCACTAAAAATAGTTTCATTTGTGGATGGCACGAAGTTTACCGCGTAACTGGTCAAGTAGGAGAGAGAAAGAGAAAATGTGGGTAAAGTAGGAGAGAGAAAGGGAAAAAGTTATGAGAAAGTTTCAAAAAATAGAAATAAGAGTAATTTGGTGGACAAACCAAAATGAAAAAGTGAAACTATTTTCCGTTGATGGATGGAGAATATATATCCCTAAAGGCTTATTTACAGCTAATCTTTGTTATGCCACTTTAGCATCTGAACCCGAAATAGCACTCACAATTTTAATCACGACCTGGGAAAATTACGTGACATAGTTGGCCTAGCAGTGTTATGAGCTTCCAATGGATTTTTCTTTCCTCTCTCTCTCTCTCCTTTTTTTTCCGTGGTCTGTGATTGTGGACCAGGATTTATATTCTTCAGTTCTAATTTCGTTTAAATAGGTGTTTTGACTGTAGAACTCCCTGTGTTTGGGTTATGCGGATGGGACCGTTACTTGTTTTACTCCTAAATGTATTGTCATCATGTGTCTTGATCCTGCTTCTTCTGTATGCAGGACAGAGAAAGAAATGAATCGTCGAAGTGACATGGTAAACAATTTGAGATCAAAAGTAACTCAGATGGCTTCCACGTTGAACATGTCAAACTTTGCTAATAGAGACAGCTTACTTGGCCCGGAGATAAAGCCTGCTGATGCTATGAGCAGAATTAGTGGCCTTGACAACCAAGGGGTTGTTAGTCTTCAGAGACAAGTCATGAGAGGCTAGTTTCTCTAGCTATGATCTTGAGTTCATTTAGTTTTGCCCCTCTAACTTTGATTCGTATATTCTTCTGACCCTGCAGAGCAAGATGAAGGTCTTGAAAAATTGGAGGAGACAGTCATAAGCACCAAACACATTGCACTTGCAGTGAATGAAGAACTTGATCTGCATACAAGACTAATTGTGCGTTTTCTTTTGTTTGATCTCATAAATTGTGATCGAAGTGTGTTTTGATAATGAAGTTCGTATCTGTTGATTTATAGGATGATCTCGATCAACATGTTGAGGTTACAGACTCCAGACTACAGGTGAAAATTTTATGCATCCATAATTTTTTCTCTGTAATTTCTATGGTCATTGTTGATTTACCTCTAATACTAAATCATTTACATAACAAAGTGCATTGAAAATAGTGCTTTCATCTCACTTTAAAATGAAGTAAGGCATAGCTCGTCCACTTTGATAGTATAATATAACTGCAAGAAAATTTCACTAAAAATAAAGTGATATTGTCAGTGATTCTAGATGTTATTTTCCCAAATGCCAAATCCAGTGATTTGCTTGTGTGAATGGAAATCATGATTCATCAATAGGGCATTGTCATGATGCAAACTACTTGGTGATAAGTATGAATAGATAAATCATAAAATGTTATATTAAGTAGTTGAAGGATAAGATGATCAAACTATATCAAAATTTAGCAATCCATCAAACTCATTGGTAAACTAGCCTATTTTTAATTTTAATTTTAATTTATGTTATCCCTCATAGTAAACTCCCGTCCCTGTGAAAGGATTAGTTTAATCTGGAAGCAATAGACTTCTGTATTTTCAAATTGTTGAAGTGAAAAACTCTGATTTTGCATCTCAACATCTATGTAATCGTAAACCTTTGTCTTCTTTCCTCTCGTCATCCTCTCCTTATATTCTGCAAGCAATGAGGTTTAATTTTTCTCATTGTTTACTTTATTGGGAATTGAACAGCGAGTACAGAAGAGGCTCGCTATATTAAACAAACGCACTAAGGGTGGCTGCTCCTGCATGTGTCTGTTTCTATCAGTCATAGGGATTGTTGTTTTGATTGCTGTTATATATGTGCTAGTCAAATATTTGTAAGTTTGAGAAAGATAAATTCTCCATTTCGTGTGTTTCGATTCTCAAATACATCTATGATTTTTTTGTTAACTGTATGTCGAGTGGAAAACTTTGTATGTATGTATGTTTCAACTGAGATGAACACGGTTCTCGCATTGCTGAATGCTGATCATCATATGGTTTCATGATTTTGAGGCTTTGCACTAAATATAAAACATGTATTTGCAGCTTATGAACTTTTTGTTGATTTTGGAGTATATTTACCTTGGATTATAACTCTAGTAAAACGGTGGTACTTCAAGGCTAAACGGTGGTACTTTCAGGTTAAAGAGACGAGGTTGAAATGTGAAGCATAATTGTGAAATGTGAAAGCATAACTCTAGAGTCTTCAATGGTTCAATTGATAATTGATCGGACCACTGATCAGATTTAATATTGAAGTAAATATAGAACGTTATTAAATTTTTTTAATTTTAGTAGTAAGATAAAAAAAAATACTCCCTCTGTCCCATGTTACTCGCACTTTTTATTTTAGGCCGTAAATTTGAGATTGATTTTTTAGTATAATTAAATTAGAATTTTAAGTATAATGAGGCGTCACTTAATAAAGGAGTTCTTAACTTAATCTAATATATTAATTAAATGCATTAATTCTAACTTAAACTATAAATAGTGTAAGAAGTTTGTGACGAGCCGAAAAGCAAAAGTGCAAGTCACAAGGGACGGAGGGAGTATTAGTACAAGACCAAAGTATTAGTAAATCTTATTAGCCTGAGATGCAATTAGTCTACAATACAAGTTTACTAGCCTGAGATGCATCGAGTCTACGAGTTTATTAGTAGTACAAAAAAAGATAAACTGATTTTTTGCTTCCTATCGCATAAAACAATCTCATATAATATAGTCTTTTAAATTTTGTCACATTTTAACTGGGAACGAGTTTTAAAAATGTAATGAAAAGTTAGTTGAAAAAGTATGTGGAATGTGAGTTTTAATTTTAAATATTAGTTTTATAATAAAATGTGAGTGCATATGAGTCTGTAGAATATATGATTGACTACCAAAAATTCTAAAAAGTAAAATATGACATTTTGTGGAATAAACGGAAATGTAAATGTATGATAAATTTTCATGTACGGATGAGTAATATGTTTTAAATGAATCACATAATAATCAAATTATCAAGATGCTTAGTTATATAAACGACAAGGCAAGGTGTGGTATTGGTTATTGCAAAGAATTATTGCCAAAATGATCAAAAATTTTCAATCAAAACAATTCGAAGAATATACTATACTACTATACTCTGCTTGCGTCCCAAGACCCAATTCCCAATCCAACAACTTCATCATCAAGCAAATGATATCAATTATTCACCCAATTATTCCATGGCGGACTTTTAATCCCCCCATTTCTATTGCTCCTTTTGTTCACATTTTCCTATAATCGTGTTCAATCCATCGAGCAAGGGCACATCAACGCCCAAATAACCAACAGAGGGCTTGATTTCCTAAAGGAATTGCTGATTGAGAAGGCGGAGTTCGAAATCGTCCCGCTCGATCTCCCCAAGATTGTCAAGTCCGTAAAAATTCCTGTTATAGGTACTGTTCAAATGACTGCTACCGATATTACGATCGAAACGATCAACGTGACGTCGTCAACGCTCAAGAGTGGGGATAGCGGGATAGTAATCGATGTCTCCGGCGCCACCGCCAATTTGAGCATGAATTGGCAGTATTCGTACAGTAGTTGGTGGCTTCCGGTTTCGGTCTCTGATAAGGGTAATGCTACCATTCAGGTATTTTCAGCATTTTTTCTTCACGGTGATTGCGTGGAAGTTGTTAGTACCTTAGCTAATTTTAGATTTTAGCCAGGAATTGATAACATCTTGCTTCTTCTGGTCGGAACAATTGAGCTGTTCTTCCTTAGCTTTATGGATGATCAAGACATTTTTGGGCGATGATATTAACATGCTAATTCTACTAAATGGTCAAAAGATTTTTTCTTTTCATTGTTAAATCCTATGTTTGTGCTGGACAAATTGTAATCGAAGTTTAACTGATAAGCTTATGCTTCTTTGAAGGTTGAAGGACTGGAAGTTGGCCTTACACTCAGTCTAGAAACTGTAGAAGGAGCTCTGAAGGTGTCACTCTTGGATTGTGGTTGTTATGTGAATGGCATCTCTATAAAATTAAACGGGGGTGCATCGTGGCTCTATCAATGGTATGTTTCCTCATTGAGTTCTTTTTATTTTTTAATGCCAACCAGTCTACAAATTATCTGCTAAATCTAGTTTGCTCAGTAGTGATAAATTTTGAACTTTGCCGAGACTAAGATAAAAATTCCATCAGAGTATTATTTTGGTTGGATCATGGCTGTAGGACATTAAACTTCTGACCTGTACTAATTTGTGACAAATTGTATCCCTTTGGACACAATGCGCCAAAAACTGAGACCCTCAGCTTCATTTAGGTGCCTTTTATCTTGGTTTTGTTATCTTACTTTCCAAGATTCACTAGTGGCTTTTTCCTACATTACATAATATTCTCTGAGAGGGGGTCTACCAGTCTATCATGTACATTAAAAAAGTGTATTTTTGCCATCTGGACAGGAGATAAGTTATTCTCAATTTATTTAGGCAGTCAATTATCTTTTAGATGTATATTTGATGAAAATGACCAAAACAACAACAACCACAACAAAACTAATGGTTAAGTAATAATTACAATTGGGTCTTTCAGGCTGGCCGGTGTATTGGACCATCTCGACCACCCTAGGACTACCCTTGCCTAGGACCACTTGTGAACCATTTTGTTATTTCTTGTAAAGTTGTAACATTGGGATGCGCTTCCTTGAGTAAAAGTCCTTGCGGTTGTTTATTCCCATTGTGGCCCAAGTGTTTTCTGCCTGCTTGTTGACTGGTTTGTTGAGTCCTTCAGTCGTGGAATATTTATTTAGTTTCCCTAAAAATTTGACAGTCAATTTAACCTTTTGTCTCAGGTTGGTGGATGCTTTTGAGGATAAAATTAGTTCCGCTGTTGAAGATGCGATTCCGAAGAAAATAAAAGATGCAATAGTGAAGCTTGACAATGCACTGCAATATTTTCCTAAAGAAGTATCAGTAACTAGCATTGCTGCACTGAATATTACACTTGTTGGCGATCCAGCATTGAATGAATTGTCTCTTGACCTTGAAATTGATGGGTTATTATCAGCCAAAGATGAAGCTACACTTTCCAGCCCCTATCACAGAATAGCACAAGAATCAGGTTCCTGCAAGGAAGCAGATAAAATTGCTCAAGATATCATTGCATGAAGATGTGTTCAGGTCAGCATCATCAGTTTACTTTGAGGTGAGTTTTAATTCTTTTGTTAATGTATCAGAAAGAGATGGGGTAATAAAGTTTATTCAGTGGTCAAATGTAGAGTCATTTTATATAAGATAACCCTGATTTCAAGTACCAACTTTGGAGTATCTGTTCAATTTGAGTGTTGATTGTGTGTTTGTCTTGCTGAAATTGCAGTGCCGAATTATCTCGTCTTATAGTCTAAATTATTTGATATTTATTTTAGGCAAGGAAGATGCACTGGATTGTCGACAAAGTACCAGATCAATCTCTATTGAACACAGCTGGTTGGAGGTTCATCATTCCCCAGTTGTATAAGAGGTATCCAAATGATGACATGAGTCTGAATCTCACTGTATCTTCTCCACCAACAATAGAAGTTGAAAAGCGGCAGATTAAGGCAAAAATCCCCTTAGATGTGGTGATTGATGTTTTGGATGTGGGACAAGTTGTACCAGTTGTGTGCATATCTGTGGTAAGCTCAGTGAGACAACTAAATAAGTATGGAGTATATATTATGTAACATTAAATAAGTACACATGATTTCTGAAATATTTTGAGCCCCTTTGCTTTTTCACAAATTCTGAAACGAAGTCTTATACATAATTCATTTGGTGCATTCCCTTAGAACTGAGATAATTTGAATAAATGGACTACATGCTTTTTCTGGAAGAACGAGAAAAACAAAAAAAATGGAAAGCCTACCGTGGTACAACCTTGCCTAAACATCTCATGATGTCCAATGATTCATAGTGAAGGGCAGTACATGTATATGAGTCCTTTATGTTTGAGTATCAACTTAATTATCTATATTGAACTATTTATAGTGTAATAACTGTCATTGGGTAATCATCCGCTATATCAGGAAAATCGATCATCTAGCCTTCTCCATCAGTTTGAACCTTTCAAGGTCTACGTTCTCTGTCTCACCCTCATAGTCTCTACACTTTATAGTGATTAATTTGTTATACTGCAGGTAATTGATGCTTCTGTTAGTCCAGAGATTTTGGGAAACACTTTAGTTGGAGTCGCAAAATTAAATGAATTCACTATGTCACTTAACTGGAGTAAGATTGGCGACTTGCACATGTATCTAGTCCAGGTACCTCTTTCATCTTTCTGAATTCCATGTATTAGTTTCTGGTAGATCATTGTTTGACACCTAGCTGCATTGATTGGGATCTCATTTAAAATGTATTAAGAGAGTTGGAAAAAATAGTTTGGTGACCCCACTTCCAGCCCTCTAACTCTTCTCTACTGCCGCCCCCCCAAGTCCCAAGAGGTGGGGGTAGAGGGGAGGAAAAATAACTAATAATCACTATAATATAAAACTTCTGGAGAATCGTAAGCTGTAAGACAATTTGAGATCAGAATACCAAAAATATTATTTAGTTATATAAATTTAATAGAGAAACGGGTGGGTTTAGGTGTCTTAATGACTAGGAATGTTATAAGTCATGGGGGTGTTTTCTTTGGAATGATAAATTAGAGTACTTAAACATTTGATAATATAATGATGTTGCCTAGTCTTAAGACTTACATGACTCGTAGAGTTGTGGATGGGGCCGACTACATCAATAATGTCTGGGGTGACAATGAGTTTGAATGAAGTATAAAATGGAACAACAAGCCATTTATCATTTACCTGATGTGCAGGCTTTTGCAGTTGGTTTCACATGGGTCATAGATTTAATTGCTCATGTCTTGTGAAAGTTATGTATATGCATCTCTTTTATGTTTAGCATGTGACATTCTGTGAATATGCAGACACTAGTTTCTGCCACTCTGAGGACTTTGGTGTTGCTGTATGTCAACTTAAAACTCACCACCGGATATCAGATTCCACCCTTCCATGGCTACGAGCTTCAATATGCCCAACTTCTATGCACAGATGCTTGGATTGTGATATGCAGTGATGTTGCGCCTGCAAAACAGTACAATCTCATTTAGTTTCTGTCAAGTGAAGAAATCTGGTCTTTTGTTGTGTGCATTTAAACTATATCAACTTCAAGATGCAAGTTTTCCAGGAACCCACATAGACTCTGTTGATAAAAATGTGCATATTGATTTTCTGTTTTAGTCGTGACCGGAAAACTGTATATACGTTTGGGATCCGCAGTTGTGAAAGCTGAGCCACCACAACGTCGAGGGAGGGATAGCGCTACTTTTCGAAGAATCGCTCCTATGGCTCGTAGGGGGTTTCATGCTGAAACCATTTCCTGTAACATTAGCACTCACAAATAATCTTAAGTTGTGCAATAATGTATAGTTAGATCATGCTGTCTATGTATATATGTAACATTTTGGTTATACGTATTCAAAATGGAAATAATTGCAGTTTACCCTCTTTAGAATAAATCGTTGTCTTATGCTGCTCTGTTCTAGATGAATAATACTGCAGCAGCTGGTGGGAGTTTCTATTCTAAGTTGAACAAAAATTTAGTAGTCTTGGACATATTCAGTGTGTCATGGTAGTATTTATGAAGAAAATCACTTTTGTTTTTATTTTAGTTCTCTTTATACATTTGTGTTTAGTGGACGCACTTACACGAAAATATGTATGGACTATTCAGCTTTTTAGTTAGTAAGGATTGCGGGTAACATACTTTATTATAGTGTCCACAGTAGGACTGCCAATTTCGGAGTCAGTCCTCCTCTCATCAGAGGAACGTGGGTCATCCCCAATCGGCGTTCGGGGATTACCGACCCAACATGGACGCAATCAACTATCCGCGTCCTGATACCCTTTCTCACAACTTCCAACCCAGCCAATCTCCTCTGTCTGATTTTGATAGATTCGCATTGAAGCAAATGATGGGTATGAGTCCGGGCCTATCGGAGACCACGACATCCGGACACGTGGAGGAGTCGGTCGCGGTGTTGGCGGCGATGGAGATCTTGTGGGCGGCAGCGAGGGCGGTGGTCGTCCACGTACTACTCCACAGCGAAGTCTGTTGCTGTGGCAAAGGCTTGAGATGCCATCACATCGGATGTCGCAATTGGCACAGATAAGACAGAACTAGGTTTCTGGAGGCGCGTCCTGGTGGCCTACAACGACTTTAAGCCGGCACACGCCGCCCCGCGTAGACCGGACCAGATCTGCAAAAAGTGGTCAAGGATCTCTAAAGTCGTCAAGAGGTTCACGGGCATATACAAGAACAACCCCCGCACAGCTGAGAGCGGCCGCAACGAAGCCGACATAAAAGCGTTGTCGTTCGAGATGTTCATCACTGAAGGGCACCCTAAGTTCAGCTACTGGGACGAACTTCTCGTTCTCCTGGGTCGCAGCGGACAAGACTCGGCATAGCCGGGAACTACAACAGTAGCAGCAGCTCATGTTCCATCGACCTCAACGACGATGTTTCGGAGGAGCCCCCTCCACACTCTCCAGGCGCCCACGTCCCCAAGGCCAACAATCCACTATCCGAGACACTAGAGTCGCCTCCAGCCTCTCTGCGGCCGCGTCTGGATCGCGCACGGTGATGGCTACCCCGGTCTCGGTGTTGACCAGGAACCTGGACCTCCAGATGATGAAGCAACTTCAAGAGAACGCCAGAGCATACGAGACCGCGACCGACCCGGTCACCAAGGGGGTGTACTTCGAGCTCGTGTAGAGGCAGAGGCTGTTGCTGGGGTTGGGGGTGGCGGGCGACGACGGCAGCGATGGAGAAGAAGCGGCGGATCCGATGACGCCACCGAGTAGGTAGTGGCAGTGTTATGTTTTTTGTTTTTTTATAAAATTTTCGTTGTATAATTTTCTCGTATTTATAATACAACGAATATTTAGTTTTAATTTTATTTGTAATTAATTTATATTTTTTTAAAAATATTTTTAGTCTGATGATTTTTATTCTAATTAGATTAAAATACATCAATGATTAATAAAATAATGTGATTTGTGGCCGCGGTGTTTCTACATTACTTGTATAACTCTAAAGCATCTTCTATATTGTGTTTTGTGTGAAAACGAGTTCGAATAGAATTCGACGACTATCAAACTAGGCATGCACAAGGGTTACGAACCGCCGGTTCCGGTTCATGAACCTGCGGTTCAAGGTTCAGGAAATGCTTGAACCTGAACCGGCCCGCCTAGCTCCCGGCGGTTCCGGTTCAGGTTCAAAAGACCGGTGGTTCAAAACCGCCGGTTTTCGGCTTGAACCGCCGGTTCCGGGCCGGTTCGACGGTTCGTCGACTTTTTTTTTTGCATTTTTCAACTATTCAATTTTTAATCAAATTACATTACACTTTCAAAGTTGTTTATGTATGAAATGTGAGTAAATAAAATTGAAAAAAATACGACTAAAGTTGCAATTTTATTGAAATTGCATGTTTACAAGTTACAACAATTACAAATCGAAAACATATGCCGGTCTTGAAGTCTTAAACAAAATTTAAATACAAATGAGACTACTAGTCAACAACTAATTACAAATGACAAGAACGACGTTGAAGTTCTTAAACGTATAAGTGTATTATATATATACTCTTAATCGGCGAAGAAGATCTTTCTACATAACTAAATTAAGGACACCTTTAACAATTCAACTTTAAATGTTGAGTTTCGTCTAACAATAAACAATTATAGTAGAATTGTCAAAAGTTTCCCTCATTTAGCCGTATAGAGAAATATACTTCATCGACTAGAGTATATACAAATACAATTATGTAATTGTATTTGCATATTTTTAAAGTAGGAATTAATGGAAAAAAAAAAGAAATAAAAGAAAAAGGACTTGAGCTCAACTTAAATTTAAAATTTAAGTTGAGGTGCCTACGTATCTCAATTGCTCATTTGCATTAGGGAATCAAAGTCCACGTAGTTCTCTTACCTTACTTACCTATTTGGCTTGGCCGGCGGCGGTTGACGGTTGGCCTAAGCTTCATCCCTGGTGAATTCATCTTGTGATCCCTCTTGACGATCATCCCAATCATTTTCTTATTCTCGGACGTCAGCTTTGGCCCAATCATCAAGTAACATCACGGCTTCCATATTTTTCGTCGAGAGCTTACTTCTTGATTCATCCAACACGCGCGAACCAACACTAAAAGCGGACTCGACGGCTACGGTGGAAGCCGAAACAGAAAAAATCTCCTTGGCCATTGAAGCAAGGATGGGAAAATCTTTCTCGTGGGTTCCCCACCAATCGAGGACGTCGATTTGGGCGGGAGGAGTAGGACCTTCATCACCAAAGGAAAATAGTGAATCAAAATATAAATCTAATTCACTGACCATACCTGAGGACCTTCCGCCGGTGCTGTAGTTGTATAGGTCGGCTAGTTGGGATTGCGCGTCGGGGTCATCATAATCGGCTTGAAATGCAAAGCCATAGTTATGTTGTGGAGGAGGGGGTCTCCTGACTTGGTGAGTGGTGTTATACTTGGTTTCATATTCGGTGTAGAGAGAGCGCAAGTTAAACTCGAGGTTTTGTTGCACAACTGACCGGTCCGGGAGGTTTATTTGAAAGGTTTCTGAGAGGTCGACTCCAAATTCGTCACTGGTATTGGATTGGATTGCTTGAAGGGGACCAAGATCAATTGAACTCAAATTGTTATAATAAAAATCTAAAATTCTAGAGGTACCTGCTAATTTCCATTTTGGATCCAATACCTTTGCAATCAAAAACACGTTAGGAATCTCACTAAAATACTTGAGCCATTTTTCAATCATATAACTCGGGAGAAGAGGAAGCATTTTTCATTGCAGTTTTAAAACCAAGGGATATGTACATGCAATGCTCCACGGTTTGAATTGGATGAAATAAAAAAAATAAAAAAAATTGGATGAAATAAAAAAAAATAAAAAATTTTGAAAATTTGAATTCTGCCGAAAACCGCCGGTTTACCGCCGAAACCGGCAGTTCAACCCGAAACCAGCGGTTTGTCCACGGTTTGCGTCCGAAAACATGCGGTTTCTGACCGAAAACCGGCGGTTTCTGACCGGTTTTTGCAGGCCTAAACACTGAATCTACGACCTAGCCTCTGAAAAGTTGCCGGAACCGGCGGAAACCGGCTCCCAAACCGGCGGTTCAACTTGAAAACCGCCGGAAACCGCCGGTTCCAACTGTAAACCGCCGGCTATCCTAAACCCCTAATTGAACCCCTAACCTACGAAACACTATTTGACCCTTTGAACCGGCGGTTCGAACCGCCGAACCGCCGGTTCACGGTTCAATATATTGCCGAACCTGAACCGGCCCTTATGAACCGTGAAACCGCCGGCAGGTTCAAACCGCCGGTTCCGGTCCCGGTTCCGGTTCATGAACCGGGGGGACCGACGGTTCGGTTTGTGCACACCTACTATCAAACCAACTATCCTATAAAGTATAAACCCTCTCTAAAATTCGCGCAATTCCTCTCTATAATTCAACCACCCCATCCTAATCAACAAGGTAAAACACGCATCGCTTTCGTTTTCTGTCAACTCGCACGTTTTTTTTAAAATTTTATATGCAGTGAAATTGTTCTTTCCACCCGCCTTTTCAAATTTGTGTGTTTGAATACACGATTACCTGCAATTCTGCAAGGATTTTTTGCTGTTTTCTTGTTCTATCCCCGGAATTTATGATGCTTTGATTGTCAGAATCTTGAATTGGCTTTTACTGTCGCTTGTTTTGATTGCTCAAGAGGGCCTGTCTAGCTTACTCAAGGCTAATTCAAAGATATGCAACACTGTTTTGAACTCGTCTTAATTAAATAACACAAATTGCAAAATCTTGGATTTTCAAGACTAAGAATCACGTTCTATGCTCTGTATTAGGGGAATCGAATAAAAATTGATTCTTGGATTTGATATTGTATTGCATTAAGCTGTTAGTTTAGTAAAAAAAAGTGACTCAGCTGTGATAACCTTGTTATGTTTTGATCAGATAATGGGTGACTCGTGGTTAAGGGAATACAATGTAGCTGTTAAGACTTTCTGAGGATATCACAACCATGATATCCGAACAACGAAGTTTGCTGCCAGCTTCGGGGAGAGAAGCGCAGCGTTATGTGTCTGATACACGAAGGAAAATATCCATATTGCGGACAAGATTGGATACCCTGCACTCTCTTCTGCCAGGGCTTCCTTCGTTGTAAGTTGTTTTACTAGTCTTCCTGAAAAATCGAACTAGTAGTAACATTTTTTATCTTTCTTGTAACATGTAATTGAGGCACACTGTGGTGCATCCACCCTAATTCAATCTAACTGTGATTTGCGAATAAATCCTGGATGCATGGTGCCTCCGGATGTGAACAAGTTTTTTGCTTTCCAATTTGGTACACAATCATGTGTCTTGATCCTGCGTGCTTCTGTGCACAGGACAAAGAATGAAATGGATCATCGGGTGGACATGGTGTCAAAATTGAGATCAAAAGTAAATGACATGGCTTCCACATTGAACATGTCGAGATTTGGTAGTCGAGACAGCTTAGTTGGCCCTGAAGTAAAGCCTCCTTATGTGATGAGCAGAGTTACCGGCCTTGACAATCAAGGGATTGTCGGCCTTCAAAGACAAATCATTAAAGGCTAGTTTCTCTAGTGATGCCGTCCTTCAACTTCATTGGTTTTTCCCCTCAAATCTTGATTCATATTGGTTGCCCCCTGCAGAGCAAGACGAGGATCTTGAACAATTGGAGGTGACAATTGTAAGCACCAAACACATTGCACTGGCTGTGAATGAAGAACGTGATCTGCAAAAGGGACTAATCGTGGGTTTTTTCTTTCTTTCGCTTGATTCCGTATATTATAATCATAAGAGTGTGTTCTGGTAACGAAATTAGCGACTTTCAATTTGAAGGAGAAAATTGGTGAAGATGTTGATGTTTCAAACTCCAAACTACAGGTGATAATTTGTAATACTCTTGGGCATAATATTTGATTTGACTGTCTTACAAAATTCCCAGAAAAACCAGTGCTAGTATATTATATGCACAGTATAGTTCCAATCCGGGCTCAAATTTAGAACTGAAAACCAAGAAAAACCATTAGAATAAATGTAATGTATGGATAGGTTCTTCATGCTGAGATTATGAATGACATTTTTTCCAAATATTTTTCATTTGTTTTGGATGTTACAGTAAATTGGAAGAAGGGTGGCAATATTGAACAAGAGGACTGAAGGTGGCTGCTCGTTGATGAATATGCTTCTATCTGTTGTATGGATTGTCGTTTTGGTTGCTGTTGTATATATGCTTATCAAGTATTTCCGATTCCAGCAGAATATATCACTTTACTATCTTTCATTGTAAATAAATCATGAGTATGTTGAACTGACACTCACTTTATCTCATATGTCAATTTATCTGCCTTGAAAAAACAGTCCTATGGCTATGATGCAATTATGCATATAGAGAGAAGCCATGTGATTGTTAGAGTTAAGGCCACCGGAATATACGAGCACAAGGAGTGCTCAAGGTAATCAGTTTAGGAGAACTCAATATATGCTGAAAACACAGAGTAAACCAATAAATACAAGAAATGAGAACTCGGCTTTATTGATTTAATGAACTGGAAAGGAAATGAATTTGAAAGAACATCCTCACCAAGGAGGCCTGCGAATACTGCCCAAAATATTGATCCCCAAAGATAATTTCTCATCTCTCGGTTCCTTAATATATATAGGCTTACAATAACAAATAATGCTAAAAAGATGCAACAATAAATTAGGAAATAACAACTAACTACTGCCGAGATTTTCTAGCTTTGACTCCTTTTACTCAGCCGTTTGGTTGGGCCAAACTACCTCCTTGCTTCCGCGCTTGTACACTCTCCAGCGCGTATCAATTGCCCCGGCCATCGAAGAAGCCTTGTCCTCAAGGTGGAAATGAGGGAATTGACCCTGCATATCCGCCACATCCACCCAAGTGGCGTTGTAAACCTCCTGACCGAGCCACTGAATCAAGACCTGATCATGTGACTCCCCATCCCGTGTCACAGAACGCCTATCCAACACCTGCTCTGGAAGCACAGGGGGATCCAGTGGCTCGGGCACCTCCGAACCTATCGCTCGTTTAAGCAAAGAGACGTGGAAAACTCTGGTAAATCCTGGTCGGGCACCTCCGAACCTATCGCTCGTTTAAGCAAAGAGACGTGGAAAACCGGGTGGATCCGAAAGTCTGCTGGTAGCTCCAAACGATAGGCAGTACTGCCAATCCGCGCTCCCACCCGAAAAAACCCGAAAAATCGAGGGGCCAGCTTCCTATTTGGCGCCGAGAAAAGAGTGGTCTGCCTGTGAGGACGGAACTTAAGAAACACCATGTCGCCCACAACGAACTCCACATCTCATCGGTGCTTGTTGGCTGAGGCGACCATCCGCTGCTGGGCACGTTCCAAATGAGACCTCAATTGGACCAACATCTCATCTCTGGAGCGAAGGCTGTCCAGAACCGCTTGTGCATGGACTTCCCCAGGTAAAAAGTCATGGATTGTGGGAGGAGGGCATGCCTGAAGCGGAATGGGTACTGGTGTTGTAGCAGTATTCAGCCCATGCCAACCACTTATCCCATTGCTTTGGCTGGTCGGAAGAGAAACACCGTAAGTAAGTTTGAAGGCAATGATTCAGCACCTCCGTTTGCCCATCCGTCTCCGAATGGTAAGCTGGGCTCATTTTGAGTTTAGTGCCTGTCACCCGAAATAGTTCATGCCAAAACGAGCTGAGAAAAATAGGATCACGGTCAGAGACAATGGACCGGGGAATCCCATGTAGGCGAACCACCTCCTTAGTAAACACCTCAGCCACTTGTTTGGCGGAAAATGGGTGACGAAGGCCAAAAAGTGGGCATACTTAGATAAACGGTCGACCACCACGAACACACAGTCCATGCCTCCAGCCTTCGGTATACCCGATAAGAAATCCATACTCACATCCTCCCATACACGTTCTGGAATGGGTAAGGGCGTCAAGAGACCCGCTGAGGCCTGAGTCTCGGTTTTGCTCCTCTGACAGGTTGCGCAAGCCGCAACGAAATTTGTCACATGCTTGACCATGTCGGGCCAGTAGACGTTCGAAGCAAGGCGCCTATATGTTCGGTAGGCTCCTGCGTGTCCCCCACTTGGGGTGACGTGAAACTCTGCCAGCAGCTTCGGGATCCAAGAAGAGTTGGAAGGAACAACGAATCATCCCTTGTAGAAAAGGATGTCGTGAACAAGCTCATAATGTGGTGCTGCAGGTCGGCCGGCCTCCAGCTCCGATTTGATCCTCTGGAGCGGGGCGTCTGCTGCCAACAAGGACTGCGCGGCAGACCAGTCTGCCCAAACTGGTCTAGAGAGTGCCGCTAGCTCCATCTGGTCGGTGTCCAGCGTGAGAGGGCATCATTAGCCCGATTGAGCCGTCCTTACTTGTACACAATTGAGAAATCATACCTCAATAATTTGGCTGCCCAGTTCTATTGTGCTGGAGTGGACAGGGGGTGCGCCAATAACTGCCGCAGGCTTCGTTGGTCTGTGTAGACGACAAAACGTTGGCCTAAGAGATAGGGTTGCCAATGTTGGATGGCGAGTACCAATGCCATATGTTCCTTTTCGTAGGCTAATATAGCGAGCCAACAAGAGGACAACGTCTTGCTGAAATATGCGACGGGCAAGCGGTTTTGCATTAGGACTGCGCTGAGGCCACGACCGGAAGCATCGCACTCGACTACAAATTCCTTAGAGAAATCTGGGGTGCGGAGAAGGGGGGTTGTCGTGAGAGCGCGTTTCAAGTCATGATATGCTTTGTCAGCCTCGGCTGGCCAACTCCAAGCGCGTCGAGGTGGGGCCGGTTCTGCTTTCTTCAATAAGGCAGTGAGAGGGGCTGCAATTTTTCCATAATCTTTGATAAATCGGCGGCAGTACCCGGTGAGACCCAGGGATCCGTGAATCCCCTTGAGGGTGGAGGGGCTCGGCCAGCGCATAACAGCGGAGACTTTTGAGGGATCCATTCTAACCCCAGCGAAGGAGACAATATGACCGAGGTACTCCACCTCCTAACACACACTTCTTTAGGTTGACCACCAGCGAATGGGTTCAGAGAATCTGGAAAACCTGCTCAAGATGTCGAAGATGAGCTTCCCATGAGCTGCTGTATATTAAGATATCATCGAAAAAGACCAGGACGTGTCGCTGCAAAAAGGAGCGGAAAATGTCGTTCATGAGTCCTTAGAAAGTGGCAGGGCATTGGTGAGGCCAAATGGCATAACCAAGAACTCATAGTGGCCCGAGTGTGTGCAAAACGCAGTTTTGGGGACATTCGAGGAGGCGACGCGGATTTGGTGATAACCGGCCCGGAGATCGAGCATACTGAACCACCGCACGCCGTGTAACTCATCAAGCAGTTCTTGGATAACCGGAATCAGGTACTTATCCGGTACCGTCCGCTTATTTAATTCGCGATAGTCAAAATAAAACCTCCACGATCCATCTTTCTTTCGAACGAGGAGAACAGGGCTCGAGTAAGGACTTGTGCTAGGCTGAATATCGCCTGACGCAAGCATTTTGGCCACCAATTTCTCCATTTCATCTTTTTGAAGGTGGTTGTACCTGTAAGGCCTGACTGACACAGGTGATGAGCCCTGCTGGAGGGTGGTGCGATGATCAACTTTCCGAGCTGGAGGGAGTGAAACAGGAGCGTTGACGACAGCCGGAAAACGTTCAGTCAACACACGCAGTTGTTGTTGTTCTGCCTCGGATAAGGCATCACCGAGCTCAAACTGGTCTGACGAAATGGCACTGACCATCGAGCGCATAACCCAGCAAGAATCGCCCACGTCGAGGGCCTGGATGTCGCGGGCCGAGCACGCCCGCCGAGTCAGGGAGGGGTCGCCCCGAAGTGCCACCAGTCGACCCTGTACTGAGAACTCCATAGATAGATCATTCCAGTTTGTTGTGACATCCCCCAGAGAAGCCAACCATGATACACCGAGGATGACGTCGATGTTCCGCAGAGGAAACACGTAGCAAGAAACAGTAAACACCTCAAATTCCAATGTTAGAGCGACATCACGGCAAATCCCGGCAGCCCGGATCCTAGATTCATCTCCTAATGTGATAGAGTAAGGAATTGTTGGAGTCACCCGTAAAGCCAGTGAAGTTGCGAGTTGGTTAGAGATAAAGCAGTGGCTAGCACCATTATCTACCATAACCATCACCTTATAGCAACCAATTTATCCAAATAGCTTCATGGTTTGAGATGAATCCAATCCGTTTGAGGACATTTTTTATAGCTGCAACTCGCCCGAAACATCTTCCTCTTCTGTCTCCCTGACCAGCCCTTCGGTTGGGTAGACCTCCTTCTCGTCAAACACCAACACGTTGAGTATCTTAGGGGGACAACAATGCGTAGGGCCGAACTTCAGGCCACATCGAAAGCACGTGCCTATTGCGAAATGCTTCTTGTATTTCTCCGTTGTCATATTTCGAAACCGGCGCGATGGGTTTCGAATGGGTCCCACGACTGATTGAGAAGAAAAAGATTGGGAGTAACCTATGGAGACCGGCCGGCCAGGGGCAGATGCCGAACTGACGGCCTGGTTGGAGTTCAGTGAGAGACCAGAGTCCAGCGGTTGGGACCCAGGAGCCTGGTCAATGTCAAGAGCAAACTGGACCGCATCTGAATAGTTAGTGATTTTGGCTGCCTTCATTTGCAACCGAACTTCAGGACGAAGGTCATCCAAGAAGAAACCCAGATATTGGTGGTAAGCCAAATCTGGTACCAAGGTGAGTCGCGATTCGAAAACCGCTACATAGTCGGCGAGGGTTCCAGTATGGCGGATAGCAGCGAACGCCTCATATTCATCGAGAGCACCATTGTTTCTGAAGCGTTTTATTAGTTCTTGCACAAAACGATCCCAAGAAAGAGTAGGGATTCGTTTGATCAAGAGTTGATACCAAGGTAGGGCTGGTCCTGCTAACGCGACCATCGCCTACCCGATTTGCAGCTAGAGTATTCGAAACCAAGAAATATTGCTCGGCCCTGGCTAGCCACCCAACAGCCTCGGATCCGTCGAAAGAAGGCATAGTCAGCGACGCAGCGCTGGTCTTGTCCGTGGGATTAGATTCCAAGTTGTCAGAAGATTCCTCATCATTTGACCCCGTTTTGCCACTGGATTTCTGTACCTCAGCGATGAACAACTCGAGTTGAGAAGCCACTGCGGAGATCCATTCGTCCGTTTTTTGGAACCGGGCGTTCAACACACCCACCGACACTTGCAGTGAATCAACACCTTTCTCCAATTCGCCGGTCGCCTTCTCTAATCCGTCCAACTGGGAGTCCGTACTACGAGTACCAACCACCATCATCACTACACCAATTTGTTAGAGTTAAGGCCACCGAAATATACGAGCACAAGGAGTGCTCAAGGTAATCAGTTTAGGAGAACTAAATATATGTTGAAAATACAGAGTAAACCAATAAATATAGGAAATGAGAACTCGGCTTTGTTGATTTAATGATCTGGAAATGAAGTGAATTTGAAAGAACAATCCTCACCAAGGAGGCATGCGAATATTTCTCCCAAAATATTGATCCCCGAAGATAATTTCTCATCTCTCGGTTCATCAATATATATAGGCTTACAATAACAAATAATGCTAAAAAGATGCAACAATAAATCATAAAATAACAACTAACTACTGCCGAGATTTTCTAGCTTTGACTCCTTCTTTTACTCAGCCGTTTGGTTGGGCCAAACTACCTCCCTGCTTCCGCGCTTGTACACTCTCCAGCGCGTATCAGTGATACGGTCATATTATTAAATTTATCATCCCTATTATTTAGTCTATTACTATTATATTATCATATCTTTCCCATATTGATGAGCACAAGACTGTATCGGAGACAACAAAACAAGTAGGAATGGAAGAGATGAGAAGATTGTTTGAGGATGAGCTTAGATTAGAATCTGAAGAATTGGTTCATAAAGGAGCTGCTGAACTAGGTGCATTTGTTGCACATGTCCTTGCAAAAGGTTTGACGAAAATTGCCTTTTTCTATGTGGATTTGCATGTCGGTGATGTTGCAAGTATGAAACATCGATCAACATCGCCCGACGCTGATGCACAGTTGATCCCTCCGCGCATTAACACACATTGTTTGAGCATTCATGAACGCGTTGACATGCTCTCCGTTGTAGCCTTGGGATATCACGACCACAATGCTGCTTCGAAGTCTGCCATGACTTGTACACAGTCCTCCATTGGTGATTTTGGATGGAGATGATGAAAGGAGATGCACAATTATTTGGTGTGTGTTTGATCTAGGAGGAGATACCTCACCAAGGTTTTCACTTTCACCTCTGTTCGTTGCATCTTGGTTTCTAACTTGAGGACAAGGTGGATTTCATCCGTGTGGGAGTTGATACGGTCAAATTATTAAATTATCATATCTATTATTTAGCTTATTAGTATTATATTATCATATCTTTCCCATATATTGTTTTCTTGTTTATTAAGTTATGGCTAGTGTTATATATATGACACATTGTTATTCTTTTCAATCAATCTAGAAATACCATTATCCTTTTTTTATTTTCAAGCTTTTATTTCAATTTTGTATTGTTCTTGGTTTGATCCCGGTAAAGCTCCCGCGGTTACCTTTTATTCCTTTAACACCGTGTGCTAAACTAATTTATCAACATAATCCACCAAACAATAAAAAAATCAGTTATATAAAGACATGAATTTTATAGTTGTGCAAACATTTAATTTCGAAAAAGATTGATGCCTATTTTTACGGGGCTGACTTTGTCAAATAAATTCTACATTTGATAAATTATGATCCCGTGTAAACTAAATGCATAATTTTTTTTAAATGGTCAAATATTCTGACTTATTATTTATATTTTAATAATTGATATTGACATAATTTATTTACGTCTTTCGATTACTTTTGTATCTTACTTTTGTTCAATCATCAATCAATTAAATTTATATACATACGGTAGCTTACACACTGCTGAATTACAACAGAATGCTTACATTGAATTGAAAAAACTAAACATTCATCTTTTGATTGTTTTCAATAAAAACATCTATGAAAATCGTATTCATGCATTCTCATGACTCATGAGTGTAAGTTGACTAATTTGAAAGAAAAAAAAAATCGTACATGAAATTGCGTCACCAAATAGGAATGAATGTACAAATCCGGCTTAAGAGCATCAGCAATGGCGGACGTCCCGGCGGACGTCGGACCGGCGTGGCAGACGTCGGCGCGGGACGTCCGCCATTAGGCGTGCGAGAAGCGGAAGCGGACATCACTTGCGGACACCGCAGATCCGCGACTTTCCGACAACGTCCGTCGTGACGTCCGCCATTGCGGTGCCACGACAGACGTCCAGATTTTTATTTTATTTTATTTAAAAACTCTATATATACTGCTCGTTGCAAACTATATATATACGGCTCGTTGCAAACTCTATATTCAAGGCATAACATGTAACTTTGTTTGAATCATTTTTTTTGGTTTGGGATGGTTTTTTAGGTGAATTATGTATTTTTTTAAAATTTAAATATATATATATATATATATATATATGCTTTTTTTAAAATAAAATCGTTGCATTTTCCCTGTAATCGTGCCGAAATTTTAATTACTTAAATTGCATATTTCTGAATTTGTGAATTTTATTATTGTGGATGTCCGTCGGGATGTCCTTGGGGATGTCCGCCATTGTGCAGTGGGATGTCCTTAAGACGTGACAGTGCAGTGGGAGGTCTTTATGACGTGGCAGAATGTATTTTTGAGAAGTCCGTTGGGATGTCCGGCGGGACATCTGCACCACTGTGAATGCTCTAAATCATGGGCCTTTATTTAATTTATTATTTTATTACTCCCTCTTCCAGATAAATATAATTTCTTTTACATTTTAATCCATCACTTAAAAATAACTCATTTTTTTTAAACTAAGTCTTTTTTTTTCAATGTGAATCCCTTTATTCTTTAATAATAGTAATAGTTTAATTATTTTTTCTTTCTATATTCAAATTAAAATGAGTCGTTTTTAAAATTTATATTTTTATGGGATGTCAGTGACGACATAACATTCTTCAGTTTAATGGTAGGAGAATTGTGCAGTAGTATTCTTATTTTTTATAATTATAATTTAATACTATCTTATAGTAATATGCATGCTATTTTGGATAAAAAAAATTAAATTAATATATTAACTTCATTAATAAATACCCTTATTCAAAAAATCAAATTAATGAAAATAAAAAAATCTAGTGCGAATTAAAATCATTTAAAAATAAAAGTAAATTTTGTAAATACGCAATCGAGATTCATGCGAATTAAAAATCAATTAAAAATAAAAGTAAATCTGCTTGGATTCTAAAGTCACTTAATTGGGGTTTAAGAAAATCAGAGTAAGATTCTCAAAATTAATACTCCCTCCTATGCCTGTAAATTCGGGAACTTGTGGATGCCCAAACCCGAAAATTCGGGTACACGAACCCGAAATCTAAAAAATATCGTACACAGTACTCGACCCGTATGTGAATTTGGGTACCCTAATATCCGATGCGGGTACCCAAACCCAACTAATCAGGTACCCATAAACCCGAAATTATTATTATTTTATACTCCCTACGTCCCATGTTACTTGAGGCGTTTCTTTTCAGCACGAGATTTAAGAAAGTTGTGTTTAATGAGTTAAATAAAGTAAAATAAAGTAGAAAATAGAATAAAGTAAGAGAGATGAGAGAAAGTAAAGTAAGAGAAAGAATAAAATATGTGTGATTAGATGTTTTGTTTTTAGCCAAAAAGGGAAATGACTCAAGTAACTTGGGACAACCATAAAGGAATACGACTTAAGTAACTTGGGACGGAGGGAGTATAAATTATATTGTGATGAGAATAGAAATTATTAAAAATAACACAATACTACTATTTATTAACTATTATTAAAAGTCTAACTTCAATTCTTTCAATTCTAAATTTTTAATGTTTTAATTTTCTCTATATTTCTAATATATATAAAATAGAGATTAGACAAATAGTCAAATAGACACTACTTAATTTTAAAATAAAGAAATTTTTGGCATAAATTGAAACATAAAGAGATTAAATAAATTTACCCTAGATTTACCCTACGGGCCTATGGCCCTATACTAAATAAAAATATTTATCGCAAATACATAATTAATCGGGTATTAGTCGGGTACCCTAAACCCGAAAAATTCTAACATTAACTACCCAAACCCGTAACTGAACCCATAATTTCGGGTTTTGGGTACCCAAAACTCGTCGGGTATTGGGTAGGGGTCGGGCATACCCGAAACCCGCAGATTAAATTTGCAGGCCTACTCCCTCCGTTCCATGTTAAAGAGGCTTTTCTTTTCGGCACGGAGTTTAAGAATAGTGTGTTAAATGGATGATGAAAAATGTAAGAGAGAATAAAGTAAGTGAAATGAAGAGAGAATAAAGTAAAACGGAGAATTACTTTTTTCCCAAAATAGATATGACTCAATTAACTTGGAACTTCTCAAAATAGAAAAATGAATCTATTAACATGGAATGGAGGGAGTAAAAAATAAAAAAAAAATACTAAGTAATAGTATAAAGTACAAATGAATTTAGGGATGTAATCAATTACAAACTTTATATATTGTACAAACTCCAAACTATGATCTGGACCGTTAGAAAATGTCAACAGATGACAAAATAACATCAACAAAAAATATCAACACATTGTCTACGGTTGACATTGTGTTGGCATTGTATTGATATTGTGTTGACATCAAAATCTTGAAATTTTACAATGTGTCGACATTGTGTTGACGTGTTGAAAAGTTTGGAGTTTGTATAATATATAGATTTTGCATTTTATCACTACTCAATGAATTCATATGGTAAATATATGTTTCTATGTAATGACCCTTAATAATAAAATCAACTTTATATCCTTGAGGGTAAGTTTCATGCCTGGAATAACTAATTATAGGAATATTGGTGCTTAATATTATGAAACTTTTTAAAAAAAATTTCCCAAGAACTTTGAGTTTGATATATAATATTAAGAACTTAATAGTTGGTGAATTTTTTCTACCAACGACAAAATCCGAATTAAAATGAGATGGATAACCATATCTGACTTTTATGGACTTTGTAATCATATCATTACCATTTTTCAGTGGTAACCATATCTTATGTGATGTAATAACAAATTAAATGTAGCTAGATTTTTTTGTCATTGGAAAAATTCAACAACTATTTAAGTTTATGATATTATAGTACTTCGTACCAAGTTTACGGTTTGTTGGAAAAAAATAACTTTTAAGAAAATCTGTGATATTAGGAGCGAAAATCCCTAAATTATACTCCCTCCGTCCCCAAAGAATATGCACTTTGGGGTCGGCACGAGTTTTAATGTAAAATATGAAAAAGTAAGGGAGAGGTAGAGAGAAAAAGTAAATAAAGTATTGTTAGTGGAGAATGTGTCACAACTCATTAGAGAGGAAAAAGACTTTCCAAAATTAGAAAGTGCATATTCTTGTGAGACGAACTAAAATGGAAAACATATTCTTGAGGGACGGAGGGAGTAATACTCTATACTACTCCCTCCGTCCCTCTGCAGTAGAGGCCTTTCATTTTCAGCACCCGTTTGAAAAAATAATAATAAATAGTTAAAGTATAGAAAAAGTAACATAAGAGATAGAATAATATAGAGAAGACTATTATCTATATTATTCTCTCTCTTATTTTACGTCCTCTACACTTTACCTATTTATTATCATTTTTTTAAAATAAGTGCTCAAAATGAAACGCCTCTACTACAGACACTACTAGAAAATTCACATATTATGACATGTATAAATGCAATTAGAAAACTATTATCTTGACACTTTAGGTGTAATGACACTTATTGCATGTGTGAGGAAAAAAAGTGTGATAACAAGCAAAGTGTGAAGATAAATCCTTCTTTATTACACTCCAAAGGTGCCATGAAACATAATGTGTAATGTCACTAGAAAATGCCACAATATAATTTCTTAACCTACACTAACTTTTGGACGAAAATTTACAAAATACCCCCATAAATTTTTATTATTACAATTTACCCTACATTTTATTTTATTTATTTTTTCACCTACATATTTGTAGAATTTATATTATTGTCCTTCAAATATTCATAAATTATGTTTTAATCCTTTAATTACATTTTAGTTTCAATGTACAAAATTCATTATATTATTATTAATCATTCAACAAAATTTAATAAATAATTAATTCAAATAAAATGGCAATTTTCAATAATACCCAAAGTATCAAATGATGTTATCTAATGCGTTTAAACAGAAGGATTAAACATAAGCGTTGGTCATCTTTACTTAAACTACAAACAAAAATTAGTACTAAAAAAGTAAAAATTATAAAGTCTTAATCTATTCCAAAAGTGCTTGTAGGGACATTGCTTGTTTCTTTAAAATGTGAGCCTCTTATGCCTGTCAAAAGAGCAAAGTACCACTCCAACGCCATGCGACCTAAAATGATTAAGTACAAAATTCCAAGTTAATACAATAAATAACAATAATATACATGTACTTTGAGAAAATAACAAAGGTTGGAGATACTCATATATATCACACTCTGCAGCATAATGAAATGGTTTAACTAATGATAATGGAATAAAATCATCCAACAGCCCGTTTTGTAATAACAAGAGAGAACACAGACTTACTGTTCTAACTGAGCAGCATATTGAGCTACCTTCTGCTTGCACTGATTTGCTGATGTTGATACTTCTTCACTTTGGAAGAGATCAACAGCTTTCTCAAAATACACGATAGCTAGTTCCAAGTTCTGTTCATGCTCATACAACTCAGCTATTTCCTGCAAAATTAAGATCTCTCAAATAGTCAAATTGCCATCTTTCAATTAAGTTCTGGTCATGCTCATACAACTCAGCTATTTCAATGCAATAAAATTCTACAAGAATCAAGTTTTGACCTAAACTATGAGCTATAACATAACAATGTCGAACTACTTTTGCTACGAAGGCTGACAAATTCAGCAGATGAAAGATAACCACACCTTGTGTATTGCACTTTTTGTAGCAATGAGCTGCATCAGCATATGATGGAGTACGTACTAAACAAGCCAGCACAAAGCCCAAGAAAGAGTATCAGTTCGGCATGACCAAAGAGTTCGGCCTCAGCCTACAGCTCAGTAAAAACCAACCAATCAAGCTCTACTCTCAGATCGGCAAAAGCTGCTCGGCAATAGTTCAGCAGTTCGGTCTCAGCATCGGCAAAAGCTGCTCGGCAATACCGGACTGGGAGACACGATCTATCTAGTGGTGGACCCATGCAGGCTCTCATGACCTCCACGACATCCACGACATAATTACTGATGATGTAAGCCACCGCCTAATTAGTGGCCATGCAGGATCTCATGACCTCCGTGACCTCCACGACTTAGGGTGGTGATGCAAGCCACGATCTCAGTTCTATATATAAACGGAACTTAGATCCGATAGAGGATTCACCAACTCTAGAGAGAGAATATCATATAGCAAGCTTGTATTTGTAAGCTGTAGAAAACAGATCAAGCAATACAACTCTGCCCTCTTTTCTTCCCGTGGACGTAGATTTACCTCAGTAAATCGAACCACGTAAATCTCTGTGTTGTGATTTCTACTTTCCTGCATTTACTACCACCAGAAATTCGCGGATTCATCACTGGCGCCGTCTGTGGGAAACAGAGAACCAAATCTGTGATAAAGCGAATTTTTGACCCTTTTTCCACTACAAAAAAAAAAAAAAAAAAAAAATGCATGCCAGATCGCACAACTCCCGTGCCTCCGTCCGTGATGACCATGAGGAAACTAACCCAGCAGCCCATAGGCCTGGAAAGCAGCCTCGTGAGAAGTCTGTATCCAGTTCTCACGGTGAAGGAACAAGCCGCTCAAAAGGTCCACACACCGAGTCTTCCCAGCAGCCTGATTTGAATGAGGCTGTCAAGCTGTTCTTGGCTGAGAAGCAGGAGGAGTTCTTAACCTTCCTGCAGAAGAGCCAACAGCCGGAGAAGACAACGACGGATTCTCCCTCCTCGTCTAGACATGAAAGTCACTACCGCAGTAGTGACGTGTCTTCCAGGAGAGAGAATCCTCAACCCCGACATGTTCCTGTTTCTCCTCGGCACCGGAATCACAGGAGAACTCCTTCTCCTCCGTACCGAAGAGATGTCGGGTTCGCCATGTACGGAGCGTTAAAGACTCCGTTCTCGGACGATATCATCCGAACTCCTTTGCCGCGGAACTACCGAACTCCGTCGATAACCTATGACGGACTCGTGGATCCTCATGACTTCTTGGGACGCTATCAGTATAATATGGCGAACCAGGGTCTCAATGAGGTCCACATGTGCAAGCTGTTCCCCGAGCTGCTCATCGGGAACGCCAGAAGGTGGTTCGACAGCCTTCCTCAAGGCAGCATTAGATCCTACCGAGATCTAATGGATGCTTTCCACAGGAGGTTCTTTCAGAAAGCGGAAGCCCGAATTACTTCGGCTCAGCTGCTTTCTATACGTCAAGGTCGCGACGAAAAGATCAGCGACTTCCTGACGAGATTCCACAAGGAATGCCTACAAGTAAATGATCTTAACGATCTACTTGTCATTTCGGCATTCCAAAATGGAATCCTGCCCGGAGCTCTCTACAGAAAGCTCGTGGAGTGCGGCCCGCAAACAGCTCAAGAAATGTGGGACATTGCGGACCAGTTTTCCCGTGCGGATGAGGCAGACCGTCGAAAACGGTCTTTAGACAGCTCATCCCAAGAAGAGAAAAAGAAGCCCGATCAAAGCGGCCAGGTGCTTCCTCGCCGAACTCCTTTTGAAAGAATTCAAAGGGCACCGGTACAAGGCAGATTGGGGCCACGGCTCAATCCTGAGAAGCCGCCCGCTCAGTTCGTACCATTAAACAAGTCAAGAACGGAAATTTTCGAACTACATTCCGATATGTTCGAAAAACCAAAGCGGATGACGAAATCAGCCGCGCGGCGACCTCAGGATCAATATTGCTCCTTCCATCAAGCCCACGGTCATGATACCGAGGAGTGCCGAAATTTGGCTGCAGGTATTGATGTTCTTGTGAAAACAGGAACGTTAAAAAAATACCAAAGCAAGCAGCCGAAAAAGAACAAAAAGCAGAGAGGTGCGAACTGCAATCCTCAGGATCCGAAAAGGCATGAAGATCCCGAAGACGACGACGAGCCGCAATATGATGGAGTAATCCAGACTATTGATGCTCTCCCTGCCGGGAAAACTAAGTCGTCCCTAAAAGCAGAACGCAGAGGTTCCAATCAAGAGGAGCCGACACATAAAAGGCTGAAGAAAGACGAAGTGATTACATTTTCAGATGCCGATCCCGTCCCAGCCATCTGTCCTCACCAAGACGCTATTGTCATTCAAGCCGGAGTGGCAAACAAACTGATCCACAGAGTATTTGTGGATACAGGAGCGTCAGTCAGCGTTCTTTTTAAAGAATGTTTTGATAAAATGGAAGTGGATCCAGCTCGGCTCAGTCCGGCTCCACTTCCTCTGAAAAGTTTCGCCCAGGAAGACACCCGCCCTGAAGGTATTATCAGCCTTCCGATCACGGTGGGAAAAGCGCCTACAAGCTCCAATACGATGATCGAGTTCTTTGTGGTAAAAGCTCGGTCCCCGTACAACATCATCCTGGGGAGAGACTGGCTCAACACAGTTCGGGCCGTTTGCTCTACTTATCACCTCACCATCAAGATCCCCACTAAAGGTGGGATAGCGGTCATCCGAGGTGATCAAAAGAGAGCAAAAGAATGTCTGCAGATTGCGCTTAAAAGTGCCGAGCAACCAGTTCGGCACCATCAAGCATAGCAATCACAGCAACCGGAGTCAGAGGCAAGCGAGATGACCGAAGTCACTTCAGAGCCGAACTCAATGACCGTTCAGTTATACGAAGATGATCCATCCAGAGTGGTCAAGATCGGCTTCGCAGGAACGCCTCTACTCCGGGAAAAAAACCATCCAGCTCCTCAAGGAGTATAAAGACGTCTTTGCATGGTCTCCGTTGGACATGACCGGAGTGCCCCCCGAGGTAATCACTCATCGGTTAAATATTGATCCTTCGGTCCGGCCGATAAAACAGAAGCAAAGACTCTTTGCGGCAGAAAGAAGCCAAGTCATCCATGACGAAGTCCGCCAATTACTAAAAGCGGATGTACTATTCGAGGTAAAATATCCTTCCTGGGTGGCCAATCCTGTGATGATCAAGAAAAAAGGAGGAGGATGGCGGATGTGCATAGATTTTACCGATCTAAACAAGCACTGTCCTAAAGATTGCTATCCCCTTCCGAATATAGATAAAAAAGTAGAAGCTTTGATCGGCTTCGAAATTTTCTGTTTTCTTGATTTATACAAAGGATATCACCAAGTGTTGATGGATGAGAGTGACGCTCCGAAAACAGCTTTCATTACCGATTTCGGCATTTTCGCTTATAAAAAGATGCCATTCGGTTTAAAGAATGCCGGAGCCACTTATCAAAGGATGGTAGACAAGCTTTTTCGGCACCTAATCGGAAAGCAGGTTGAAGTGTATGTCGACGACATAGTTGTCAAAAGCAAAAGCACTTCGGAGTACGAAGACAACCTCAAGTCCACTCTCAACGTGCTCAAGAAAGCCAACCTCAAACTTAATCCCCAAAAGTGTACCTTTTTGGTAGATTCGGGAAAGTTTCTGGGTTGTTGGGTTTCAAAGGACGGACTCAAGGCAAACCCCTCCAAAGTTCAAGTCGTTCAGAACATGACAATGCCGAAGTCCATACATGACGTGCAAAGGCTAACTGGATGTCTAGCCGCACTGAATCGATTCCTTTCCCAAGCAGCCGAAAAGCAACTGCCGTTCTTCAAGGTGTTGAAAAAGGCACCAAAGTTCGAGTGGGGAGCCGAGCAGAAAAAGGCCTTTGACGAGCTCAAAAGTTATCTAGCCGAGCTTCCTATTCTCTCTGCTCCAACCGAAGCCGAAGTAATATTCTTATACTTAGCGGCATCAGATCAAACCATCAGCGCGGTGCTTGTACGAGAAGAAGGCCTAAAGCAGTTTCCCATCTACTTTACAAGCCGAGCATTAAGAGGTCCAGAAACAAGGTATCAACCTCTGGAAAAAATTGCTCTGGCGTTAGTAAATGCAGCAAGGAGACTGCGGCCATATTTCTATGCTCACAAGGTATGCGTCTTAACCGATCTGCCTCTTCGGCAAGTTTTGACCAAGCCAGAAGCATCAGGCAGAATCGCCAAATGGGCCATAGAGCTGGGAGAACACTCAATCGAGTACCTACCTCGGAAAGCCATCAAGGGACAAGCCTTGGCAGATTTTCTTACAGAGGCCAAGTTCGATCAAGCAATCCCTGTCATTGCCGAACAGAAAAAGTCTGCCAATGCCGAACTAGCACAGCCCTTGGAATCCGAAGTAGAGCCGCCAGACTGCTGGAGCGGATTCGTAGATGGAGCTTCAAACAAGATGGGAAGTGGAGCTGGTATTTTACTCGTCGCTCCCGACGGACACGAGGTAACCTACTCACTTCGGTTCCTATTCCCCACTACTAATAATGAAGCCGAGTACGAAGCCCTTCTTGCCGGACTCCAGTTAGCGCAAAGTCTGCTCGCCAAATCTCTCAAAGTCCATTGTGATTCACAAGTCATAGTAAATCACATGTTGGGTACAAGTGAAGCTCGTGACGAGAGAATGAAGAAGTATTTGGACAAAGCGCAAAGCATCAGCCGAAGTTTCTCCTATTTTCGGATAATCCGCGTTCCTAGAGCGGAAAATAGCCGAGCAGATACCTTAAGCAAGTTGGCCTCAGATCCGAGCTCAAAGGCGGAAGAATTAATGCATCGAAGCATTGATGAAGCCGAGGTACATTCGGTATCCAGCTCGCCGAACTGGATGACGCCGATCTTGCAGTATCTGGATCAAGGACAATTGCCCGAGGATAGGAGAGAAGCTCGGAAGATCACGTGCCGAGCACTTCGGTACGAACTTCATGAAGGAGTCCTCTTTAGAAAGTCTTACCTCCAGCCATTATTGCGGTGCGTAGGACCAGGAGAGACGGACTACATCCTCAGAGAAGTTCATGAAGGATCGTGCGGTAGCCACATCGGAGCCAGAGCTTTAGCTAAAAAAGTTCTGAGATGGGGATATTATTGGCCAACCTTGGTACAAGAAGCAGTGCAGCTCGTCAAGACCTGCCCGAAGTGCCAAATCCATGCAAATATCCCAAAGATGCCGCAGACCGATCTATCCACTATGCAGAGCCCTTGGCCTTTCATGCAATGGGGCATAGACATAGTGGGACCACTTCCTCAAGCTCCTCGGCAAATGAAATTCCTAATCGTTGCCGTGGACTACTTTACGAAGTGGGTGGAAGCTGAACCATTAGCTACGATAACGAGCTCGAAGGCATTGGATTTCGTCTGGAAGAACATAGTGTGCCGATTTGGCATACCCCACATCCTCATCTCGGATAACGGGACTCAGTTCACCGACAAGACGTTCAAGAATTGGTGCCAAGAGCTGAATATTCAACAGCGGTTCACTTCGGTCTCTCATCCACAAGCAAACGGACAAACGGAGGTAACAAATCGTATCCTGGTGAAAGGGTTAAAAGCTCGGTTAGAACAAGCCAAAGGACAATGGGTAGAAAATCTCCCTCAAGTCCTATGGTCCTACCGAACTACACCCACAACCTCCAGCGGTGAAACTCCGTACAGTCTGGTGTACGGCACTGAAGCCGTGATTCCGGTTGAGATCGGCGTACCCAGTCCACGAACTCTACATTTCTCCTCAGAAATGAATGATGACGGACTGCGAGCCGAGTTAGATCTGGCCGAAGAAAGAAGAGAATTGGCGTGCATAAAAGCAGCCAAGTACAAGGAGCAAGTAGCCCGGTATTACAACCAACGGGTGAAGAAGCTGCAATTTCAAGTGGGAGATCTCGTCTTGAGAAACAACGAAGTAAGCCGAGCAGAAAAGCTGGGCAAGCTCGAACCCACATGGGAAGGTCCGTATCGGGTGTCAGAAGTCCTCGGCAAAGGGTCTTACAGATTGGCTCACATGTCAGGAGAACAGGTACCCCGAACATGGCACATTTCCAACCTCAAGAAGTTCCATTTGTAAGAGACAGTCCGGTCGGTCAGTCAGTCTTATGTGCTTTCCTTGTTTTTTATTTTGCTCTCTTTGCCTATGTGCGTTTTTGTTTGTCTTACGTGCGTTGTGTCTGTCTATGTGAGTGTCGTCTCTTACAAATGTAACTGAGGTATCTTGTTCTTCGAAGGCTGATCCCCTTCTTAGAACGTGTACAAGCCAACGATTGTGAGTCAAAGCTTCTAAAGAGGATACAAGACCACAATTCAGCTTAAACAAGCAGTTCGTCTGAAACGAGCTGCAATAAGCCAACGATTGTGAAGTCCAAGCTTCTAAAGAGGATACAAGACCACAATTCGGCTTAAAAATCAAGCACTTCGTCTGAAACGAACTGCAACGAAAGTCCGATTCTCGCGATAAAACTTGCCTGAATTAGGACAAGGGAAAGTCCGATCCACGCGATAAAACTCGCCGAATTAGGACAAGGGAAAGTCCGATCCCCAAATTAGGACAACGGAAAGTCCGATCCGAGCGATAAAACTCGCCAAATTAGGACACAAGCTTAGTCCGGTCAAAGATGTTTATTTCATCAGACCAAAGACGAGTCCGGTCAAAGATGTTTATTTCATCAGGCCAAAGACGAGTCCGGTCAAAGATGTTTATTTCATCAAGACCAAGGACCAAGTCTGGTCAAAGAAGAGTTCACTTCATAAGACCGAGGACAATCAACTTACCCCGTACCATTATCCAGGATGCCGAAGTGATTCACTTCGCTTTTCGGGGGGGGGGGTAGTGATGGAGTACGTACTAAACAAGCCAGCACAAAGCCCAAGAAAGAGTATCAGTTCGGCATGACCAAAGAGTTCGGCCTCAGCCTACAGCTCAGTAAAAACCAACCAATCAAGCTCTACTCTCAGATCGGCAAAAGCTGCTCGGCAATAGTTCAGCAGTTCGGTCTCAGCATCGGCAAAAGCTGCTCGGCAATACCGGACTGGGAGACACGATCTATCTAGTGGTGGACCCATGCAGGCTCTCATGACCTCCACGACATCCACGACATAATTACTGATGATGTAAGCCACCGCCTAATTAGTGGCCATGCAGGATCTCATGACCTCCGTGACCTCCACGACTTAGGGTGGTGATGCAAGCCACGATCTCAGTTCTATATATAAACGGAACTTAGATCCGATAGAGGATTCACCAACTCTAGAGAGAGAATATCATATAGCAAGCTTGTATTTGTAAGCTGTAGAAAACAGATCAAGCAATACAACTCTGCCCTCTTTTCTTCCCGTGGACGTAGATTTACCTCAGTAAATCGAACCACGTAAATCTCTGTGTTGTGATTTCTACTTTCCTGCATTTACTACCACCAGAAATTCGCGGATTCATCAGCATACGCATTAGCAGCTTCATGCTTGCTATCTAACTGCAAAAGGGGGAACGGAAGATATACTTAAATCAAATTCATATTACTGTTTATAACAATATGAAAAAATGTGATGGAATTGGAAACTAATACGATAATGTGCTAAGAAATAATCATTTCAATTTCTAGCACAAATTACAATTGAATTACCTTCAAATGACAGTTAGCCAACTTTACATAAACTGCTCCCGCTCGATCCCCTGACAATGAATCAAAATAATCGATTAGACTCGTGTCATCGCCCAAATTGAATCCCTAGCTATAAAAAAATTAAATTTCGATTCATAATTTTCAATTTCGACTTAATCCCCCATTGTTTACGGTTGAATTCACGGAAGGAAAATGCGAGAAGGACGATCACACCAAACGAAGATGAAGAAGAGGAATCGACGGCTTACATGATTTGGAGAGCTTGAAAGAGTTGGCGGCTTTGTCGAATAAGTCGGCTGCGTCTTCGAATTTGGAGCCGAATAAGCCCCAGCCGCTGAGCTTCTTCACGGCTTTGCTCTCGAAGTCCTCCGCCCTCGCTAGATGATCGCCCATTCTTCTTCTTCACGCGAATTTTCCTGCGGTTGGTTTTTTGCAGGAATGAAAGCAGAAATTGATGGAATTTTAGGGGGCAGAGAGAGATCAGAAACCACCAATGTAATGTCGAGTATTTATTGTATACTATCTATTATTTTGAATAAAACGATTGATTTTGTATTTGCAATTTTCTCTTGTTAATTCGTTGTTGCTTCTGCTTTGACACTTTCACGTAAAGGAAATGTCATTAAGTGAATCTTGTTTTGACATTTATTTAAAATGCAGCAATAATAGATATTATAAATGCCATGCAACATTGATGTGATTATTGGATATATATGTTGACATCTTTTATGAAGTGCCATATTATAAGTGTAAGAATAGCTCATTTTTCTAGTAATGAGAGGGACCGAGGGAGTACAAGTTTTTAAAATTACAACTAACAAAGACCTACACTGATGCACATTAGGTAATCAAAACCACTGACTTATTGATTGAGAAGAATCATCTTGGTTACTAAGTTGTAGTATCAATCGAGCTCTCACTCCTAGCTAGGCTAGTTCGTTTTGGTCTTTGCACCAACTATAAAGATGCAAATAAATAATTCAATTTCTTTGTACTTTAGTAATGAGACATATCTATGATATTAAGGAGAATAATACAATTATAGGAGAATATTATACAATTATTTGCTCAATTCTACACGTCGTCGAATAGTAAATCTTTCCAATAATAATATACACTTAACTCTCACTACAAATATATACCAACTCTTTTCCCCACTTTCACAGTACATCATCAATTAATTAGTTGGTGGATCGATTTGATTGTAATCTTATCCTACAACATGGGAAAGGATTCTTCTAACATGAATCTTGAAATGGTTTTGAGCATGAAAGGTGGAAAAGGAGAAGATAGTTATCATAACAACTCTCAAGCCCAGGTACACTTCTTATTAACCAAAATTGCATTTGAAATAAAGCCACTGACTATTTTTAAGTGTCTAGAAAATCCTCGGGAGACTCTAATAGAAAAAAAAATCTAGAAAATAAAAAATAAGTCTGGAAAAACAGTAAATTGTATTTTTTGCCCATGGCCGAACTTTGATTCCTCGGCTCGATTTGCAAGTACCGTGCGAATTTTAAGTCATACGAGCATGCAGGGACAACACGCTAAAATGATGCTCCACCTTTTGAGCGAAGCTCTCGACGGCGCGCGGCTGAGCTCAGCGGAGGCTGGTTTTGCGGTGGCGGACCTCGGGTGCTCGAGCGGCAGCAACACCGTAGATATGGTGGAGTTCATAATCAAGCGCATGGCCGATCGTTACAAAGCGGTGGGGAGCGAGCCGCCGGAGTTCTCGGCCTTCTTCTGCGACCTCCCGTCCAACGACTTCAACACTCTCTTTCAGCTCCTTCCGCCGCACGGCCACACGTCTTACTTCGCCGCCGCCGTGGCCGGCTCGTTCCACCGGAGGCTTTTTCTGGCGAAGCATATTGACTTTTTCTACTCTGCCTTCTCTTTGCATTGGCTATCTCAGGTTTTAATTTTTTTTCTTCTTAATTTGCATCCATATTATCATTACAAAATAACGTGGTCAAGATTAAACAAAAAATAGGAATAAAAATTTAGTAGTCCGGGCAAATTGTCACGTGGTATGTCCAACTAATACTCATATTTGCAGAAACCACTTGTCTCTTTCTACAATTATGATTGGTTTGATTACATTATGCGACAAATGTTCGGAACACTAAATTTTTAGTCAGAAAATAGATGATGCGAGTTAGTATTATGCTCCCTCCGTTCTATAGTAGTGGATGCGTTTCTTTTCGGCACGCGATTTAAGAAAAAATGTGTTAGTTTAGTTAGGTAAAGAAAGAATAAAGTAGGAAGTGAAAAGGGTAGAGAGATAAAGAGAGATTAAAGTAAATGAGAAGAAATGTGTTGACTTTTATTAGAGATAATATTATGGAACGTACCAAGATGACAAAATGACTCTCCTACTATAGAACGGAGGGAGTAAATAATTTTGTTGTTAATTAGGGGAACAATAATTAGACGTCCGGGCAACAAGTAGTTTACCATCATACATGATTGGTTACGTATAATTAGGGTTTTGGCATGGGTATTAATATGATATTAAGAATTATGCTTATAATTAGTGAGAAACTGGTTACTTTTAAAGCATATACTTAATTATTGGTCAAGTTCTAAAATGGATTAAAACCTAACCCTATTGCATTCTAAACCACTTTCTGGATTTTGTTTACATTCAAATTATATATATAGTATATTGTACTTTTAATACTAATATTTTGACCGGGTTTGGTATAAGATCTCTTTCTTAAGATTAATTTTATTAACTACTTGTGGGTCCTTTTAAAATACTTAAAAGAAGAAATTATAGGCCAACTACGTAGTATTATATGATGCAGGAATGCAAATTCGTGTTATTATGGACACGAACAACATAATAAACCAAAAGGAAAGGCGTAAAAACAAGCCAAATAGTAAAATGTTACGTAATATTACTCCCTCCGTCATTATGGATAACACGAATTTTAATAAAAAATTGGTAAAGTAAATGAAGGAGAAAAAATAGGTAATGTAACACTAATATGGATAAAAAGTAGGTAATGTATGAGAGAGTAAAAAAAGTGGGTAATTATGTAATATGAGAGAGAATTTTCATTTATAGAAATGAGACTATTTTTTTTTATGAACATCATAAAATGACAAAATATGACTTTGAACGGGAGAGTACAGTACTTACAAGTGTAGAATTGCTCAAATGAAAAAGGAAAGAGCAGTCTGGTTTGGATTTATAAGAAAGTAACAATAAATAAATCTATCAGATGAGCATAATGCTAAAGATAAATAAGATAAACCTGTGCGGACGGCCATATACATTCTCAATTGATCATAAAATATTGATGAATTAGCATAAATATAATATTGAATTTTTCCTTAAAAAGTAGTCCTAAAATATAATTTTGATTTTTTTCCATAAAAATAGTCTTATTTTGTCTGTAGGATGTCTCACAAAATTAGTCAATTTTCTAATTCTAGAAACCTTTTCACTACATATTTACACTACAAATAAGGCAAGTCACACTCCTCTAGCACTGCATCAATTATTTTTCTTTTTCTGTTTTATATTTTATTAATTTCACATTAAAATTCATATCGTTCTCAAAGTCTCTATCTTTAGAAGACGAAAAAGAGTATTTATTACAATTGCAATGTAATGTAATGCAGATACCTGAGGAGGTGGTGGACAAGAAATCAATGGCATACAACGAAGGAAGAATATTCATACATGGTGCAAAAGAGAGCACCGTAAATGCCTTCAAAAAACAGTTTGAACGTGATTTAGGTGCCTTCTTGTGTTCAAGATCCAAAGAATTGAAGTCTGGAGGATCAATGTTCCTCGTTTTCCTGGGCCGGACTAGCTCCGACCCGACCGACCAGGGCGGGGCGGGTATTCTCTTCGGCACGCATTTCCAAGATGCTTGGGATGATCTTGTCCGCCAGGTAATTTAAGAAGGGCAAATTGCCAAATAAACAGATGGTCGAATTCTGTCTGTCCCACACTTCAAAATTTTAAAATTAAATCAGGAAAGATAAAATTTCGCAATTATCCCATTTGCCTCATTTCCGAAAAAACATGCAATGATATATCAACTGATTCTAAACACATGGAAGTGTTATACACCTTTTCTCAAAGATGGTAATCGAGAGAGGCGGAATTCCTCTTGCTAGGCATTTGGAACACAAAGGATTTAGGAGTAGAGAAGATTGTATATTTCGTTGTGTTTTTGATGAATTACAACCCTTATTATATAGGGAGGATTTGCCACTATCTATGGAAACTATACCAAGTTATTCTAGGAAAATATATGATTTACATAATTCCATAATTCTTGCCTATCAATTATTCTTGTAACTTTTCCTTCCGTGGATATCTCCTTTGATGTAGCTTGACACTCCCCCTCAAGTTGAGCGACGGTATCTCCGATACTCAACTTGTCCAGAATTTCCTTGAAGACTTTCGGATGAACTGCTTTAGTTAGAATGTCTGCAAGTTGTTCTTCTGACCGAACGAACGGGAATTCTATGATTCCGACTTCGAGCTTCTCCTTGATGAAGTGACGATCAACTTCAACATGTTTGGTTCGGTCGTGCTGTACTGGATTTTCTGCGATACTGATTGCTGCTTTGTTGTCACAGAACAATTTGCTCTTCCGTGTAGGTAGAAAGCCAATATCTGTCAACAACCTTCTTAGCCACATGATTTCCATCAGCCCACTTTTAATTCCTCGAAACTCTGCCTCTGCACTCGAGAGAGCGACCACCTTCTGCTTCTTACTTCTCCAGGTGACTAAGTTTCCTCCTATAAAGGTGAAGTATCCCCCTGTGGATTTTCTGTCGACTGGGTTGCTTGCCCAGTCAGCATCAGTATATCCATCGATTTCCAGATCATTCTTCTTCGCTAGGAACACTCCATAGCCAATGGTTCCCTTTAGGTATCTCACAATCCTCAAGGCAGCATCCATGTGGTTGACTTGTGGTCGGTGCATGAATTGACTGATAATGCCGTCTGCATATGTGATATCGGGTCTAGTATGTGAGAGGTATATGAGTCTCCCGACTAACCGTTGATATCTTTCTCTATCTGCAAGATCAGCTCCATCTTCTATCTTCAATCCATGGCTGGGAATCATTGGAGTTTCTACAGGCTTGCAATCCAGCAACCCAGTTTCGGCGAGTAGATCCAAAACATATTTTTTTGCCTTAGGAATATTCCGTGTCTGGATCTCAACACCTCAATTCCAAGAAAGTACTTTAGTGCTCCTAGATCTTTCATCTCAAACTCTTTGAACAGATTCTCCCTCAAATTCCGGATTTCCTCAGTGTCGTCTCTGGCAATGATCATGTCATCTACATAGATGATCAGACACGTCATCTTGCCGGCCCTTCTCTTTGTGAAGAGTGTGTGATCCGAATGGCTTTGCTTAAACCCGTGTTTAAACATCGCTTGACAGAACCTCCCAAACCAGATTCTTGGAGACTGTTTTAATCCATACAGTGTCTTCCTGAGGCGACATACTTGTCCGGCTCCAAATTCTGCTGAACATCCGGGGGGTACTTCCATATATACTTCTTTGTCTTTCTCCAATTCTCCATGTAGGAATGCATTTGTCACATCAAATTGGTGTAGAGGCCAATCTTTGCATGCTGCCACAGAAAGTAAGGCTCGAACAGTGTCCAATTTTGCAACTGGTGAGAAGGTCTCCTCATAATCTACTCCATACACCTGTGTGTATCCCTTGGCCACGAGTCTCGCCTTATATCTCTCGATTGAACCATCTGCACGCCGTTTTATAGTGAATATCCATCGGCATCCGTCTGGCTTCTTCCATGTCGGCAGTGTACACTTCTCCCACGTCTCATTCTTTATTAGTGCATCTATTTCTTTCTTCATGGCCTCTCTCCAATGTTTGTGTCTTGAGGCCTCCTCAAATGACTGTGGTATCTCCTCTTCTTCATATAGGGCAGCTTCAAACGCACGGGCCATTTCAGAAAGTTGTCCTTGAACAATGTTCGCCACTGCATATCTGGCATTTCTCCCTTTCCAGTCTGGAGAGTATCTCCGTGGTGGTACCCCTCGTGTACTTCTGGGTGGTAATTCATATGGTTGCCCTATATCTTGGTCTCCACTACTGGTTTGCGCGTCATATCCACCGTCCCTGTCATCATTAGTACTTTCTAACCATATGTTATCCGGATCAGAATTGTTTACCTCTGGATTCAAAGAAGGGGTTGGCGGTTGAGCAATGGCACCTAACTCCTCGTCCTGTTCAATAGGATTCGACTGCCCGACGGTACCACTACTTTCCTCTGTTAGACCAACGTCTGTGACAGGACTTGGCTTAGGCTCGTCTTCTCCCCCTGACTGGTTTCTCCCCTGGTAAGGCATAGGTGTAGGGAGCCAATTTAGTAGGTCACTAGTAGGATTATTTTCCGGTTGAATCTCCCCCTGACTACTAGATTGGCTATAGAAGTATTCTCCTTCCACAAAGTCACAATTCATTGTCGTGTGCATACGGCTTGTAGCTGGATCATAGCACCTATAACCTTTTTTATTTTTTCCATACCCTAAGAAAACACATTTGAGGGCACAAGGTGAAAACTTAGTACGCTCATGTTTAGGAATATGGACGAAGACTGAGCAACCGAAAACTCTAGGTTCAAGCGATAGTGAAGATGGTAATTCAAAATGTTTGGAGAAAGTATCTAGGGGAGTTTTGAATTGTAGGATTCCAGTAGGTAGGCGGTTCATGAGATACACAACGGTGGCTACGGCTTCGGGCCAGAAAGTTTTAGGTATTTTGGACTCGATTAAGAGGGCTCTGGTGACTTCAAGGATGTATCTATTTTTTCGTTCTGCTACCCCATTTTGTTCTGGAGTATACGCACACGAAGTTTGGTGGACTAAACCCCTTTCTCGGAAAAAGTCTTGCATTCTCCCATTCACAAACTCTCCCCCATTATCTGACCTAAGGATTTGGATGTTCTGATTGTATTGGGTTTGGATAAGTGTATAGAAATCTGTGAATTTTTCAAAAACTTCGGACTTATTTTTCAAAAAATAAATCCACGTCATACGAGAATAATCATCCACAAACAACACAAAATAACGAAATCCTTGACCCCCAGTAACAGGTGCAGGGCCCCACACATCAGAGTGAATCAACGCAAAAGGTTTGTTCATTCTAGTATTATTCAACTTAAACGAGTGTCTGTGGCTTTTTGCCAACAAACAAGTTTCACAATGAAAAGACTGCATAGAAGTAGTTAATTTAGGATAAAGTAAACGAAGATATCCTATAGATGGGTGTCCTAACCGACGATGCCAAAGCCAAGCCTGCCTGTCTGTCAGTCCGTGAGTCAGCATCGCAGTACTCTGTTGGGCTATCTCATCCACATAGTACAGTCCGCATCGTTCAGTGCCACGCCCAACTATCGTCCCCGTCTTGATATCCTGCAGCATACAATATTCCGGTTGCATCAGTAATTTGCAGTTCAGTTCCTTAGTCACATGGCTAATGGATAAGAGCTTATGTGATAATGACGGAACATAAAGGCAGTTAGACAGGCGTAAAGTAGGAGAAATATTAATTATTCCCGCCCCCCGGACTTGCGCTAGGTCTCCACTGGCAGTTTGGACGTAGGTTTTTTCTGATTTTGAAATGGATAAAAAATCTGAGGGATCAAATGACATTGTGTCGGTAGCTCCGCAATCAAATATCCATTGGGTGTCTTTGTTATGTGACTGTGAGGTGGAGGAACACGCTAGGGATTCAAAGGAGTTCTTGCACGGAACACATGGATGAGTTTTGGGTTGTTTTGGTGGTTGGGGTGCAATTTGCAATGTTTTGGCTGTATTGGGGTCAATTTGAGGTTTAGGAAAAGATTTGGGTGGATTTTGCGGTTTATGAATGGTTTGGGGTGGTTTCTGGTATGTTTGATATGAATGGGGTCGGAATTGGAATTTTCGGTTTTATAGGGGTTGACTTTGGTATTTAGTGGGGAGCTGTGGTGTGTTTTGGAGTATATGGGACTTGGGGGGGGGTCGAATTTGAATTTCAGAAGAGTCGGAGCTTTTAAGTGTGAAATACTCCTCATCCCTGAAACCTTAGCCGCTTCTCGGTTTGGGGAGATCTGTTCAATAGCGCCGCCGTCGTCCTGTCCACCGGGGGCGTCTCGGCTGCCGTCGTCCGGTGGCCACCGGAAGGCGTCGGTGCATCGGTGCTCCACTGACCGGTGGAACAGCCGCCGCCGACGCTGACTCTACTATCTGTGACGGGTGGAACTGCGGCATCCGACGCCGACTTCTGCGTGGCTTGGTCCAGCGGCGTCTTCACATTCTTAATGTCTCCGAAGGGGATGAAGGCGGCGTGGAGTATTTGCTTGTTCACTTCCTCGGCCAGACCGTGGGCGGTAGAGGCTGTGCAGCGGAGAAAGGAAGACACTGCTTCAACCTGCGACGGATGCTCCTTCCCACTGGTATTGCTTCTTCCGCCGCAGACACTGCTGTCTGTGACGGGTGGAACGGCCGCCGCTGCGTACGTCTTCTTCGTGGTTGTTGCTGCATTTGTGTTGGCTTTGTACAAATCAATTAGATTTGAGATTGTCTCGATCAATAGCTCGAGAGTATGTATTTGGTTGACCTCCATTTGAGGTTTTTTGTTGATTTCCTGCTCTGATACCATCTCAAAGATGGTAATCGAGAGAGGCGGAATTCCTCTTGCTAGGCATTTGGAACACAAAGGATTTAGGAGTAGAGAAGATTGTATATTTCGTTGTGTTTTTGATGAATTACAACCCTCATTATATAGGGAGGATTTGCCACTATCTATGGAAACTATACCAAGTTATTCTAGGAAAATATATGATTTACATAATTCCATAATTCTTGCCTATCAATTATTCTTGTAATCTTTTCCTTCCGTGGATATCTCCTTTGATGTAGCTTGACACCTTTATGTGGAAAGTGAAGTGTTTAAAATGTTTTGACACCTCATCGCATATTTCGTAGGAAATGAGGTAGAAGGATAATTGCGAAATTTCATATTTAAAAAGAAGATTTTATTGACATTTTTACCCCTCATGATCTCACCACGTGGTACCAAAAAATGCTTCCCTTTAAAATTCTTGGCTTGTTCTACTTGCATTCTCTTCATGACTTCATATGGTCAATCTTTGCAACGCAATACTAAAAAATGATCCATATAGTCAAATTAATTTCATGAAAATAATGATGCACCTCTTTGATTTGAATTTAGTTATGTGTTATTTATTAGGGTGTAATTGCAAGTGAAAAACGTGACAATTTCAACATCCCAATCTACGCGGCGAGCCTAGAGGAGTTCAAGGAGGTGGTGGAAGCCGACGGCTCTTTCGTTATCAACAAGCTGCAGGTTTTCAAAGGTGGGAGCCCTCTCGTCGTCAACCGCTGCAACGACGCAGCTGAGATCGGCCGCGCCTTAGCCACCTCGTGCAGGAGCGTCAGCGGCGTCCTTGTTGACGCGCACATCGGCGATCAGCTCAGCGATCAGCTCTTCTCGCGCGTGGCCAACCGAGCCATGGCTCGGGCCGATGAGCTACTTCACCAGCTTCAGTTCTTTCATATAGTTGCTTCCCTTTCCTTGGCTTAGAAGTTGAATACATTTATGAGAGAGTAGTTACAATCAATCTGTAAAATTATATGCCTAATATATTTATTTTCAAACTTTGATTGACCATCTTTCAAGGACAGAACCTTGAGGATCGTAAAGGGGATGCCATAATTATAGAATTATTATCCTAATAAGGGAAGGAGAAATATATCAAAAGGTATTTTACTGATTTCTTATTGTTTTAAAATGGCCAGTCATCCTATGTCAATGGAGGCAAGCCCAAAAAAAAACGCCAAAGCATCGGCAGCAACGGGCGAATCCAGACCCAAGGAAATAGCCATAAAAATCAATAATTAATCAAACCTGGATATATCTTCCTTTCGATATTAAAATTATATTTCCATAATTAATTCCTTAGTATCTTATCGTCTAGTTTATCCAATACTTATAAACTTAGCCAATCATAAATAAAAACTTAAAAACAGAGGAGTAGAGGAAACTTACAAAATATATATTGCTAAACTTTTCCCGAAAGATATCTTACAAAAGAGTAAGGATGGAGGGATACAAGAGAGAGAGAGAGAGAGAGTGTGTTCTTATCTCAACACATGAGATCCTGATCTCTTCCTATCAAAAGACCTTATTTAAAGACAACAAAAGTCGGATTTCAAATCCGGATTTGAAATTTATAATTTTCCAGCTGACGTAATGTAGCACCCCGGAAAATTGAGACTTTATTTTATGACTTTTTTCGTTTTATTAATGTGGATGTTGATTTGAAAATGCATTTTTGGAAATTGATTTCTATGTGGTTGTGTTAACAATGTGAAATTAATGGTTGAGAGTTATGTGGAATAATATGATATGTTTTCCAATGAGTGGATTTAATTAAATAGGATCATGCATATTTGTGTCAGCTACTTTATTCAAATTCTTTTTGGCATTTCTATTTATTGGAAGTAATATCTTCTTTCTTGGATTTAATTAATTGTTTGGGATATTTATCCAAATTAAATCCAAAACCAAAATATTCCTATTTATTTTTTTTCCATGATTTTCGAAATCTCCTATTTTTGGGAGAGGAGAAATTAAGTATTCTATAATTGATTCCTTACTTATTTCTTTCCATGAATGAATTGGAATATTCTAACCAATCTTGCCTTACCTTATTCTATTAAATATTTGGAAATTTTCCTTGTGGGAGGAACCTTAAACCACACGTCTACTTCTCATTATATTTGGAAGATTTGACAAATTTCTCTACTCGTATTATTTTATTCTACTCCGTGAAATACCAAATTAAATCATAAGCTAATTAAATAGCTATGATTTTCAAAAATCCTCCCCTTATTTCTCCCCATAATTCACGCCTCCTCCCCCCCCCCCAAATCTCTCAAATCTTTATTTGATTTATTCTCCCAAATCTTCAATTTATTTGTGGGATATATTATTTCCTAACTCTATAAATACCACCTAAACTAAACCCTAGCCCCCATCTCCCTCAAATTTCGTGCCTCTCCTCCCCCTCTCCACATCCTCTCCAAAAAACTTCATCCACCATTGTTCTTGCTTCAATTGGAGTGGATTTTTTTTCAAGAAATTCCGAGAAATCGTGTCAACGTTCGTTTCTACCGATTCATTTGTCAAAGGAAGGTATATTGTTCACTTTTTCTCATCCTATCCGTTTTAACCATGTTCTTGAGTCCTACATGCATGTAGAGGGTGTAGGTTCGATAGATCGAAAGTTTAACGGGAGGGAAAGTGCGTTTTCGTAAGAACTTGGATGATATTGTGTTTTGTTTGAGATCATGTGTTATTGGATTGGAATATTTGGTGAATAATATGAGTGTATGTGCAAATATATGTATGAAGAACTTGTAAGCATGATTATGTGTTTTCGAGCATGGAAAATCGGTGGTTGTGTTGTGGAAGTTTTAAAAACCCTATTTTCGAATTTGAACCAGAAATCTGTGATGCACGACCAGTGACTTATGATCTATATTCGACCCATCAAACGAACGAATTTTGCTACGAAATTTTTACTGAATAAACTTCAAGGCGTTTTCTGTGTCTCGTGTGAATTTCAGCCCGTTTTATCGAAAAATGAATTTTTAATAAATTTTTGAAGTCGACTGCGCAAATCTGCCAGAAACGTGAGTTCTCGCCATGAATGTTTCGTTTTCTGTTTGACTGACCAAATGACCTCCGATTGATTTGATTCTTGAACTATATGAAATATTGAAGTGACTTCTGTGTTGTGTTAAATTTTCAGCCTTTTTAGGCATTGGATGAATTTATGATGAATTTTTCAAATGAACCGCGCAGTGCTGTTAGAAATTTTATGTTCCGACCAGAGAGTTTAATTATTGATTTGACTGAATAAACGACGTGATTTCAGTATGAAAATTTGTCAGGATGAACTTGAATGTGTATTCTGTGTTGTGACCAAAATTTAGCTTCATATGAGGTCGGGTGAATTTTTAGTGATTTTTATAAAATGGTCGCGCAGTTCTGCCAGTTTTCTGCTTTGATAAAAGGATATTTATTTTCAAGTTTAAAAGTATTATATGATGCATGTATATCCAAGGAACGTGTTTAATGACGTGATCGCGTGAGATACGTCGAAATATACTATGGTGTGTTTTTCCATCTTTGTGACGAACTTTGGGTTGGGTAATTTTGAGAGAACGGTGAAAGAAACGATAGGACATGCATGGTAATATGTTTTTGTGGAAGGCTGACTTGTGTTGTCGTTGACAAGGGTGATTGTGTATTCGTGAACTCGAGGAACGAGAGTTGCCATAAGTTGGATTGTGAATTGTTAAGCGGACGAGGTGGGCTTTCTTTTCAAACCTCTTTATTTTTCCGAAAATATGATGTGGTGTTATAAGGGTGGTTTAAAGTGTTATGTCATGCCGTGATTGTTTTGATGTTGAGATTTTTGCCTGATGCCTAGTTCGTTTGAGCTTGCTCCGTTAGGCTATAGGGCTATGTTGAGATTGTGCTTGATGCCTAGTTTGTGAGTTCGATCCATTAGGCTATAGGGCTATGATAAACGAATTCGGGTCTGAGTAGGGCCGCAAACCCTATCAGGCTGTGTACACAGAGGGGATCGTGAGCCGTCCTTGCTAGTCGGCCGGTCTCGTGGGCGAATAGTGTGGCCACACTTTCGTCGCACTATGGTAAGATGATCTGATTGATTGATTGATGAGAAAGTGGGGAGATTGTTTTGACCGGCCGGTCTGTGAAAAGTGTTTTTGTGATACTCGTGGTATTTCTTAAATAAACGTAAAAACTCGAGTTCACCGGTATGGATGACATAACTGTTATAAAATGTTTTCGGCATGAGCCCATTGAGTACAACAAGTACTCAGCCCTGCATATCCTTTTTCTTTATGTGCAGGTTGAGGGGTGATGTTGCGGCGGATGTTGAGTGAGCTTTAGGAATTCCCGGATGCGTCGTGTCTTCAAACATGGGCGTCATCCTATGACTCTCCTCTGATACTTGTTTTTCCGCTGCCGTGTTTCGAATCGTTCTGGTTAAAGTCTTTCGTTTTGCCCCACACTACTTTTTAACATTATTTACCTTGAGATATTAACCCGCTCCTTAATTGTTTAATCGATTAAAACTCTTCTTTTGAAGCTTTGTTTAAGATGTTGTCTTTCATTGCTTTCCCCTTCTTCTTCTTCCCTGCTCCTTCGTCCCTTCCCTAGTCACGATTTCCCCGTCTTTACTATCCTTAGTGAGGGCGGTCGTGACAAAGTGGTATCAGAGCTTCGTTCTTTCGCTCTGGTCCGAGAGTCTTCTTTCAGTCTAAGTCTAGATCAGTACCCCTAGACTAGAAGTGTCACGAAGGCTCAACATCCGAAGCATCACGCTCAACCAAAGAAAGTGAGGTATGTTTAAGTTGTTGAAAGAATGCGAGATTGATGTATGAAATTTATGATGTTATGATGAGGATGTTTTGGCAAGTGTACGCATGTGAATAAACGTTATGTGTGAAGATGATAATGTAGTGATATGATTATGTGAGACATGAGCAAGATTGGTATGATGACTTAAGTATGTGTTATGTGTGAAAGTACTACGGCGTAAGCATGTGAACATAGGAAGCCTTAGGACGGCCTCAAATTTGGTGATGCGTGACGAACCCTAGATTTATCACAAATAACGAGATAGAATATATGTTGGAAAACCTTCGTCTTCGCGTAAATGGCACGGATAAAACAACCCGCATATAAGGGCGCCCACTATAACGTCAGAGTGCGACGAATGCAAAGAAGTTACGATTTTGATAACAACGAATACTAACAACGATGCTAACTTGTCTTTTGGACCAGAATGCCACCAAGACGCCGACGTGGCGCACAAGTGGAGAACGACATGGAGGAACAACCAGAGGGAAGTGTCGGGAATCAACCCCCACCTCCACCACCACCCCCAGCTCAACCTCAAGAGAGAGAATACATTAAGGCCTTCCGAAAGGAAAACCCTTCAAAGTTTGACGGACTGGGAGAGCCCCCGAAGGCAGAGGCTTGGATACGCGACCTCGAGCGTATATTTGACTTCATGGGATGCACCGATAGGGAACGTCTAGCTTGCGTGACGTATCAACTAACTGGGCCTGCCGATTTTTGGTGGGAAACTAAACGACGAACTATGAACCCTGCTCGCCGTGAGGCGCTCACATGGGAAGAATTCAAGGAAGAGGTGTACGACAAGTACATTCCCATGAGCTATAGACGGACGAAGATAGTGGAGTTCCACACCCTGAAACAGGGAAACATGACGGTGACAGAGTACGACCGTGCTCTTTGTGAAATGACCCGATATGCGCCCGAGTTAGTGGACACCGATGAGAAGATGGCCGCAAAATTCCGTTCTGGCCTTAGACACGAGATAAGGGTATCCGTGGCCAGCCGCAGAGGAATCTCGTACTCCGAAATTTTGAGTTGCGCTTTAGATGTGGAAGAAGCACTGCCTAAGAACGAAACTGCAGCGAATCCTACACCACCAACACCTCAACCGAACTATCGAGACAAGAGGAAGTGGGAAGACAACCGAGCTCCTTATGACAACAAACGACACCGTTCTACTTTCCGGCAGATGCAAGACTATGACCGACAAGCCATGCCACAACCCAGAGGAAATCAACAGAAGGCACTCCACTGCAACCGGTGCTCCAAGTACCACTTTGACGAGTGCAGAGCTGGAGGCATCCGATGCTTCACTTGTGGTGGAAATGGACACGTGTCTCGAGAGTGCCCGAATAACAACAAATGAGGATTGTGGAATAGGCAGGGACATGGGGAACAACAGCAACAACCACAACCCATTCGACAGGTGGCCCCACAACAAGCGAGAGCGTACACGCTGAAAGGAAATGAAGGGCAGGAACAGCAAACCGACAAGGACTGATGGGATGAAAGAGAAGTACCCCGAATAGTTTAGGGAAGACGACTAAAATTTCGAGACGAAATTTCTGTTAAGGGGGGAAGGATGTAGCACCCCGGAAAATTGTGACTTTATTTTATGACTTTTTTCGTTTTATTAATGTGGATGTTGATTTGAAAATGCATTTTTGGAAATTGATTTCTATGTGGTTGTGTTAACAATGTGAAATTAATGGTTGAGAGTTATGTGGAATAATATGATATGTTTTCCAATGAGTGGATTTAATTAAATAGGATCATGCATATTTGTGTCAGCTACTTTATTCAAATTCTTTTTGGCATTTCTATTTATTGGAAGTAATATCTTCTTTCTTGGATTTAATTAATTGTTTGGGATATTTATCCAAATTAAATCCAAAACCAAAATATTCCTATTTATTTTTTTTCCATGATTTTCGAAATCTCCTATTTTTGGGAGAGGAGAAATTAAGTATTCTATAATTGATTCCTTACTTATTTCTTTCCATGAATGAATTGGAATATTCTAACCAATCTTGCCTTACCTTATTCTATTAAATATTTGGAAATTTTCCTTGTGGGAGGAACCTTAAACCACACGTCTACTTCTCATTATATTTGGAAGATTTGACAAATTTCTCTACTCGTATTATTTTATTCTACTCCGTGAAATACCAAATTAAATCATAAGCTAATTAAATAGCTATGATTTTCAAAAATCCTCCCCTTATTTCTCCCCATAATTCACGCCTCCTCCCCCCCCCCAAATCTCTCAAATCTTTATTTGATTTATTCTCCCAAATCTTCAATTTATTTGTGGGATATATTATTTCCTAACTCTATAAATACCACCTAAACTAAACCCTAGCCCCCATCTCCCTCAAATTTCGTGCCTCTCCTCCCCCTCTCCACATCCTCTCCAAAAAACTTCATCCACCATTGTTCTTGCTTCAATTGGAGTGGATTTTTTTTCAAGAAATTCCGAGAAATCGTGTCAACGTTCGTTTCTACCGATTCGTTTGTCAAAGGAAGGTATATTGTTCACTTTTCCTCATCCTATCCGTTTTAACCATGTTCTTGAGTCCTACATGCATGTAGAGGGTGTAGGTTCGATAGATCGAAAGTTTAACGGGAGGGAAAGTGCGTTTTCGTAAGAACTTGGATGATATTGTGTTTTGTTTGAGATCATGTGTTATTGGATTGGAATATTTGGTGAATAATATGAGTGTATGTGCAAATATATGTATGAAGAACTTGTAAGCATGATTATGTGTTTTCGAGCATGGAAAATCGGTGGTTGTGTTGTGGAAGTTTTAAAAACCCTATTTTCGAATTTGAACCAGAAATCTGTGATGCACGACCAGTGACTTATGATCTATATTCGACCCATCAAACGAACGACTTTTGCTACGAAATTTTTACTGAATAAACTTCAAGGTGTTTTCTGTGTCTCGTGTGAATTTCAGCCCGTTTTATCGAAAAATGAATTTTTAATAAATTTTTGAAGTTGACTGCGCAAATCTGCCAGAAACGTGAGTTCTCGCCATGAATGTTTCGTTTTCTGTTTGACTGACCAAATGACCTCCGATTGATTTGATTCTTGAACTATCTGAAATATTGAAGTGTCTTCTGTGTTGTGTTAAATTTTCAGCCTTTTTAGGCATTGGATGAATTTATGATGAATTTTTCAAATGAACTGCGCAGTGCTGTTAGAAATTTTATGTTCCGACCAGAGAGTTTAATTATTGATTTGACTGACTAAACGACGTGATTTCAGTATGAAAATTCGTCAGGATGAACTTGAATGTGTATTCTGTGTTGTGACCAAAATTTAGCTTCATATGAGGTCGGGTGAATTTTTAGTGATTTTTATAAAACGGTCGCGCAGTTCTGCCAGTTTTCTGCTTTGATAAAAGGATATTTATTTTCAAGTTTAAAAGTATTATATGATGCATGTATATCCAAGGAACTTGTTTAATGACGTGATCGCGTGAGATACGTCGAAATATACTATGGTGTGTTTTTCCATCTTTGTGACGAACTTTGGGTTGGGTAATTTTGAGAGAACGGTGAAAGAAACGATAGGACATGCATGGTAATATGTTTTTGTGGAAGGCTGACTTGTGTTGTCGTTGACAAGGGTGATTGTGTATTCGTGAACTCGAGGAACGGGAGTTGCCATAAGTTGGATTGTGAATTGTTAAGCGGACGAGGTGGGCTTTCTTTTCAAACCTCTTTATTTTTCCGAAAATATGATGTGGTGTTATAAGGGTGGTTTAAAGTGTTATGTCATGCCGTGATTGTTTTGATGTTGAGATTTTTGCCTGATGCCTAGTTCGTTTGAGCTTGCTCCGTTAGGCTATAGGGCTATGTTGAGATTGTGCTTGATGCCTAGTTTGTGAGTTCGGTCCATTAGGCTATAGGGCTATGATAAACGAATTCGGGTCTGAGTAGGGCCGCAAACCCTATCAGGCTGTGTACACAGAGGGGATCGTGAGCCGTCCTTGCTAGTCGGCCGGTCTCGTGGGCGAATAGTGTGGCCACACTTTCGTCGCACTATGGTAAGATGATCTGATTGATTGATTGATGAGAAAGTGGGGAGATTGTTTTGACCGGCCGGTCTGTGAAAAGTGTTTTTGTGATACTCGTGGTATTTCTTAAATAAACGTAAAAACTCGAGTTCACCGGTATGGATGACATAACTGTTATAAAATGTTTTCGGCATGAGCCCATTGAGTACAACAAGTACTCAGCCCTGCATATCCTTTTTCTTTATGTGCAGGTTGAGGGGTGATGTTGCGGCGGATGTTGAGTGAGCTTTAGGAATTCCCGGAAGCGTCGTGTCTTCAAACATGGGCGTCATCCTATGACTCTCCTCTGATACTTGTTTTTCCGCTGCCGTGTTTCGAATCGTTCTGGTTAAAGTCTTTCGTTTTGCCCCACACTACTTTTTAACATTATTTACCTTGAGATATTAACCCGCTCCTTAATTGTTTAATCGATTAAAACTCTTCTTTTGAAGCTTTGTTTAAGATGTTGTCTTTCATTGCTTTCCCCTTCTTCTTCTTCCCTGCTCCTTCGTCCCTTCCCTAGTCACGATTTCCCCGTCTTTACTATCCTTAGTGAGGGCGGTCGTGACACGTAAGGGCTGACGAAAGTGCTTGCACCCTTTATTCTTTCATCTTTCCACTTTGTTGGCTCCCATTTGCCTTATCTGGCGTTTTCTCGATCATCTTGATGAAGTTAGCAAAATTATCTTCTGTTGAGAAGCCTTCTTCTTCTTCTTCGTATGGATCCTGAGCATCCCTAAAATTTTTATGCTCATCATTGTTTGGAGAGAGTTCTGGAGAATTAATATCTGTATCTCCTTCTTCGTTTTCATCTTCATCCATATGATCAATGTCTTTTCCAATACTAGCCATATATTTTGCTATAAGTTCCTTTTCATTCATTTTTGAGATATTCTTCCTCAAGAATTCTTCAAAAGGAGTAATGTCTTTTTTCAGAGATTTATTAACTCTCTTTTGTTCTTTATAAAAAGAAACTCTTTCTTTTATTAATTGAGGAGTCTGGAGACCTTGGATATCCCCTGACTTGTCCTTCTCCATCATTGTAGGCCAAAACCTAGTGGAGAACTGCCTTTTAAGGAACGGAACATTGTTATGATCAAAACCAATTTCTGGTTCCCATTTCCAGATCCACGGGATACCAAACTCTGCATAAAAATGAAGAGTCTCCATATTATGGAAAAATCTATTTTGATTCTCTGCTTCTATTAATGCAGGAGAAACTTGTTTCCATTTGAAAAATAAGGATTTAAATTCTTCTGGAAGTATTTTCTCAGAAGTTCCAAAAGTCTGCCACCAGTCATATACCCATGTTGGCAATCCTTGTTCATAGACTTTTGGGCAGATTTTAATCCACCACGAATGTTTATGATAAGGATTTTGGTAAAAGAAGGTTTTATAATAAGCTTCCTTTATATCCCAATAATTGAAGTTTATAACTTCTCTGCCACCATTATTATTCTTAATCTGGCATTCTCTTTCTCTTAGGGTTCCAAAACCCCAATCTTCAGCTGTTATTATTTGCTTAATTATTATTCTGCTAAAATTATAAACTTTAGCCTCCTTATAAGTTTTGAAATGCCTGATCTCACAAGCTCCCATACTTGTCAGGAATTCTTCATAAAAAATGCTTTTTTTATAAGCAGGAGCAGCATATGATGCTGTATCCATATAACGCTGCATAAGCTTCCAAGGCTCTTTTTCCCATTTAAGGTCATGAGTTTCAAGGAAGATAATGATATCTTTGAAGGGAGAAGGAATATACTTTTCTTTCTCTTCTGATGAAGTTATTACCTCAGCATAGGATGTTGAACCTTGTACTTTATTAGCCCAAGATGATGAGGTTCCCTCACTATCCTTTTTTGAGTTCAGATATTCCTGAACTTTCTGAAGTAATTCTGGATTATCTTCCAGTTGGTCGATACCTGTGATATTTTCCTTAAAAAGTTTCTTATTACCATGCTGAATGATGGGGATTCCACCTCCTCTTCCTTTATAAAAGGAAGGGTATTGGCTCCTTTGGCCTCTTCCTCTGGGGAGCATAACTACAAAATGAAACGTTTTAGGTTAAACCAATGAGAATAATTATATTAATTTTTCTCTCACAATCTCTTATAAGTCTTCTGAGATTAAGAGCTTCCTCCAAGATAGGTCTGAGGGAAGTAGCCGGGCGCCACCTTCTAATATAATACCTTTCTCTATCAAGTTCTTCTATTCTAATCTTATAATTTAAAATCATATTTTGGAGATCACGTATCTCCTGGTTATAGCAAATCCTATATGGATTAACCATTAGTAATAAATTCTCTAGTTAGGAAATCGGGTAAATTATTGTCCGATCCTTTTTTATAAATAATTTCAAAATCAAAAGGAGCAAGTTGCGCTTGCCATCTAGCAAACATCTGCTTAGAAACATCGTGCTTAAAATCTTTATCAAACAAAAATTTTGCTGTCTGACAATCTGTTTTTATTAAAAAACTCTTATTATATAAATCATCTTGAAATTTCAAAACGCATTTAAGGATAGCCAGGATTTCTTTAACAACCGTAGCATAGTTCTTTTGACTACTATTCCATTTTCCCGAGTAAAATCTAACAAGATATTCTTGTTTATTTTTGGGATCAATTTGTTTAAGGATACCTCCATATCCTATATTTGAGGCATCGGTTTCTATAACTTTTTTCCAATCAGGATTGGCAATTAAGAGGCAAGGGATATTTTTAACCTTTTCTTTTATTTTTTTAATAGCTTCTGTATGACTATTATTCCAGGGCTTAGGATCCTTCTTAAGCCTTTCGTAAAGAATAGCTGTATCCTGAGCAAGATTTTTATAATAAGGAGAAATATAATTAATACTCCCTAGGAACCTTTGTAATTGAGTTTTATCCCTTATTTCATCTGGAAAATTAGACGCAAACTCGATGCTTCTATTTATAGGAATTATTTTTCCTTTCTCAATATTATGACCTAAAAATCTAACACAAACTTGAAACAATTTCATCTTAGATTTGGATATAACAAGGCCATTATTTGAAATAAGATTTTTAAAAATTCTAAGATGCTCAAAATGAGTTTGGATGTCTTTTGAAAAGACTAAGATATCATCGATATAAACGATGATAAAATCACTGTAAGGATTGAATATATCATTCATGATTTTTTGGAATTCTGAAGGTGCGTTTTTTAAACCAATAGGCATCACCTTCCACTCGAATTGTCCAAAGGGAACATTAAAAGCAGTTTTATAAACATCCCTTTTATCAATCTGAATCTGCCAATATCCAGATTTTAGATCAAATTTTGAAAATATAATAGCGTTTAAAAGCCTATCTAATAAATCTTTTTTATTGGGCATCGGATATCTAAACCATTTCAAGGCCTTATTAAGCGGTTTATAGTTGATAACTAACCTTGGAACTCCTCTTTCTTGTTCAGCTTGCTTATTAACATAGAAAGCTGTGCAAGACCAAGGAGATTTAGAGGGTTGTATGAGGCCCTTTTCTTCAAGACTTTTGACTTCTTTTTTACAAAGATCCAGATACTCCTTATTCATTTGACCTGGTCTAGCTTTAGTAGGGATTCTAGATTCATCAAAATCTTCTTCATAATCAAGGTTAACAATATGCTTTTTTCTATCCCAAAAAGCATTGGGATGTTCATTACAAATTTGTTCAGTAAAATTATTTTCTATTAATTTAATTTTTTCTTTAAGCTTCGGGTTTTCCAATTGTGCTTCAATATTAATAGAATTAATTTCTTGTTTTATAAAATTAATTTGGTTTTGTTTATTAATAATATTTTCTCTAATATTATTCAGAACTCTGCTAATAGGTTCTGTGACGAAGGGAAACTCTAAAGATATATTACCGAAATTTCCTATTATTCCTTTGTTATCAACTCTGATAGGTAAGATTTTCCTAAGGAAAGGAGTTCCTAATATAATTTGGTTGGAAATATTCTTAACTAAAAGAAAGCTATTAGGAATACAAGCTTTATTTTTACATATAAAGGCTTTAGGAAGTTTATAACTAATTTCCATTTTTTGATTATTAGCAGAGAATAAATTATGCGAGGTTTTCTCAAAGTATCTAGTAGGTATTAAACCCTCCTGAATACAATTAAGATCTGCTCCACTATCAACAAGAGCAATTAATTCTTTTTTATAGTTATTATCAATGAGAAGGATAATCTTTATAAACCATTTCTGAGAAGTAATTAATTCAAGTTTTGAAAGGAATAACCCTTCATCGTTGTTGTTTGTAGTAGAAACTTCTTTTCCTTTTTCAATTGTTGAGATACGTAAATCTTGGATCCTTAAGTTATTTCTTAATTCTTTAATTTCTTCTTTAAGGTTATTTATTTCTGAATTTAAATCTTTAACCGCTGGTTTATTAGAGTATTTTTGATTCATTAATCTTTTAACTTCGGCCATAGTATATGGCTCCGAATTATTATAAGTCATAGTATAAGGTTCAGAATCATAGTTATCTTTCTCAATTAAATCTTTGTTTTTTAATTGATCAAAGATTTCAAGTCTTAATTTCTCATCTTTTATTATTTTCAAAAGTTCTGTTATATCATTACTAGTTATGACATTTATATTACTACTACTTCCTGCTTCATCTTGAAACTGGGCTATGATTTCGTAAAGATTATCACATTTACAAGAATCATTACTGGAATCTGAAACAGAAATATTTTCCGTTTCCTCACAAGTCATATCCTCATCGGAATTTTGATCACTAAATTCTTCTTTTTGTTCTAAAATTTCTATAATAGAATCTTTGAGATCTTTATCTATCTCAGGATTGTTAATTTTTCTTTTTATATTTTTTTTATTTTTTATCCAACAATTACTAGCATAGTGACCTGTTTTTTACAAAAATCACATATTCTTTTCCCTTCAGCAAAATCTTTCTTTTCTTGGGAAGAGAAGTTGGTATTAAACCAATCTAGAAAAGAAAGATTTTGCTGAAGAATTTTATAAAGAACTTGCTGAAATTAATCTAGAAATTTCGTTTGTTCCTTGGTTCACTATGTGATTTAATACCAGGTCACTATGCTAGTAATTGTTGGATAAAAAATAAAAAAAATATAAAAAGAAAAATTAACAATCCTGAGATAGATAAAGATCTCAAAGATTCTATTATAGAAATTTTAGAACAAAAAGAAGAATTTAGTGATCAAAATTCCGATGAGGATATGACTTGTGAGGAAACGGAAAATATTTCTGTTTCAGATTCCAGTAATGATTCTTGTAAATGTGATAATCTTTACGAAATCATAGCCCAGTTTCAAGATGAAGCAGGAAGTAGTAGTAATATAAATGTCATAACTAGTAATGATATAACAGAACTTTTGAAAATAATAAAAGATGAGAAATTAAGACTTGAAATCTTTGATCAATTAAAAAACAAAGATTTAATTGAGAAAGATAACTATGATTCTGAACCTTATACTATGACTTATAATAATTCGGAGCCATATACTATGGCCGAAGTTAAAAGATTAATGAATCAAAAATACTCTAATAAACCAGCGGTTAAAGATTTAAATTCAGAAATAAATAACCTTAAAGAAGAAATTAAAGAATTAAGAAATAACTTAAGGATCCAAGATTTACGTATCTCAACAATTGAAAAAGGAAAAGAAGTTTCTACTACAAACAGCAACGATGAAGGGTTATTCCTTTCAAAACTTGAATTAATTACTTCTCAGAAATGGTTTATAAAGATTATCCTTCTCATTGATAATAACTATAAAAAAGAATTAATTGCTCTTGTTGATAGTGGAGCAGATCTTAATTGTATTCAGGAGGGTTTAATACCTACTAGATACTTTGAGAAAACCTCGCATAATTTATTCTCTGCTAATAATCAAAAAATGGAAATTAGTTATAAACTTCCTAAAGCCTTTATATGTAAAAATAAAGCTTGTATTCCTAATAGCTTTCTTTTAGTTAAGAATATTTCCAACCAAATTATATTAGGAACTCCTTTCCTTAGGAAAATCTTACCTATCAGAGTTGATAACAAAGGAATAATAGGAAATTTCGGTAATATATCTTTAGAGTTTCCCTTCGTCACAGAACCTATTAGCAGAGTTCTGAATAATATTAGAGAAAATATTATTAATAAACAAAACCAAATTAATTTTATAAAACAAGAAATTAATTCTATTAATATTGAAGCACAATTGGAAAACCCGAAGCTTAAAGAAAAAATTAAATTAATAGAAAATAATTTTACTGAACAAATTTGTAATGAACATCCCAATGCTTTTTGGGATAGAAAAAAGCATATTGTTAACCTTGATTATGAAGAAGATTTTGATGAATCTAGAATCCCTACTAAAGCTAGACCAGGTCAAATGAATAAGGAGTATTTGGATCTTTGTAAAAAAGAAGTCAAAAGTCTTGAAGAAAAGGGCCTCATACAACCCTCTAAATCTCCTTGGTCTTGCACAGCTTTCTATGTTAATAAGCAAGCTGAACAAGAAAGAGGAGTTCCAAGGTTAGTTATCAACTATAAACCGCTTAATAAGGCCTTGAAATGGTTTAGATATCCGATGCCCAATAAAAAAGATTTATTAGATAGGCTTTTAAACGCTATTATATTTTCAAAATTTGATCTAAAATCTGGATATTGGCAGATTCAGATTGATAAAAGGGATGTTTATAAAACTGCTTTTAACGTTCCCTTTGGACAATTCGAGTGGAAGGTGATGCCTTTTGGTTTAAAAAACGCACCTTCAGAATTCCAAAAAATCATGAATGATATATTCAATCCTTACAGTGATTTTATCATCGTTTATATCGATGATATCTTAGTCTTTTCAAAAGACATCCAAACTCATTTTGAGCATCTTAGAATTTTTAAAAATCTTATTTCAAATAATGGCCTTGTTATATCCAAATCTAAGATGAAATTGTTTCAAGTTTGTGTTAGATTTTTAGGTCATAATATTGAGAAAGGAAAAATAATTCCTATAAATAGAAGCATCGAGTTTGCGTCTAAATTTCCAGATGAAATAAGGGATAAAACTCAATTACAAAGGTTCCTAGGGAGTATTAATTATATTTCTCCTTATTATAAAAATCTTGCTCAGGATACAGCTATTCTTTACGAAAGGCTTAAGAAGGATCCTAAGCCCTGGAATAATAGTCATACAGAAGCTATTAAAAAATAAAAGAAAAGGTTAAAAATATCCCTTGCCTCTTAATTGCCAATCCTGATTGGAAAAAAGTTATAGAAACTGATGCCTCAAATATAGGATATGGAGGTATCCTTAAACAAATTGATCCCAAAAATAAACAAGAATATCTTGTTAGATTTTACTCGGGAAAATGGAATAGTAGTCAAAAGAACTATGCTACGGTTGTTAAAGAAATCCTGGCTATCCTTAAATGCGTTTTGAAATTTCAAGATGATTTATATAATAAGAGTTTTTTTATAAAAACAGATTGCCATGCAGCAAAATTTTTGTTTGATAAAGATTTTAAGCACGATGTTTCTAAGCAGATGTTTGCTAGATGGCAAGCGCAACTTGCTCCTTTTGATTTTGAAATTATTTATAAAAAAGGATCGGACAATAATTTACCCGATTTCCTAACTAGAGAATTTATTACTAATGGTTAATCCATATAGGATTTGCTATAACCAGGAGATATGTGATCTCCAAAATATGATTTTAAATTATAAGATTAGAATAGAAGAACTTGATAGAGAAAGGTATTATATTAGAAGGTGGCGCCCGGCTACTTCCCTCAGACCTATCTTGGAGGAAGCTCTTAATCTCAGAAGACTTATAAGAGATAGTGAGAGAAAAATTAATATAATTATTCTCATTGGTTTAACCTAAAACGTTTCATTTTGTAGTTATGCTCCCCAGAGGAAGAGGCCAAAGGAGCCAATACCCTTCCTTTTATAAAGGAAGAGGAGGTGGAATCCCCATCATTCAGCATGGTAATAAGAAACTTTTTAAGGAAAATATCACAGGTATCGACCAACTGGAAGATAATCCAGAATTACTTCAGAAAGTTCAGGAATATCTGAACTCAAAAAAGGATAGTGAGGGAACCTCATCATCTTGGGCTAATAAAGTACAAGGTTCAACATCCTATGCTGAGGTAATAACTTCATCAGAAGAGAAAGAAAAGTATATTCCTTCTCCCTTCAAAGATATCATTATCTTCCTTGAAACTCATGACCTTAAATGGGAAAAAGAGCCTTGGAAGCTTATGCAGCGTTATATGGATACAGCATCATATGCTGCTCCTGCTTATAAAAAAAGAATTTTTTATGAAGAATTCCTGACAAGTATGGGAGCTTGTGAGATCAGGCATTTCAAAACTTATAAGGAGGCTAAAGTTTATAATTTTAGCAGAATAATAATTAAGCAAATAATAACAGCTGAAGATTGGGGTTTTGGAACCCTAAGAGAAAGAGAATGCCAGATTAAGAATAATAATGGTGGCAGAGAAGTTATAAACTTCAATTATTGGGATATAAAGGAAGCTTATTATAAAACCTTCTTTTACCAAAATCCTTATCATAAACATTCGTGGTGGATTAAAATCTGCCCAAAAGTCTATGAACAAGGATTGCCAACATGGGTATATGACTGGTGGCAGACTTTTGGAACTTCTGAGAAAATACTTCCAGAAGAATTTAAATCCTTATTTTTCAAATGGAAACAAGTTACTCCTGCATTAATAGAAGCAGAGAATCAAAATAGATTTTTCCATAATATGGAGACTCTTCATTTTTATGCAGAGTTTGGTATCCCGTGGATCTGGAAATGGGAACCAGAAATTGGTTTTGATCATAACAATGTTCCGTGCCTTAAAAGGCAGTTCTCCACTAGGTTTTGGCCTACAATGATGGAGAAGGACAAGTCAGGGGATATCCAAGGTCTCCAGACTCTTCAATTAATAAAAGAAAGAGTTTCTTTTTATAAAGAACAAAAGAGAGTTAATAAATCTCTGAAAAAAGACATTACTCCTTTTGAAGAATTCTTGAGGAAGAATATCTCAAAAATGAATGAAAAGGAACTTATAGCAAAATATATGGCTAGTATTGGAAAAGACATTGATCATATGGATGAAGATGAAAACGAAGAAGGAGATACAGATATTAATTCTCCAGAACTCTCTCCAAACAATGATGAGCATAAAAATTTTAGGGATGCTCAGGATCCATACGAAGAAGAAGAAGGCTTCTCAACAGAAGATAATTTTGCTAACTTCATCAAGATGATCGAGAAAACGCCAGATAAGGCAAATGGGAGCCAACAAAGTGGAAAGATGAAAGAATAAAGGGTGCAAGCACTTTCGTCAGCCCTTACGTCAGCTGGAAAATTATAAATTTCAAATCCGGATTTGAAATCCGACTTTTGTTGTCTTTAAATAAGGTCTTTTGATAGGAAGAGATCAGGATCTCATGTGTTGAGATAAGAACACACTCTCTCTCTCTCTCTCTCTCTTGTATCCCTCCATCCTTGTTAGATGGTATCTATCAAGGTCAAAACCTTGAGGATCGTAAAGGGGATGCCATAATTATAGAATTATCATCCTAATAAGGGAAGGAGAAATATATCAAAAGGTATTTTACTGATTTCTTATTGTTTTAAAATGGCCAGTCATCCTATGTCAATGGAGGCAAGCCCAAAAAAATGCCAAAGCATCGGCAGCAACAGGCGAATCCAGACCCAAGGAAATAGCCATAAAAATCAATAATTAATCAAACCTGGATATATCTTCCTTTCGATATTAAAATTATATTTCCATAATTAATTCCTTAGTATCTTATCGTCTAGTTTATCCAATACTTATAAACTTAGCCAATCATAATAAAAAAAACTTAAAAACAGAGAAGTACAGGAAACTTACAAAATATATATTGCTAAACTTTTCCCGAAGGATATCTTACAAAAGAGTAAGGATGGAGGGATACAAGAGAGAGAGAGAGAGAGAGAGTGCTTATCTCAACACATGAGATCCTGATCTCTTCCTATCAAAAGACCTTATTTAAAGACAACAAAAGTCGGATTTCAAATCCGGATTTGAAATTTATAATTTTCCAGCTGACGTAAGGGCTGACGAAAGTGCTTGCACCCTTTATTCTTTCATCTTTCCACTTTGTTGGCTCCCATTTGCCTTATCTGGTGTTTTCTCGATCATCTTGATGAAGTTCTCAAAATTATCTTCTGTTGAGAAGCCTTCTTCTTCTTCGTATGGATCGTGAGCATCCCTAAAATTTTTATGCTCATCTTTGTTTGGAGAGAGTTCTGGAGAATTAATATCTGTATCTCCTTCTTCGTTTTCATCTTCATCCATATGATCAATGTCCTTTCCGATACTAGCCATATATTTTGCTATAAGTTCCTTCTCATTCATTTTTGAGATATTCTTCCTTAAGAATTCTTCAAAAGGAGTAATGTCTTTTTTCAGAGATTTATTAACTCTCTTTTGTTCTTTATAAAAATAAACTCTTTCTTTTATTAATTGAAGAGTCTGGAGTCCTTGGATATCCCCTGACTTGTCCTTCTCCATCATTGTAGGCCAAAACCTAGTGGAGAACTGCCTTTTAAGGCACGGAACATTGTTATGATCAAAACCAATTTCTGGTTCCCATTTCCAGATCCACGGGATACCAAACTCTGCATAAAAATGAAGAGTCTCCATATTATGGAAAAATCTATTTTGAATCTCTGCTTCTATTAATGCAGGAGAAACTTGTTTCCATTTGAAAAATAAGGATTTAAATTCTTCTGGAAGTATTTTCTCAGAAGTTCCAAAGGTCTGCCACCAGTCATATACCCATGTTGGCAGTCCTTGTTCATAGACTTTTGGGCAGATTTTAATCCACCACGAATGTTTATGATAAGGATTTTGGTAAAAGAAGGTTTTATAATAAGCTTCCTTTATATCCCAATAATTGAAGTTTATAACTTCTCTGCCACCATTATTATTCTTAATCTGACATTCTCTTTCTCTTAGGGTTCCAAAACCCCAATCTTCAGCTGTTATTATTTGCTTAATTATTATTCTGCTAAAATTATAAACTTTAGCCTCCTTATAAGTTTTGAAATGCCTGATCTCACAAGCTCCCATACTTGTCAGGAATTCTTCATAAAAAATACTTTTTTTATAAGCAGGAGCAGCATATGATGCTGTATCCATATAACGCTGCATAAGCTTCCAAGGCTCTTTTTCCCATTTAAGGTCATGAGTTTCAAGGAAGATAATGATATCTTTGAAGGGAGAAGGAATATACTTTTCTTTCTCTTCTGATGAAGTTATAACCTCAGCATAGGATGTTGAACCTTGTACTTTATTAGCCAAAGATGATGAGGTTCCCTCACTATCCTTTTTTGAGTTCAGATATTCCTGAACTTTCTGAAGTAATTCTGGATTATCTTCCAGTTGGTCGATACCTGTGATATTTTCCTTAAAAAGTTTCTTATTACCATGCTGAATGATGGGGATTCCACCTCTTCTTCCTTTATAAAAGGAAGGGTATTGGCTCCTTTGGCCTCTTCCTCTGGGGAGCATAACTACAAAATGAAACGTTTTAGGTTAAACCAATGAGAATAATTATATTAATTTTTCTCTCACAATCTCTTATAAGTCTTCTGAGATTAAGAGCTTCCTCCAAGATAGGTCTGAGGGAAGTAGCAGGGCGCCACCTTCTAATATAATACCTTTCTCTATCAAGTTCTTCTATTCTAATCTTATAATTTAAAATCATATTTTGGAGATCACATATCTCCTGGTTATAGCAAATCCTATATGGATTAACCATTAGTAATAAATTCTCTAGTTAGGAAATCGGGTAAATTATTGTCCGATCCTTTTTTATAAATAATTTCAAAATCAAAAGGAGCAAGTTGCGCTTGCCATCTAGCAAACATCTGCTTAGAAACATCGTGCTTAAAATCTTTATCAAACAAAAATTTTGCTGCCTGGCAATCTGTTTTTATTAAAAAACTCTTATTATATAAATCGTCTTGAAATTTCAAAACGCATTTAAGGATAGCCAGGATTTCTTTAACAACCGTAGCATAGTTCTTTTGACTACTATTCCATTTTCCCGAGTAAAATCTAACAAGATATTCTTGTTTATTTTTGGGATCAATTTGTTTAAGGATACCTCCATATCCTATATTTGAGGCATCGGTTTCTATAACTTTTTTCCAATCAGGATTGGCAATTAAGAGGCAAGGGATATTTTTAACCTTTTCTTTTATTTTTTTAATAGCTTCTGTATGACTATTATTCCAGGGCTTAGGATCCTTCATAAGCCTTTCATAAAGAATAGCTGTATCCTGAGCAAGATTTTTATAATAAGGAGAAATATAATTAATACTCCCTTGGAACCTTTGTAATTGAGTTTTATCCCTTATTTCATCTGGAAATTTAGACGCAAACTCGATGCTTCTATCTATAGGAATTATTTTTCCTTTCTCAATATTATGACCTAAAAATCTAACACAAACTTGAAACAATTTCATCTTAGATTTGGATATAACAAGGCCATTATTTGAAATAAGATTTTTAAAAATTCTAAGATGCTCAAAATGAGTTTGGATGTCTTTTGAAAAGACTAAGATATCATCGATATAAACGATGATAAAATCACTGTAAGGATTGAATATATCATTCATGATTTTTTGGAATTCTGAAGGTGCGTTTTTTAAACCAAAAGGCATCACCTTCCACTCGAATTGTCCAAAGGGAACATTAAAAGCAGTTTTATAAACATCCCTTTTATCAATCTGAATCTGCCAATATCCAGATTTTAGATCAAATTTTGAAAATATAATAGCGTTTAAAAGCCTATCTAATAAATCTTTTTTATTGGGCATCGGATATCTAAACCATTTCAAGGCCTTATTAAGCGGTTTATAGTTGATAACTAACCTTGGAACTCCTCTTTCTTGTTCAGCTTGCTTATTAACATAGAAAGCTGTGCAAGACCAAGGAGATTTAGAGGGTTGTATGAGGCCCTTTTCTTCAAGACTTTTGACTTCTTTTTTACAAAGATCCAGATACTCCTTATTCATTTGACCTGGTCTAGCTTTAGTAGGGATTCTAGATTCATCAAAATCTTCTTCATAATCAAGGTTAACAATATGCTTTTTTCTATCCCAAAAAGCATTGGGATGTTCATTACAAATTTGTTCAGTAAAATTATTTTCTATTAATTTAATTTTTTCTTTAAGCTTCGGGTTTTCCAATTGTGCTTCAATATTAATAGAATTAATTTCTTGTTTTATAAAATTAATTTGGTTTTGTTTATTAATAATATTTTCTCTAATATTATTCAGAACTCTGCTAATAGGTTCTGTGACGAAGGGAAACTCTAAAGATATATTACCGAAATTTCCTATTATTCCTTTGTTATCAACTCTGATAGGTAAGATTTTCCTAAGGAAAGGAGTTCCTAATATAATTTGGTTGGAAATATTCTTAACTAAAAGAAAGCTATTAGGAATACAAGCTTTATTTTTACATATAAAGGCTTTAGGAAGTTTATAACTAATTTCCATTTTTTGATTATTAGCAGAGAATAAATTATGCGAGGTTTTCTCAAAGTATCTAGTAGGTATTAAACCCTCCTGAATACAATTAAGATCTGCTCCACTATCAACAAGAGCAATTAATTCTTTTTTATAGTTATTATCAATAAGAAGGATAATCTTTATAAACCATTTCTGAGAAGTAATTAATTCAAGTTTTGAAAGGAATAACCCTTCATCGTTGCTGTTTGTAGTAGAAACTTCTTTTCCTTTTTCAATTGTTGAGATACGTAAATCTTGGATCCTTAAGTTATTTCTTAATTCTTTAATTTCTTCTTTAAGGTTATTTATTTCTGAATTTAAATCTTTTACCACTGGTTTATTAGAGTATTTTTGATTCATTAATCTTTTAACTTCGGCCATAGTATATGGCTCCGAATTATTATAAGTCATAGTATAAGGTTCAGAATCATAGTTATCTTTCTCAATTAAATCTTTGTTTTTTAATTGATCAAAGATTTCAAGTCTTAATTTCTCATCTTTTATTATTTTCAAAAGTTCTGTTATATCATTACTAGTTATGACATTTATATTACTACTACTTCCTGCTTCATCTTGAAACTGGGCTATGATTTCGTAAAGATTATCACATTTACAAGAATCATTACTGGAATCTGAAACAGAACTATTTTCCGTTTCCTCACAAGTCATATCCTCATCGGAATTTTGATCACTAAATTCTTCTTTTTGTTCTAAAATTTCTATAATAGAATCTTTGAGATCTTTATCTATCTCAAGATTGTTAATTTTTCTTTTTATATTTTTTTTATTTTTTATCCAACAATTACTAGCATAGTGACCTGGTTTTTTACAAAAATCACATATTATAGGGATATTCTTTTTCTTTCTATAAGTTTCCCTTTTTTCTCTTTTTTCTCTTCTTTTATGAGTTTTTCTAGTGGGAACATTATAATCTTTTCTTTTATCATATTTTTTAGTTTTTTCTTTTGTAACAGGGATATTTTCTACCCCAAATTGGTTACAAAATTGCCCTAATTGTCTCTTCTCATTAAGGTTATTTTTCTTAATTTGTCTATCAAGTTTTATCTCATTGCAAAGAGATAATCCTTCTTGGATACAAAATCCTATTAATTTACCATAAGTAAAATTATCATAATTGATATTAATATTTCCTTGTCTTAATTGGGTTCTTACTCTTTCAGCAAAGAGATAAGGTAACCCATCGATGAATTTAGACTTCCAATGAGCACTATTACTTTCTGGGAGTTCCATAACTCTACTTAAAAAAGTATCTTTATACCATCTAAAATTAGTAAGAGTTTTGCATCTTAAATTTTGAAGTAGTGTTCTAATAGTCTCACTATTATCAGACCATCTTCCTGTAAAGTGTTCCATAATATTTATGACAAGAGTATAAACAGAATTTTCTGTAATATTATTGTCTTCTGTTTTTACCGAGGTAAGAATAATATTTCTATTTTCTGCGGTGAGATAATTATCCCACCAACCTTTTAACTGACCTGTGAAGCCTGCTGTTATCATTTTTGCAATTTGGCTATCAGTATTACCAAGATTTTTTGCCACAGTACTATACATGAGCATTCTATGGATAATATTTTGAATGTGCCTATCGTTATAACCATCAATATTCCATTCATAAATATTTTTTCCATTATAAGAATTATTTATCGTATACTCCTGTTCTTCAATAAGGACATCCTGGGGAGTTGGTCTATTATAATAATACATCCTTTGGGTTGGTTTATCAGCAAATTTAAATTTTTCCAGTTTATAAATTTCATCTATATTTTGACCATCACTATCAGTTTCCTCCATTCCTTTATTGAGAGTATTAATCTTAAACTTATTGAATTGTTTAATTATAAATTCTTCAATATTATCCTTAGCTTTCATTTTAAAATCTTTTATGATAGGAGGAGGTTGTATACTAGGAGTACAAACAACCTGTTTGACTTCTTTTTCAATATAAAAGTGTTCTTTAATACTCTTTAATTCAGATGTTATTTTTTCAATCTTATTTGTTATACAATTAATATTTTCTCCAAGCCTTATAAGGTAAAGGTTTGTAAAATTTCTTTGTTTAATTATCTCGTTAATATAACCCATGGTATTAATAAAGGATTCGTTATCAATCAATTTATGAAAAGCTTTAAAATATCTAATTTCATTGTCTTCCTCTATTTGAAAAGATCTAGGAGGAGGAAAACTAGACCTAATATTTTCTCCCGTTTGGGAAAGAGTATAATTCCTTTCAATTGTAGAGATGTAATTTTTTACGTAAGTATTTATGAACCAAGGAACAAACGAAATTTCTAGATTAATTTCAGCAAGTTCTTTATAAAATTCTTCAGCAAAATCTTTCTTTTCTTGGGAAGAGAAGTTGGTATTAAACCAATCTCTAAAATCTTTCCAAATGGGTTTTTTATAATCCTCCTGTATTTTAAGTCTGGCAGGGGATCCTTGACTAAAATCAATTTTTCTTTTATTCATTTTAATCAGAGAAATTAAATTCTGATACTGTTGCGTTTGAATCAACAGTATATATTCCTCTAGCAATATTATCTTCTTTTATTTTAATTCCTTCAACTTTATCTTCCCTAACTCATGTCTCTCTTATTCTGGAGGTGGAGGCTCTAGAGGACTCAGGATATTCAACCTTATAATTAGGGGCTATATAGAAATAATTTTCTTTATCAGATCTAGAGCATAAGCTGTCACTAGATCTTCTGTGATTTTCAAATTCGATTTGAACTTGTCCATCAGGCGTTTGAGTAATACTTAAAGGCCTGTTTTGAGTTCGAGGAACTCGTGGGACAGCGTTATCTATAATCCAGTTTTTAGGAAATTCAATTTCTTCCCATTTAATAGATCTTCTAGTAGTGATCTCAGACTTTTTAAAATTAGTTTCTATTAAAACAGTTTCATTTATAGATTTGTCCTTGATTCTACATCTTGGGTTTAAAGTACGTAGAGGTTTATAATATATCCTGCTACAAACACATATAACCTCAGATCCTGAAGTATAATTATAGCCATGAGTTTTAACATTTAGAGTTAAAGCATCATATATATTAATATCTGACAATGAAAGTTGCAAATTAGGATAAACATTAAAGTATACAGGACCATGAGCTAAACTTGACTGTATAATACCCATTAATGAAGAATTATAATCAAGATTTCTAGCATCTCTCAAGGCTGCTATAAAACTTTCGGGTAAACCTTCTAAAGTTAAAGGTTTGAAAGCAATTTGAACTAAACCTATATGTAAAAATTTATGAGTTTTCTCATAAATTTCAAGACTCTTACTATTTAAAAGTTTTATTTCCATATCCTCTTTATTTAGAGATATGGTTTCCTCTGTGGTTTGGACAACCTGGGTTAATTTGATATTATCAAAAAACCCGTATCTATAAACAGTCCTAGGATTAATCCTAGGAATAGTCCACTTATTTAATAATTCAATGTCTTGAGGAACCTCATATTCTTCCTCAATCCTGTTTTTTACTATATTATTGGTAGTAAAGGACATGAATAAAATAAGTATTGGACAATCTATCAGATAAGATACCCAGAAATCACATGGCTCTGATACCATCTATCAAGGTCAAAACCTTGAGGATCGTAAAGGGGATGATATTGTTATCCCTTGACTCTTGTTTTGTTGTTTTGTTATGCCTGTTAGACCTATCTCTAACCATAAAAGTGAGTTTTGGTGTAGAAAATTCCAACTATACACAATCTAATTCTAAACCCATTTTTGAGTTCTTTCATGGAACAACACCAAGTATATTCACTGCAAAAATTTTGTGAGGCATACTAAAAAATGATGTAAAATACTACCTCCGTATTTTAAAAATAAAAATAATTTCCATTTTGGGCCGTATAAAAATAGAAACTTTAGAATCTTTCTATTTTTAGGCGTGGACCCCATAATCAACTAACACTACTTTCACTACTTTTTCTCTTCTCCCTCTTACTTTATTCATTTTTTTCATTATCTTTCTTACTTTACCAATTTTTCTCTCCTACTTTACTAATTGTGCATTAAAACTCGTGTCATTTCAAATATTTCTAGTTTTCAAATACGGAGGTAGTAGAATTTAGTGCAAGTGGTTGGAGCAAAACTACTACTCCAAAAATGGATTACAGTTTGGTCTAAATGGTTGGAGATGTCTTAAAACATTAGTTTAACATATCAACTGGAATATTTACCCGCACGAACTACAACAACAACAAAAAAAACCCGTTAAGGACATTTTGAATGCAATTAAGGATGCTAAATTTTGTTTATAAATATATCGCCAACACTTTAAAAAGCTTTTGTATTGTTAGTATTCCAACTAAATTTAGAGAACGCAAATATAAACGTCGTAAGAAAGCAAAAGATTAAGTTAATTTGTTCTTCATTTATGAACGCTTTCTTTTGCGTCATAAATTGTTGTTATTTTTTAAACTTTTCCAATGCATTTAATTGTGTCTCAATTTTTCTGTTCCTGAGTATGTTTTTTCTAGTGCGAAACACACCCGAGAAAACCAAATTAACTCAGATAATGAGATTGAAACTTAAAAATACAAGGGGGAAAGGCAACACACCCTTAAAACATATATATGTAAGAAAGAGATTTTAGTCATGCTTATATGAGGGGGAGATAACCAGTATGTCAGCCTCTTGAGGTGATCTAAAGCTCACTTTCTTCTTCAGCTTCCCATTTCCCGACTCGCCCCTCATCGACACTCTATAACACATCTCTTTCCCGTTGCAGTCCCCGTCAGCCATGTTCAAAGCCGGAGATGCAGCTATCAACTCCTTCAAACTCACCCTGTATGAGCCTCCATGCATTTTTCTTATTCTCATTGGGGCGGCTAAGCTCCTCGGTTTAACGGATTTCCTCACTGCATCATTAGTACGACGGCAGCACATATTTGCACCCATTTAACTCTAAGATAAGTGTGTAGATGTTGAGGGTTTAATTATAAAGGGGTCCAGACTTTTGAGTTTACTGAATAAAACAACACTGAACATAGTATGCACCGCTGTGTTTGGATTTATTAGTGAAGAAATGGATGCTTCCATAAAGCATGTATGTGTTGATTAGGAGATGTGATTTTGACTTCATTTCCAGTGTTGGATTTGCAGAGGACAACTCCGACTTGTTTTGGCCTAATCTTTGTTGGATACACAACTTAATTAAATCGAATTGATGAAATGGTTTACTATTTTGGCTTTAGTTTTACATATTTTATATTGATAGTTTAGGAGATTTTATTTTAGTTTTTAACAACAACGAATTAGAATATTCTTATTGTAGTTTCTGCCGCAGTTAGAATACAAATAGAAAAAATGCCAAGTAACGTTATTTGCAATAAAAGCATCAGCAATTAAAACATTTGATTCCATTCTTCACTTCACGAGTTGAAAATTAAATATTTAAATGCCTATTTAAAATTCAAAATATTTGTAAATACTGCATGCACTCACACAGAGAAAACACCCAACATTGCACACACTATACACCCACAACACACAAACAGCACACAATATTACACAAGTCAGAATGGAGTATATAAAATTACATACTGCATATAAAATTTACCTTTAAGAAATGCATAAAGGATCCCCAGCAATGCGAGTTTATAACATCTAATGCAGTCTCTACTGTTAAAACAATATGCATATAAAACAAGAATCTTCCTACAACTGGTCTACCACGTAGACAGCGTAAGTTACCACCACCACCACCACCACCAACACCGTCGAACCACACGTGACTATGGCGTAATTGGAAGAGGTTCGACCGCAGAAACAGGCGATGCTGCATCCTCTTTCGACACCGCTACATAGTTGACCGGTGCAGTTGGTCTGGCTTCCCTCTTCCCGTCTCTGTTCACAGATCTCGAACTGTTTTGGTGAGCATTTAGCGAGAGGCGCCTATTGGTGCTCCCGTTGGCACCTCCATTGGCACGTGGTGGGCCAACCCCTTTCTTGACACTAGCCTGTCTGGCCGGGCTTGGTGTTGGACCAACTTCCTGCTCTTTAATCGAGAGTTCACTTAACTTCTTCTCCTCCTGCAAACATAACAACTCATTCGAGATGGGAACTTGGGAATATATAAGATATCATAACATAAAGAACACAAATGGATTCGACTTACCCTCAGCCTCTTCTTCTCCTCTTCTCTGTCGTGCCTCAGCATTGCATACTCATCCAGCATCGCGAGTAGAGGAACACCATCATAAGTGAATGTTATTCCATGGTCTTCCTCCCATGTCCGGGTTTTAGCAACCAAACTATCAACAAGAGCTGCATGAACAATATAAATTTAGTAGACTATCAAAGTATAACTGAATAACTAATTTTAAATGCATAACTACAGAACACAAATTTAGTTCAGTATAACAGTGATTTTAGTTGACTATAATTTACGGTGAAGGATTTAGTTCACTATAATGGCATTTTGGTTCACTCCGTGTTTTCAAATTCGTGTTGTGAGCTAAAACGTCTTAACTGTGAACTAAATCGCTCTTATAGTGAACCAAATTCGTGTTTTATAGTTATGCATTTAAGTAGTACTTGCCCTATGTAATACTTGAAGAGGTATAGCATGAGATACTTTAATAAGTACCTGGAATTTTATTCACCAAGACTCTTGCCTTTTCTGCTCTCTTGAGATTCAAATGTGCACCTCGGCTAACATTATACCTATTTTCATCCTGTTGTCCAATGCAACACATCATATGATTAAAAAATGTGACATGTCAAAATATATTTTGAGATCGAGTAGAAGAAAATTCATGATTTTGTCAAGGTCTAAGCAGTAAATAAATATAAACAGGCAACACAATCTACGTGCACATGAGAAGCAAGTAGACAAATTCATTACCCTGTTGTAATCTTCGAGCCAGCTTTCTTCTTCACAAGCCGACATCCATTTCTCAACCTTATCCAATATCTCCTTTCTGCTTGTCGCCTCCTCTTTTGCTTTTTCTATCTGATTATCCATGTCAGCTAATAAGTCTGTAGGTTCAACACTCCCGGAATCAATAAGAGACAAAATTCTTTCTCGGGCAGCCTCAGTATCAATCTCTATGTGAGCACGAGCAAATATATGCTCGAGCTCAGTCTGCCTCTTAAAAGCAATTTCCTTCATTCTGCTAGCTTTTAGGTGATCAAGCCTCTCAACTTCCACTTCAGCCTTTAAGAGTTGCAGGATTCATTAAGTTTAAAGAATAAATTGCATTCTTTCTGCAATTATAAAGTTTCACACGATAAAGAACTCCCACCTGTTCAATAAGGTCCAAAGCAAGAGCCCCAGGGGAGGTAACCTCATTTGCTAATGCAGAAATATTGCATGTTACGTGATCAAACAGAGCACGCTCTTCTGGTGGTGTATCCATCAAGTTCCAGAGGTCAATTAGCTGAGATGCCAATTCTTGAAGCTGTAGAGAAAGATATGAATCAACATACAAAAACCCGTCAAATGGTACGTTGGTCAAAAGATATCTCGATGATTATAAGTGTTTTAAGAAATATCCTAAAAAATGAGCATTTCAAGAAGATATCTCCATGACTATATGTTTTATAGGTAAAGTAAATCTTCAATCCTTACAATGCAACATATAGTTGTAAATTCAAATTCTTCAACAAAAAACAAGACGCGATAAATATGTTTCTTAACAGTGACCACACGAAATTAACTGAACACATAATCACCTTATCCAACCTCGTCCTCTTGTCTTCCTTTAGTGTTAATACAGTAGCAGCCAACCTTGTTAGGGTATCGTCGCTGATGCTTTTCAACTGTGTACTACGCGAGTCGTTTAGGCTAGGATGCACTTCCGTGACAGTAGTAAGGAAGTCCATGCCAAGAACTGCACAAAGATCGTGTACAGTGCTCACGAATCCAAGCACCTTGTGCAACCTCTCACTCTGCAGGATCAAGAAAAAAACAACAGCCATGAAGATATTAGCACGAGTTAATAAAATCGCTGATTTATGGCAAGTTATAGACCTCACCTTTTCTTTTTGAAGGTCTTGAAGCTGAGCACGATATCCATCTAACTTCTTAGTGGATAGATCTGTTTCATCAACTAAAGGACTCTCAACCTGCTCGCTGGTACCAGAAATTTCTGCGCATATCTTATTGATCTGAGACTGAACGTCGTAGAATTCCTTTATCCTATCATCCTTCTGCTTCCAAAGTCTTTCCAAAGCTGGAGCGATAGCTTCAAGCTGCTCTTTGATCGTTCCAGACGTCTTCTCAGGCTGCGAAAGAACAAATCAGCACAAGCTACAATTTACTAAGATATACTTAAACCACATGACCATCGGTTTTCATATACTTACAATCCCGACATAGGTCTTCTCTCCGAGGGCGGATAGGAGATTAGTGAGCACGACTCGAGCATCTGCCAATGTCTGAAGAAGGTGCGCCCGAGATTTCACAGCCTGGTCTACTTTTCTCTTGTACACATCCAAGCAGTCTTGCTCCAACTGAAGGAGCATTCTGTCGCGCTCTTCCTCGGTCTCGCCTACTTCATCCCAGATTTGCTGCATTAAGGCGAGGATTAGCTTCGTTCCGCGAATGAAAACAAAAGAGCAGGGAGTGGAAAAGGGGGAAAACCTGCAAACGCTCCAGTAAGGATCCACATGTAACTTGGCCAAGAAGAGGATTCTCAGCTTCCACAGCTGCCATTCTACTAAGGATTCACACTAACCTGAGAAATTATCATAAGAGAAATTGTTCAACTCATTACAAATGGTTTCTTTCAAATTGAAGCAAGGCTATGAAAGGAAATGTTCCTATAACTCAATCCAATTTAAGAAATGGGAGAAACACACTAAAACCCTACCTAAATTAGCAAGTGAAACACACACAAATTAAAAATTTCACGACATGAATGAGCATCCGAAGCAAGCAACAGCACAAAAACGAAGGTCATTTCACTTAGCTTCAATGAAAAATTGGAAAAGGAAGCTCAAGAAAAAAAGTCGAAGCAGATACATTGTGATTTTTTGCGGAAAAGAGAGAGAATGGGAGAAAAGAAGGTTACCGGATGGCGGTGACGGAGAGTGGTCGTATGCAGATCTAGACAAGTATGTGAGGTGAGTTGAGTTGGGTTGAGTGTGGAGTGTGGAGAGAGTGTGCAGAGCAAAAGGATTCAGTATTTCAGACTATAGAGGCAATAAAATGTTGAAAATTGGTCGTGCCGGGGGTGGGCCCACCTACATACGTCGTCGTCTTGTCTCCTTTATTACAACTATCCTATTTTGTCGTGGAATTTAACCCTCTCTTTCCCTACTTATTTACTGGACTTGACACTGCACAGTTCACACTGTACAAAGTCTATTTTATTTTATTTTATTTTATTTTATTTTATTTTATTTTTTTTAAACTCTTTGCACTATTCCTAACGCGAAAAAAACGGGTTCACACTTTTGTATTCTATCGGCAGCAATTTGTCAAGAACGTCTCTAGTTTAGAAGACTACCACCAATGTTTTAAAAACCAGACCGGCAAGCGAACCGGCGACGTTACTGGTTCACGGTTCAACCGGTCCAATCGGTCAAACCATCGGTCTAACCGTTTTACTGTTGCAAATATATATTAAATTTAGTAAATTATTTATAATTAATAATATATCACAAAACATTAAACCTTATAGATAATTAGTGATGTATAAATATAAATAATATTAAAATTTAGTAAATATATTCAGATATATATATTTAATATTAGTTAGTCCAGATAAAAAATTTAATATTTCATGTATTAAAATAGATAATGTTTATATTAATTTAAGAAAATTTATTTCGTAAAATAATATATAATTAAATACGAATCAAGTACTTATTAATTAGTTTTGATAAGATTATTCATTAATGTCAATAGCTAGGGTATATAAATTAAGTATGTATAATAAAAAATTTATTTATAGTAAATAATGAATCTTATATGGTACTAATAATAATAATATAGGTGGTAAGTAGAGCATCATTAAAATATAAAGGATGATAATTATATATATTATAATTAACAATTATATTAAAGAATAATAAAATTAAAATGAATTATTAGTTTTTGTAGATAAAATTAATGGTTAATGTATAAAAATATTTAATGTTCAAATTGTTCAATGAGCTCATGTGGTGGAGTGGTAGAAGTCTTCTTAACTAGGAGAGAGGTCATGAGTTCAACCTCTACCAACAACAAATTTTAAAAAATTTTGAAAAAAAATAGAAACCCGGTTCACGGTCCGACCGGCTAATTCCACCGGTTCACGGCGGTTCAATGCAATGGTGGTTTAAAGGGGTGAACCGGTCCGGGCTACCTACCGGTTCGCGATCCGACCGGTGGAACCGGCCGGTCCGGTCCGGTCCGGTTTTTAAAACATTGACTACAACAACCAATCCATAGTAACCAGGGCCGGATCAAGGAATTGATATGAGGAGGGGTAAAAATATACTCCCTCCGTCCCATTAAATATATAATATTTGTTTTTTTGCACGAGATTTTTATGTATTGTTGTTTTGTAAGTTAATGAATATAGAGTAAAATAAAAGATAAGAAAAAGTAGAGAGAGCGTTGTTTTCATTTTTAGAAATGTTTTATTTTTAATGAGACAAATAAAAAAGGTTTATCTTTAGAGTAGAAATTCATTTTGCATAGAGTTGAAGTCCAGAATGCTTTCACATTACGTTTTATGTATGATTAGAGTAGAAACTCGGTGAATTGTTTGGTTCAAATTTTACAGATCACTCAACCTGCAAATTTTTTACTGAGTAATAATGAAAGTGTTTTACCAAGTAAGATGTGTTTTATCTTTATAATCTACTGGTTTCGTCCTTCCTATTTTTCGTTTGCTCTTTAAACTGTTTATTTGGTATATGTTATTTCAATTTATCATTTTTTTGGTTGCAGTGTATGTTTTAATTTGTGTATCGTGCGTACCACTATTCTATGGTTTTCGTTTTTCTTTTCTCTAAAGCCTTATTTCCCCTTCTGAGTGAGCAAATATAAGAACACATTTATTTGCTAATTAAAGTCTTCATTAACTATAGTTAATAAACAATTACTAATTGTGAATGTTTCAACAACTTTGGCTTAGGGTGGATATGCATCTCTTTCCAATTTCTCGAATATCACCTCAGTACTTAATTTTCTTTCTAACCTTTATTAAGTTCTAGAATGTTTTATTGTCATAATTGATTTTCCTAAGTTTGTAAGAAAAATAGTGTAGTGTATGATTAAATAGTTTTTTAAATCAACTTATACGTGATAAATATATGCATCAAATTATATAATAGAATCAAATGACGGTGGAAAGGAGCTCTAGAAATACAAAAGGATTGAGATGGATTCAACCACAATATAATATATTTTGCTTGTAAATTTATGTTCTTATATCATTACCATATAATGAAAAAGTATAGTATATAGTATAGGTATTCAGGGAAAAAAAATACTCCTTCCGTCCCCAAAGAATATGCACTTTGGGATCGGTACGGGCTTTAATGTAAAATTGGTAAAGTAAGAGAGAAGTAGAGAGAAAGTATTTAAAGTATTGTTAGTACAGAATGAGTCTCACCTCATTAGAGATAAAAGACTTTCCCAAATTAGAAAATACATATTCTTATGTGATTGACTAAAAAGAAAGATTACATATTCTTGTAGGACGGAGGGAGTAATAACTATTCCAGCCATTCTATATATACTCGCTTAAACTCACTTTCTTTCTTCGTATTTTCATCTGTTTATGCAATAATTTTTAAGCATTTTTTATAATTCTGCATTGTCTATGCTGTACTTATATGTATTGTTTTTATTATTCATGGGGATCATCATTAATTTTCAAACCATCTCAATACTGTTGTCATACATTTCCAGTATCTACATAAATTACATACTCCCTCCGTCCTCAAAGAATATGTACTTTGGATTCGGCACGAGTTTTAATGTAAAATTGTTAAAGTAAGAGAGAGGTAAAGAGATTAAGTAATTAAGGTATTGTTAGTGGAGAATGGGTCTCACCTCATTAGAAAGAAAAGATTTTTTAAAATTAGAAATTGCATATTCTTGTGAGACGGACTAAAAAAGATCGAATGCATATTCTTGTGGGACGGAATGAGTACTAAAATTGTGGAATAATTCAAATTTAGGATTAATTTGGAAAAATAGTTCACTTTTTTTGCAATCCGTGAATTGCGAAAATGGTAATAGCATTGGCGTATTTAAAAACAACAATTAAGTTGGTGTGTTTAAACACGCCAGTATCATTGACGTTTATCTGTATTGCAATTTCGTGTTTTGGGCAAAGGAGAGATCCATATTCGAATCATAATACCAACATTTTTTGTTAGCTTATGCTATCTTTATCTATTAACTTTATAAAATAATGAAATATAACATTTTTAAATTCAAAAATAAAAATTATTTAAACAAAAATGTAATTTGAAAAATGGGAAAACCCATCCAAACATATTTGGCTAGGGATGCCAATTAGTAATAAGACCTACACAAGAATATATATATATATATATATATATAGGGGAGCGTTATTCTCCTTTTCACATCTTAGATCCTTTTTCCTTCTTAATATTACGCGTTAGATCTAAGGCATCAACGGATCAGATTGATTCTATAAAACTGGTTCCGTGTTGCATTATATAAGGTGGTTGTATGCATTACAGGGTTATTATTGACATTTGACGGAAAAGTAACTGCCACATTTTGGTATCTGCGAATAATGCACCACATGGTCACGAGTAATGCATATAATTGACTATATAATGCACAATATGTGAACTGCAATGCATACGAATAAGATGTACCATGTTATGATGTTTGGACACACGTTTCTTGTTTCCCCTAAGGGTTTAATAAGCTTAGGGGCTAGGGTATAGTACGTAGACACGTATGTAATCTTCACATGGTAACGAGTAATGGATATAATTGACTATATAATGCACAATTTGTGAACTGCAATGCATACGAACAAGATGTGCTGTGTTATGATGTTTGACACACGTTTCTTGTTTCCCCTAAGGGTTTAATAAGCTTAGGGGCTAGGGTATAGTACGTACGCATTAATAACAAATTATAAAACGATACGAATAATTCACCAAATAGTCACGAGTAATGGATGTTATTAACTATATAATGCACAATATGTGAACTGCAATGCATACGAATAAGATGTACCATGTTATGATGTTTGACACACGTTTCTTGTTTCCCCTAAGGGTTTAATAAGCTTAGGGGCTAGGGTATAGTACGTAGACATTACTAACAAATTGTTGTTATTGGAATATACGTATGTGCATTATTTGGTTTAGGTAGTGCATTATGTAGCTGTTAATTGTCATTATCTCAGTATATTATGCATTATTAGAGGTATTGTGTATATGGGTTAATCAACGGATTGAAGATTACATACGTGCATTTAGTAATGTCTACGTACTATACTCTAGCCCATAAGCTTATTAAACCCTTAGGGAAACAAGAAACGTGTGTCAAACATCATAACATGGTACATCTTATTCGTATGCATTGCAGTTCACATATTGTGCATTATATAGTTAATAACATCCATTACTCGTGACAATTTGGTGAATTATTCGTATCGTTTTATAATTTGTTATTAATGCGTACGTACTATACCCTAGCCCCTAAGCTTATTAAACCCTTAGGGGAAACAAGAAACGTGTGTCAAACATCATAACACAGCACATCTTGTTCGTATGCATTGCAGTTCACAAATTGTGCATTATATAGTCAATTATATCCATCACTCGTTACCATGTGAAGATTACATACGTGTCTACGTACTATACCCTAGCCCCTAAGCTTATTAAACCCTTAGGGGAAACAAGAAACGTGTGTCCAAACATCATAACATGGTACATCTTATTCGTATGCATTGCAGTTAACATATTGTGCATTATATAGTCAATTATATGCATTACTCGTGACCATGTGGTGCATTATTCGTAGCGGTTTGCAGCCATTATTAGATTACTATTGTACCCTCATAATGCACAAAATAGGACAAATAATGCAACACGGGATTAATTACCCAATGTTGATCTTGACCGTCCATTTCTCTAATCTAATGGCTGATATTAAGAAGGAAAAAGGAGGAAATATAGGAAAAGGAAATGAATACATCCCTATATATATATATATATATATATATATATATATATATATATAGGTCCATGATCAATTGAGATTTTTTTTGCTAATTGAGAAATGAGATGCAACATCAGCCACTCATTTTAATTAAATGAGTGGTCCAGATTTTGCCACACAAAAAATACTTTTAAATTAATTTAATACGAAAGGGTATAATGGTCATTTCGCGGTTTAATTTAGGGTTCTTCAGCGTTATGTGAGATTAGCGTTTGGCGATTTGCGATTTCTCAGAGATCTCTCTGAGGCCATTGATTCCAACGTTTTCTGATTCAATTGAGTCGAAAATTAGAACACAGACGCTTTCAACGATCTCTGCTTCGACGATTCCTCAGCATATCAATTTTCGACGATTTCTGCTTCGACGGTTTCAACGACCAATTCGACGCAGTTTGGTTGAATCTGAAGTTTTTAGGTTGATTTTATCGACTTTGATTCTGTTTTTATGCTTTATTTGTTGATGCCCAGTCGAATTTGTTCCTAATCATTTTTATTTTTATTTTTTTCATATGTAGCTTCGAGTTCAATTCGTAGTCAAAAGGTAAGGTGTTATCTGATGGATTCTTCATCTTATTCCGAGTCGATGTCGACTAATGGTGAAGGTAATTTGGATTGGTTTTCATTAACATGCCTTTTTTGTAATTTGTTGGTGAATTATACTCTGTTGACATAAATCCGCAGTTATTGATATTTGAATTGACTTTCTGTTGACATAAATGCAAATCTGTTGATATCATGTATGTTACCTGTTAAATATTGTATGTAGATATACGCTTTGTTAACATGCACAATAGTTGTATGCAAAATGCACTCTCCCCTGGCTATAGAGCTTCTGCTGCGGTGTTTGTTGGTGGAGGAAGGTGTTATGGGTAGGGTTGACGGTTCATGATAGGATGTCTAAGATGTTGGTGTTGTTGTGTTAGTGCTGCATATTTTGAGATTTTGATTCTGTTGTGGGTCATTTAAGATATGATAGTTGACATTATGTTCTGATTTGAATTGAAGTTTTATTGATATAAATGCAAATATGTTGACATGATGTCTGTTACATGTTAAATATTTTATTTAGTTGTACTCGTTGTTAACATTTTTTTGACTTACGAAAAACCCCTGCTGAAATGCAAAATGCAAAATGCACCCTCCCCTGTCTGAAGAACCCCTGCTGTGGTGTTTATTGTTGGAGGAAGGGGTTATGGCTATGGTTGATAGTCCATGATAGGATGACTGATATGTTGGTGCTGCTTATTTTGACATTTTGATTCTGGATTCAGGTGTTGGTCAGTTAAGATATCGTAGTTCACATTATCTGTTTTAGGTTGTTGACATATTTTTCCATCATGTAGTAGGACCTGTTATTCCAATTTGCAAGGCTGAGTTGAGGCCTTATGAAGGTCAAAAATTTTCTTCACTTGAGGAGGGAATTTGTTTCTATGAAAAGTATGCTCAAGAGGCTTGTTTTGATTTTCGAAGATTTGGAAATAGGTCTAGTGGTGGTGTTATTACTTTTCAGTATGTTGTCTGCAACAGACAAGGTTTTCATACAGTTGATCCGTTGGATGTCGACGTAATTATATCTGACGATGTGAACGTATCAGATGACGATGAAGTTACTTCAAAGAAGAAACGCAGACGTGGCACAAAAAGGTGTGGATGTGGAGCAAGGATCAGTTTCAAGTTTTATTCTGATTGTGGTGTTAAATATTATCTTGTGCATCAATTCATTGAGGAACACAATCATGCTATGGTTGACAAAGATCATAAGCGATTTATGAAAGGAAATCGCAGTATGAATGATGTTCATCACAAGTTTGTTGAAGATTGCACCAAAGCTAACATCGGTCCTACTTCAACTTTCAACTTATTAAAGGAGTTTTTTGGTGGTTATGATGTTGTTGGGTGTACGTTGAATGATGTTAGGAATTGTTCTCGTGATATTAAAGAGAAACTGAAAGAAGTGGATGTTCAAATGATCCTAAATCAGATGCAAGAGAAGAAGAGAATTTGTGAAGGCTTTTTTTACAAATATCAATTATCACCCGATGATAATAAGTTAGTGAGCTTATTTTGGTCTGATGCAGAGTCTCGAAAACACTACCACATGTTTGGAGATGTTGTAGCATTTGATACAACATATTCGACAAACAGGTAGTTTATTTATTATACTTGGTAATTATGAAAAAATTTGTTGACATTGGTTATTATGAAAATTTTGTTGATGTTTTGTGTTGATCTATTTGTTCAATAGGTATCGTATGGTGTTTGGTCCATTTACCGGGAAAGACAATCACGGGTGTCCTATTGCATTTGGAGCTGGTTTTGTATCCAGTGAGAATTGTGATGCATTCTCATGGCTTTTTACTGTGTTTGTTGAATGCATGGGTGTTGCTCCAAGGATCATAATCACAGACCAAGATTGGGGAATGAGGCTTGCAATTGAGAAGGTATTATCCGATACAAGGCATCGTTTGTGCATGTGGCATATTATGAGCAAGTTGTTCGAGAAAATACCTAAATCTATTTCTAACAGAGAACAGTTTAGTAAGGAGTTTAAGGCTTGTGTTTGGTCAGAATTGGTAGATCCAGAAGAGTTTGACATATTATGGACTGGTATTGTTGAAAAATATGGTATGGGAGATCATAAATGGTTTAAGGACATGTTTGTTGTTAGACATATGTGGATCCCAGCCTACTTTAGAGATGTTCCTATGGGTTCTTTAATGAGAACAACATCTTTTTCAGAATCTGAAAATAGTTTTTTTAAGAGGTACTCGAAACCGTTGTTTAATTTTGCTGACTTCACTCTTCAGTATAACAACGCCATTGATGCTCAAAGGAATCAAACTGAAAAGCTTGACTATTATGATTCTGTAATCTCTCCAAAATATGCCACTGATTTAGCATTTGAGAAGCAATTGGCATCTGTATACACGGATAGGATGTTTAGAGTGGTACAAGAATTGATTTCTGAGGCCGATAAGAGTTGTCAGATGATTAGCATGTCCACTTTGGAGAACATCGAGGTCTTTAAAGTTTCTGATGCTAGAAAGAAGACCTTCACAGTTACACATGAGAAAGAGACTGAGTCATTTGATTGTGAGTGTAAACTCTTTGAAAGGTGTGGTTACCTATGCAGCCACCTTTTCTTCGTCCTCAGAAACAAAGATGTCAACAATATTCCAGAGAAGTATGTTGGTAACCGGTGGCTGAAAAGTGATTTATTGAAGGCAGTTCATGGTCTCACGAGTGATGAAAGTGCGTTGGGCAAAGGTATGTGAACTGTTTCCTATAGATATTTCAGTTGATTTGTCATATGTTGCTCAAACAAGACGCCAACATTCTCTGTATCTAACAAAAAACACTCATGTTTAGAGTATTTCAATTTTGTGTTGACATAAACTGTATAGGCTGTTGACATATTACAGATTTAGTGTACATATAATTTATATAGGATATTGACATGTTATATGTTTGCAGGTTCTAACGAAGATGACAAGCTACAGATTGGGAACAGGTGTCATGGACGTTACTTTGGTCTATATCAATGCGCTTTTAAGAATAAAAATCATCTGATTGCATTGGATAATTTGCTTGCGGGTATTGCTCCTCAAATTTTTACTGATGACACTACTGGATCTTCATCAGTTGATAAAAATGATTCCATCATGAACATATATGGTATTGCTGTACCTGAAGACATAACTGCTCATGCTCCAGATGTGGTTAGTACAAAGGGAGGTGCAAGTGACAAGAAAAACAGGATTAAGTCGAGCATAGAGAAAGCAATTGAAAAAGCAAGTAAACTTCATAGGCGTTGTGAAAAGTGTCATAAAGTGACTGATCATAATGCCAGGAGTTGTGGCAGAAAGTAGACATAATTGTTCTTTTTTAACAAACATAGTTGTTTTTGAGTTTTTAATATATGCTACAGGTTATTGACATTTTCTTATTAGTAGTTGATACTTAATTTTGGCTATTGATATGAGAATTATTTAGTTGTTGACATTTTATACAGTTTATTGACATTTTTTTTTATATGTTTTAACATGTGATTTGCTGTCTATTGACATGTATTATATGACCATAATTCATGTACATGTGCCAAATAGGGGGTAAAATATTTGTTTTTTTAATTATAAGATTTATTTTTAAGTTGATGACATTTTCTTATTTGTTTTTAACATTTGATTTGTTGTCTATTGAAATGTATTATATGACTACACGTACAAGCGACGTCAACTGTGTTACAAGCCATGTCAACTACATGCACTAGCCATGTCAACTACACGCACTAGCCATGTCAACTACACGCACTAGCTATGTCAACTACACGCACTAGCCATGTCAACTACACGCAAAGCAATGTCAACATTTAACATTAATATCACTTTTTGTTTACTTCTTTCTACAACTAAACAACTTCTTGTACTTGTTGTTTAGCTCAAGCAATTTCTCCATGTTTGCTTCCATCCAATCATGCGCCAGTTGTAACATCGGCGACCTTTGGTTATTGTAAATCGATGAAATCATTGTGTAGCAATACCTTCCTCTGAGTATCTTGGGAATCTTTACACTACGTGCAGAGAAGCCAATATCCCATTTACTGCCCTTTTTGCCAACATAGGTCTCCATGTGCCTCATCAAATAGACACCACAGTCCTTCTTGTTCGTGCTTGTGGCCCATTCTAAATGCAGAAAGTTAAGTGAAGACTTGTTTATATTTTCTGAAATATCTAACATTTTCTTCTCTATGAAGTATGCTTCAAACATATCTTTCTGCAAAATATATAAATAACTAAATCAAACTACACAAACAAAGCATTTTAACATGATGTGGAAATTATGTTAACCAAATGTAGAGAATATGTCAATAACATAGATAAAAGCATACCATTAAACCAATATCAATGTCATACTTCTCGAACGGATCCATATCTTTATGTGGCTTGCTGTTATCTATTATCTCAATGGTGTTTTTCTTCATCCAATATACTACAAGATAGTAATGGAAATTTGCACAAACTGGGAAGAAGACCTGTATGACATGAAAGATAAAATGCCATTAAAGATAAAATTATATCCAAAGAACACCTGTTCATATTCTTACGTAAATGTCATTGTGAGATGTTATTACCAAATCAATTTCTCTCCAGTTGAAATCTGGTCTTCTTTGAATCTCATTATCTATCTGAGAAATGAAATTCTTCCTTACTTTCGAAGCATCCCAATTATCCGGCCGATTTGTTACATTGAAATTCTGCACTTAACATGTTTGGTTAAGGAGACCTCTGATTCAAACAGTTTAGCTATAATTTAAGATTACTTACACATGGAGATGTAGTCAGAAAAAAGCGTGAAAGTGATGTTGTGGGCCTTTCTTTTTCTCTGTTGTTCAGGTGTGAAGCCCATGCGTTAATTACACCAGCATTAATTTCTTCATGGGGCTTCAGTGACGAAAACAATTCCTTGGTTGCCCAAGCAAAATCATCCTCATAAACGCATGCATCTCTGAAATGAAGTTATACAAACGACACAAGAACAACATTCTTCAATCATGTTAACTGCACAGAAAACTAAAAATATTTTTTAGAGCAATGAAATAATTAAATGATGCATACTTGTCTACTCCTTCTGTTTCTAGTATGTAGTAGTAGACATATCTTTCATTAGCTTCCAGGTATGTTTTTGTATGTACAGCTCTTATGTCAAGTGGATAGCCTATGAATGGGTCAGAGTGCGTCTCAGTATGAGACTTTTTCACTCTGACTTTTGACACTGGAATCTCCAATAATGGAACAACAATCTGTTATCAGTGCAATAAAATTCATGTTAGTTACAATTAAAATTATGCCAAATATGTATACTAGCCATGTCAGCAAGTAATATAATTATGTCAACTATGGTGCATCTCGTGTCAACATCACATACAAGTCATGTCAACTACATGTACAAGCCATATCAACTATGTTACATACTATGTCAACAACACATACAACGATGTCAACTACAATTATAAGTCATGTTAAAAACAATCATAAGCCATGTCAACAACAATCAGAAGCCATGTCAACTACACACAAAAGCCATGTCAACTACACACAGAAGCCATGTTAATAACAGTTAAAACCAAATGTCAACTTCACTTTCAAGTCATGTCAACTACACAAAAAACATGTCAACAACAATTAAAACCAAATATCAACTTCACTATCAAGTCATATAAAAAACAATTTAGTCATTTTAGTCATAGTTTAGTTATTTTACTTTAACAATATTCTCTTCTTTCTCTTTCCCTTTGTCCTGCTGCTTTCTTTGTTCGTTTCAACATATGCGTCATCCGTTGGGCCTGCAGCTGGTGGTAAGATAGGAGAGGCTGATTCATTACTGTAATCAACCACTGTGTCCTCTTTTGTTCCTTCTCCTTCTCCTTCTTCAGCAGCCTATTCAATTAGTAATTTATAATTAATATCAATTTAATTTCAATTGATTCTAAATAACAAAAGATAGGATTTTGCTCACCCCTTTAGTATTAGAAACTGGCGAAGTAGGGTTATTTTCTCTATTTCCTTGCTCTGCATACTGCTTGTAAATTAGTTCTACAATGTAAGTATCTAAACTACAGGATTAATCTAATGTCATCTCAGAGAAACATATGTAAAGAAAATGACGTACTTACTTTATCCAAGAAACGTGGCGTTTTGAAAGTTGGAAATTCAGCCAAATCTTCAAGTGCTTCCTTTTCTTTTTGAGCAAGAAGCATTGATTCAAAGATTATTTTCCAACGATCAAAAGTTTCAGGCTTGTCTTCCTCAAACATCTTGGACAATAGTTGACACTTCTCATTCACAGCCTCAATTGTCGTTGTTTGGCTTCCAACTGAAGATCTAGCCATATCACACAACATTCCGAATAAATAGTTAGTTTTGATATGTGGAGGAGCTTCTTTAAGGGTCTTGACAAGATTGATTTTCCAGTGATTCATGTCAAGAATGCTTGTTACTACATTCTTTATGAATTTTTTTGGTATTTGTAGATTATGAGAAGACCCAACTGCACTGTCAAGAGTAATCTGTGGATGAGGTACATGTTCATCCTCCTCCTCTTCCTCCTCATGCTCCTCCTGCTCGTGCTCCTTCTCCTCTTGCTGCTCCTCCCCCTCCCCCTGCTGCTCCTCCTTGTCCAAAACATATCTCTTCTTTATACGTCCTAAACCAAAAACTCCTTCTCTGATCTCTTTATCTTCTCTAGCCTGAAGATGTTCACTTTTCCATCCTTTCATTAACGGAAGTGAGCGAGGAACAGGACGCTTGTCTTGTATAACTCTATATAAGTAGCAAAGCTGCACATGTTAAAAAATGCATGTCAATTACTAGTGTATAGTGTCAACTCAATATAGAAGCCACTTAAATAACTAATACAACTTATGTCAGCTATATTACAAGCTATATCAACTACACATATAAGTCATTTCAATAAGTAATGTAATGCAAAATGTAAAACATACCATGAGGAAGGGAAGTGGTCCTGCAAGGCGTTCTTCTCTGTCTTCGACCAATTATCAATAGCAAACTTGAGCACAGAGATTGTATATGAGCACCAGTTGATATTTCTAACATTATCCAAATCATCAACTATCTCTCCAATCTTAGATTTTATCATTCCACATGTTGAAGGCTCAATCAATGCAGATTCTAATAGGACCAAGAACAATCTCTTGAACTGTGGTCCTCTTTCCTTATCTGCTAACATAAGTTGTTCAACAGCTTTATGGTTCACATTTCCTGGTTTTGTATCGCATTGTTCTGCTAACTCCCTCATGAAAGGTACATTACTTTTCCACTTCTCCCTGCAGTAAGTAATGTCACCTCTTGGAAATCCATACACAAGCTCCACATCCTCTTCCGTGATATGAATTTTTTTGCCATTACAAAGCTTTATCTTACAATTTTCTTCATCAAATCTCTTCAACAAAGAAAATGCTAATCTACTAGGAATGTATTCAATTTTGTAATGCAAGACACTCCAAACCCATATCCTTCACAGAATTAATTTGTGCCTCATTCAACTGGCTTATTGCATCAACAAAAAACAAAGGCTTCCTTTTCACTAGAAGCCTTTGAGATACCTTTTGAGCATTCTGATTCTGTTTTTCATTCTCTATAATTTTCTTTTGTTTTTTCTCAACATTCATGAACTCTTTCTGAGATACCGAGGTACTCCTTTTTTGCTTTGATATTTTCCTTTTTTCTGGTTTAAAATGAAACACAATAAATTTATATCAATAATAAGTTTGGCCATTAAGTATACTCTGTTAATAAATCCAAAATGAAACACAACAAATCTATATCAATACCTCTTTTTGGTTCAATGTACTGCTATTCAAAAAAATCCTTAACTAGGTATTATAGCTATGTATATAGCTATGACAATAGGTATTGTATTAAATTATCCTTACCTATGTTAATATTAACCATATATATAACAATTACATGACAATAGCAAGTACACATATAAGTCAGCCATCGTAACAGCCATATATATAACAATGGCAAGCATACCATGTTTTCTACACTATGTCAATAGCAAGTACCCTGTTTTCTACACTATGTCAATAGCATACCCTGTTAATATTAACCATATATATAACAATTACATGACAATAGCAAGTACACATATAAGTCAGCCATCGTAACAGCCATATATATAACAATGGCAAGCATACCCTGTTTTCTACACTATGTCAATAGCTATTGAGATACTACTACAAAATGTCAACACCATTATGTCAACAGACATCCTTTAATGTCAATAATTATTGTAATTTAAATATATAGGAGGAGTACTTAACTTGAAGAAGATTTTTCCTCTGTTTCTTTATTTCCAGCTTCCGACCCTTCATCAATTTCCATAGCTAATCAACCCCCCCCAAAAAAAAGCAGAATTCAAACTCATCAGATAACTAAATTATGAAAACCTAAACATAAAATTTTTGAATACTCAAACTTTGTTTTAAAAAAACTAAAATTAAAGCCATACAATTAAAAACGAATGTAATCTTTAACCTGAAAGAGTCGGTTCAGTCGTTTTGGTGTTGACCTCCAAATTGGAAGCCATTTTTCCGGCAACGGGCGACTGCTCAATCGATTCTCTTGTCATTGTTTTAGAAATTATTTTTTAGGCAGGAGATAAAAAGGGCTTATAAATCAAACTAGTTTGATATTGTAGATGAAGGTTTAGGAATTGAATGAATGTCGACTTTGGATTTCTATCGGCATGAAGATTTAAGAGAAGAGAAAGTGGTTGGGAGAGAAATTTTATATAAATCTTCTTTTGAGAGAGGGGTTTTCAAGTGACATATGAGAGAAATGGTTTTTAAATTTGATTACAAATCCGTTTAACTCTGTTTTTGAGGAAGGAAGGAAAATGTTTTTTTAATTAAAAAATTTGTTTTTGAATTGTTGTCATTTTATATGATGCCTATTGAAAAGTTGTATACATTTTTGCTATAAATTATTGACATTTATATTCAAGCTTTTGACATGTATTGTATTATAATTATGGTATAACTTATGTCAAATTAAGAAAATAAGAAAAAATTGTTGTATACTTCTTGTTGACATTTAATAAGACAAAATAGTTGCTTACACTTTATTAAAAAATAGTTGTCATTTAATAAGAAAAAATATATGTTAACATTTAATTCAAGTTGTTGACATTTGATAACAAAAAATTGCTGTTGACATTTTAATTCTGGTTGTTGACATTTCATAAGAGAAAAATAGTTGTTGACATTTAATTCTAGTTGTTGACATTTGATATATTTCTATATAGTGCATGGTTTAAAAATCAGTTTGAGATAATTGTTTAACATATCCATCTAAAAAACATAATAAGATCAAATATCCAAACCACTTTTGTTCAAAATCAGAATAAAACAGTTGTTTACTTCTTGTTTCTACAGCTAAACCATTCCTTAAACTTTTTCTGTAACTCAGGCAATCTGTGCTTGTTTGCTGTCATCCAGTCGTCAGCGACACGTACCATATCCATACACTTCTTGTTGCTCCTTGATGTAAGCATCGCTTCACAATATCTTCCTCTGAGTATCTGTAAAATCTTTGTGCCACGTGGAGAAAAGCCAATATTACATTCCCTTCCCTTTCTGCCAAAGTAAGTTTCCATGTGTCTCATCAAATATATACCATTGTCTTCTTTATTGGTGCTTGTGGCCCAATCTAAAGGAACAACTTTGTATGGAGACTTCTTTATATTTTCTGATAGCCCTGATATGTTCTTCTCTTTGAAGTATGCCTCAAACATATCTTTCTGCAAATATATAAACAAAACTAAACTACTTATACAAAGCATTTTGACAAGATGCATAAATTATGTCAACAAAATGTAAACATAATGTCAATTTTATTGAAAAAAGCATACCAGTATTCCAACTTCAATGCTATAGTTTTCCAATGGATCCTTGCCTTTTGGTGGTTTGACACTATCTATTATCTCAATTTTGTTGATCTTCATCCAAAATACAACAAGGTAGTAATAGCCACTTGTAAAAACTGGGAAGAAGACCTGTATAATATGAGAGAAAATATTAGATAAAAGAATTTGACAACACCTGTCCAAATTTATGTTGTTGACATTGTGAGATCTTTGTACAAAATAAATTTTTTACCAAATCAATTTTTCTCCAATCAAAATCTTGTATTCTACTAGTCTCTTGATCAATTCGTTATATAAAGTTGTTCTTGGATTGTAATGGATTCCAATGAGGCTCCCGATTTGTTATATTCAAATACTGCATTCAACATTTTTTGTGAGTGATATATGTCATTCAAATAGTTTTTGTATAAATTTAGATTACTCACACATGGGGATGTTGTTAGAAACAGTCGTGGAGGTGACGTTTCTGCCCTTTCATTTTCTCTGAAGTTCAGGTATGTTGCCCATACATCAATTACACCTATACTGATTTCTGTATGGGGTTTCAGAGATGAAAACACTCCTTTGCTTGCCCAAACAAAGCCATTAGTGTAAGCACATGTATCACTGAAATGAAATCATGCAGACAACATTTAAACATCATTCATAAATTATGTCAACTGCATAGAAATTTAGAAGTGATTCAAAGAATTAAATTACACATACTCTTTTGTTCCTTCAGTTTCTACTATGTAGTAGTAGATATCTCTTTCATCCAGGTTCAGGGTTGGTTTCATATGCACAGCTCGTATTTCAAATGGTGATCGTAGCACTGGGCTGGGGCGCATTTCAGCATGAGTCCGTCTCTCTCTAGCTTCAGCCAGTGGAATCTCAGAGATAGGAACAGGGTTCTGTTGTCAGTGAATTAATGTTATTTACCATCACAAATCATGTCAACTATATTATACTAACCATATCAATAACTAATATAATTATGTCAACTACAATAGATATCGTGTAAACTTCACATACAAGTTATGTCAACTACTCTACATGCTCTGTCAACTACATATACAAGTCATTTTTTAAAAAATAATAAGGTTAATTTACTTATTTTACCTGGTAGACAGTCATTCTTCTCTCTGTGTTTTCAGGAGTTTTTTCTTTTTCCTCATGCATCTTCTCTATCCATTTATATCCTTGTTTTTGCACGTTCCATTCAGGAGGTGTGTCATCCATTGTTTCAAGACCCTCTTGCATCATATATTCAACAATTGAGCATGCAGCTGCATCCTCCCTATCTTCCTGAAACGCCATGCTATACCATGTTAATTATGTATTTATAAATGTCAAATACGATATCCACAATGTCACTAACTTATATAAAATCTATAAAATTTATATACAAAGCTTCTAGAGTTTAAGATAATCATTATAAATTGTACCTGTTCATTTATGATATCAACAATGGTGTTTGTGGCCTTGATTGCTTCTTCATTGTTTCTGATTTCATAGTCATCACATACTTTTGATAATATGTGCAAGGCATCTTGTGTTCTTAACTCTCTATCAGCTTCAACATCTTCTTGAATTTCCAACTCACTTCCCCTGTTCTCAGATCCTATTAGTGATGCCAGTGTGTTGTCATGCTCTGAAGCATTGACTTCTTGTTGTTGGAGAGATGGGGATGATGTCCGTGGAGATCCTAGTATGGCTGTCAAGATAGGAGAGTTTGATTCGTTATGGTCATCACAAATCATGTTCTCCTTTCTTTGTTTGTCTTCTTCAACAGATGGTCTGGCCTCTTCAGGATCACCAACTGGTGAGGTCAACTCACTTCCCCTGTTCTCAGATCCTATTAGTGATGCGAGTGTGTTGTCATGCTCTGAAGCATTGACTTCTTGTTGTGGGAGAGATGGGGATGCTGTCCGTGGAGATCCTAGTATGGCTGTCAAGATAGGAGAGTTTGATTCGTTATGGTCATCACAAATCATGTTCTCCTTTCTTTGTTCGTCTTCTTCAACAAACGGTCTGACCTCTTCAGGATCACCAGCTGTTGAGGTAGGTAAGTTATCTTTGTTTCTTTGTTCTACAGCCTGTTCAAAAATTAGTTCAACAATGTTACTTTTTAAACTGTAGGAATAATCCAATGTCAACTAAGAGAAACATATATCAACAAAATGATGTATTAATATCATTATAGGTTGTTTATGTACTTACTTTATCAAAGAAATCTTCCAATCTGAAAGTTGGAAATTCATTCAAGTCTTCAATTGTTTCGTTTGCTTTTTCAGCATTCCGTATTGAATCAAACATAGCTTTCCAGTTATCAACAGCGACATCGTTGTTTATATTATATGACTGCGACAAATGGAGAAAAAGTGTCACTCACAGAGGCAACTGGAGATTTTTGGCTTCCAATTGCACTTCTAGCAATATCACAAATAAATCCGAATAAATCATTTTTCTTGCTCTGTGATGAAGCTTCTTTGAGGACTCTCACAAGGTTGGTCCTGCCATCACTTATCTGCTTGATGTATTTTACTAAATTGGCCACCATATGTGATGGGAGTATGTTCTGAGAAGAAGATCCAACTCCACTTTCATTTACATCAACACTTTTTCTTCATTCCCTTGCTGCTGCTCCTCCTGTATGAAATCTTTTGGGAGTAGGTTCTGGGAAGACCCAACTGCACAGTCATCAGGAATCTGTTGTTGAGGCATCTGCTCATCCACCTCAACCTCCTGCTTCTCTTCCTCGTGCGGCTCCAGAGTACGGACATATCTCTTCTTTATACGTCCTAAACCAAAAACTCCTTCACTTGTCTCTCTATCTTCTCTAGCCTGTAGATGCTCACTTTTCCATCCTTTCATTAATGGAAATGTGCGAGGAACAGGACGCGTGTCTTGTGTAACTCTGTCTAAGTAGTAGAGCTGCATGTGTTAAAAAATTCATGTCAATTACTGGTGTGTAGTGTCAACTGAATACACAAGCCCCTTAAATAACTAATGTCAACTATAGTACAAGCTATCACTACACATACAAGTCATTTCAAAAAGTAATGTAATGCAAAATGTAAAACATACCATGAGGAAGGGAAGTGGTCCTGCAAAGGCGTTCTTCTCTGTCTTCGACCAATTATCAATAGCAAACTTGAGCACAGAGATTGTATATGAGCACCAGTTGATATTTCTAACATTATCCAAATCATCAACTATCTCTCCAATCTTAGATTTTATCATTCCACATGTTGAAGGCTCAATCAATGCAGATTCTAATAGGACCAAGAACAATCTCTTGAACTGTGGTCCTCCTTCCTTATCTGCTAACATAAGTTGTTCAACAGCTTTATGGTTCACATTTCCTGGTTTTGTATCGCATTGTTCTGCTAACTCCCTCATGAAAGGTGCATTACTTTTCCACTTCTCTCTATAGTAAGTAATGTTACCTCTTGGAAATCCATACACAAGCTCCACATCCTCTTCCGTGATATGAATTTTTTTCCCATTATAAAGCTTTATCTTACACTTTTCTTCATCAAAGCTCTTCAACAAAGAAAATGCTAATCTACTAGGAATGTATTCAATTTTGTAATGCAAGACACTCTCAAAACCAATCTCCTTCACAGAATTAATCTGTGCCTCATTCAATTGGCTTATTGCTTCAACAAAAAACAAAGGCTTCCTTTTCACTAGAAGCCTTTGAGATACATTTTCAGCATTCTCACTCTGTTTTTCATTCTCTATGCTTTTCTTTTGTTTTTTCTCAATATTCATTAACTCTTTCTGTGATACCGAGGTACGCCTTTTGCGCTTTGATATTTTTCTGTTTTCTGGTTTAAAATGAATCACAATTAATCTATATCAATAATAAGTTCAAACATTAAGTATACTCTGTTAATGAATCTATGTCAATACCTATGTCAATAGCCATGTTAAACAAATCATACTCTGTTCAAATAAGCATATACTCTGTTTTATAGCTATGTCAATAGCTATTGTATGAAATGAAACACAATAAATCTATATCAATAACTCTTTCTAGTTTACTCTACAGTCATCCTAACAGCTATTTAAACAAGCATATACTGTTATTATAGCTATGTCAGTAGTTATTGTATGAAATGTCAATAATCTTAAGAATTTAACCAAATTCCTAACTGGTAGGAGGTGATGCTTCCAAAAAAATCAGCACAAATCAAATTCATAAGAAAACAAATCCAGATTTAATTTAATAAACTAAAATCGAAGCAATATATTTCAAATTTGAATCAATTGGTAAACCTGAAGAAGTCGGAACCACCGCGGAAGAAGTCGGAACCACCGCGGAAGAAGGCGGAACCACCACTGATGTGGAACACCGATTTCCTTCAATTGGCGCTTCAATCGATTCAGCTACGGTCGGCGCTTCAACCGATTCAGCTACAATCGGCGCTTCAACCGATTTTCTTCGAATTTCATCTTCAATCGTCATTGTAGAAATGTATGTTTGAAGGAAGTTCAGCAAATTTGTGTTTGCACAGAGAAACCGAGTGTTTTAGAGAGTTTTGGAAAATGATTTGAAATAGAATTTTTTTGCACCATTTGATTACTGAAATGACAGTTATACCCCCGTGTTGACATAATGTAATAGCTGTTGACATTTAGTTAATCTTGTGGATTAGTGGCTGATATTGCATCTCATTTCTCAATTTAGGTAAATAATCTCAACCTAACAGGACCCTATATATATATATTATATATATATATATATATTATATATATATATATATATATATATATATATATAACCCTATAGGGTTTTGATCTATGCAAAACTGGATTTAAATACAGAAACGCAGAATAATATCATAATTAGGGCACTTTTAGGTCATAATTAGGTAATTTGTAGGTCATGCTAACAAAGCATGACCTAAAACGATCTTAGTATGACATTAAATCCAAATATTATAATATGACCTAAAATTGCTTAATTATGACTTTCCGTGTTTTTGGTTAATTATTGACCATTAGATCATCTAATCCTAGGGCTGAGATTTGGTCTGCATTTCTGGATTTAAACACATACTTATTTTGATCATCTCCCTAACCCTTATATATATATATAAACTATTAAAATGGAAAAAGAAAAAAAAATCGTTGTTAGTTTTTTGTAACCCTATATATATATATATAAACTATTAAAATGGAAAAAGAAAAAAAAATCGTTGTTGGTTTTTGTCCAACACAAATTTATTTAACATCACAAATCAATACAACAAGACTATATGCTCTAGCTAGTAAGGTACTATACCACACTTATACATTATGGGTAAAGATAAATTTACAAAAATTGTATACACAAAATACCCTTCAAATTTAAAAAAGGAAAATACTAATTTATTTTGACTAGATAGCATCATTAATTACATATTTTTGTGACAAATTTGACCTTATTTATATTTTTTTTGTTTTATTCATTTATATTGTTGTACAAATATGTAATTGAGTTTATTCTCACCCTTACTAAAAGATAAAATTTCAGATAGAATAATCATTCATAATATTTTAATAGAATAATATTTTATTCATTTTATCACAATGATAAGAAGATAAATAACTTGTTCTTTTTTTACAAAGTATAAATTAAGAAAACACTTCTATTTGGAAATTCTCTTGTATTATTTTTTAAACCATTAATATTTTATTGTTAATTTCGAACTTTTAAATTTTGCAAATATTATTATACATATTTGTTAATTATTCTATCTAAAATTATTAACAATAAATTATGGGTCATTCGATGATGGGACATTGTTGGACTAAGGGCATCATTAACCCCGGCCCGGTTTCAGGCCCCAAGTCTCATCCACGTCATCATTCATCTACAGTTGCGGACCAGGCCCCAACAGCTCTAACCCTGCAGGCCACAACCCGGGCCGCAACTAATAAATGACACTATTCACAACTTCAACCTATTTGACTCGTAAATGCAATACGTTGAACAATAAAAACCGGGAAATTGCATTGTTCAGTAGAAATTAACATTACAAATCCTAGAGAAAGCAAATTAAAAATACAAGTCATAGAAACCCGGGCCACAACTACTACTTCTTCATTTGGGCGCAAAGGTAGGCGATCATCTCACGGTGCAACTCGAGATCGAACTCCGACATCGTCGAGGTATCCCTCGATGTCAACTCCGTCAGCTGGCTCATCCGCCATGTAATACTCATCTCCGACAAAGAGTCGGACATCTTATCCAGAGACGGATTGATCGGCGGTGGCACCATAGTGAAGTTGCTTGCAGTTGCCTTCCCCTTTGCTTTCCTCTTTGCCGCCTTTGTTTCCATCGGACGGCTCTGAATGCTAGGAGAGGAGCCGAAGACGTCGCTGTCCGTCACGTTGAGGTCGATCGCCGGACCTCCTTCGCTCGAAGAGTAGTTTCGGAGGCGGAAACTTTGGTTCTCTTCGCCTCCCCAGTTGCCGTCGGCTCAGCACCGCTGGTGTACTTCGGGCTCTTCTCGACGAGCTTCCAAACGTCGAAGTACTTGAAGCCCTTCCCCGTCAGCGAAGAACGCCTCCTTCGCCTTCTCGACGAGGTCCGCCTCGCTGTGCCCGCTTGGCCACATCCGGACTACGTTGGCCCACTTTCCATTCCACTAGCTATATCCGCCTGGACTCGACCCCAATGCTTACGCAGCTTCACGTAGCTACGCTTGATCGACCCTTTAGGACGCCCAGCGTTATACTTCTCAGCAATCCGCTCCCAGAAAACCTTGTCGGACTGTTGGTTGCCGATGATAGGATCTTCGGCGACGTTTCCTCGCAAGCCACATTGTCTCTTGCGGACTGTACTTCTTCGGCCCATCCTCCTCGCCGACCTTGCCCCACCCTTGAGTGGGCTCCATCTCACTGATCTCGCACTCCCGGCCTAGGCGTCGGCTGCGATGGTGGCGATGCCGGTATGTACCAATTGTTCGAGTTGACGAACTCGTCCATCTGACGTTCATCGCTGTTGAACCAATCCATTGACGCCGAAACAAAAGGATATAATAGATGATTGAAATGGATAATGCACGTAAGAATGATGCACAATAGTCTCGTATTTATTGACACAAAATCGAAAAAAAAAATTAATTTTTGGGACTTGCGGCCCGGCCCGAAGAGCATGTAACGCTGGGCCGGACTCGCGGGATGCGGCCCGTGCGGGATTAACGCCGACCAGGCCGGGCCGCGGGACCCTCACCGAGCCGCAAATGCAGCCTCAGGACCAGCCTGGGCCATGACTCTCCTCCATCCAACGCGTGGGACGGGCGGGACTCGCGTTTTGCGGCCCGGCCCCCCGTTAACGATGCTCTAAGCACATACTATAATCCAACCTTCAAGTGTATAGCACTTGCTGCATAAATTGATAACATCATGAAATATTATTATTCTATGATAAATAACAATATTTTCAATATTTTAATTATTGTATTATTTTAATAATAATTTTATACTTATTTTCATAGTGCGTTTAATAATATCATAATAGGGATAGTCTGATGATAACAACATGTGGAACCCAACCTGTAATAGATCCTTTAATTATATGACTACCAGATAAATTGATATATTTAAATTATATGATAAACCCCCACAAATTTTAGACCTATATTATAAACTTAATTTATGATTAATAATTTGTTACTATATTTTATAGTGCATCAAATGATACATAAGAGGAATTCGATGATGGAAGGTCATCGCAGTCGACGTCCACCTTAGCCCGTGACACATTCTTCAAGTGTATTAGTTATTCAAAACATATAATTATATCTTCATTCATGCAATTTCGATAATAATATTAAATGATCATGTATTGACCCTTCTTACATATTTCTCCATGTGCTATAATATAAAGAAAATATTTGAAATTACAAGCTTCAAATTATATTCCAAATCACAAAAATTAAAGCTGCTGAAAGAAATGAAGTAAATCCTATGTACGTGAGAGATCCAAATGATAATATAAATCAATTAGTTTTTAGAATAAAAGAATAATTTGAATAAATTTATGAAAAATAAGTTTATAAGAGTACTAAATTTTTATAGATTAAAAAACGTTAATTAAGATATAATGTACTAGCAAATTAATCTACAAATATTTTATAATCTAAATTTATCTATTAATTCTTTTTCAATCCGATTTAATAATTGTGTAAATTTAAATTTAATTATTTCTTTAAATTTTTTTTTTGTTCCTTTTTACATCTTTTTTCAATAATTTTTTTTATTTGTTAAAACTAGAAATCATGATGTTTAAATTTTTGTTAAATTACTTAGCATTTTCTTTTGAATTCTACCGAAGTATATATTTCATTCTTATAATCAATTAAGGGGCTATAATGTTAAAATTGATGCTATAGCTAAATACTAAATTCACTCTATCTCTTT